>NW_028139112.1:0-501646 GCF_964270905.1 Leucopleurus acutus
TGCACTGTGCTAGTAGTAGTAGTAGTAGTAATAGTAATAGCAGCAGCAGTAGAGGTAGCAGCAGCAGTGGAAATAGAAGTAGTATCCGCCATGCACTGGGTAAGAAGTAGTAGTAGTAGTAACAGCAATAGTAACAGTAGAAGTAGATTTGCCATGCACTGGGCTCGTAGTATTGATATTAGCAGTAGCCGTAGTAGCAGCATCAGCAGTAGTAATAATAGTATTACTATGTGCAATGCACTGCACTACTATCAGTAGCAGTAGCAGTAGCAATAGTAGCAGCAGCAGAAGCAGTAGTACTAATAGTAGTAGTATCTGCCATGCACTGGACTGCTAGTAGTAGCAGTAGTAGTAGAGGTAGCAACAGCAATAGATGTGACAGCAGCAACAGAAATAGTAGCAGCAGATTTGCCCTGCAGTTGGCCAGTAGTAGTAGTAGTAGTAGTGGTAGGAGAAATAGCAGTAGTAGTAGTAGATTTGCCATGCACTGAGCTAGTAGTATTGATAGTAGTATTAGCAGCAGTAGTAGCAGCAGCAGTTGTAGTAAGAGTAGTAGTATTTGCCATTCCCTGGACTACATGTAGTACCAAGAGTAGTCACAGAAGACGCAGCAGCAGCAGTAGTGTTCATAGTACATATGTTTGCCATGCACTGGACTAGTAGTAGTAGTAGAATTAGCAGCAGCACTAGGAGTAGCTGCAGAAGCAATAGTAGTAGCAGCAGCAGTAGAAGAAGCAGCAGCAGCAGTAGTGGCAGTAGTAGTAATAGTAGTAGTATTTTACATGCACTGAGCTAGTAGCAGTAGTAGTGGTAGCAGCAGCAATAGAAGTGGCAGCTGCAAGGGTAGAACTAGCAGAAGATTTGACTCGCAGTGGGCCAGAAGAAGTATTAGCATCAGCAGTAATAGCTGTAGTACTAATAGACTTGCCATACACAGTGCTAATATTATTAATACTAGTAGTAGAAGTAGCAGCAGCAGCAGCAGTAGCAGTAATAGTAGCAATATTTGCCATGCACTGGACTACTGGTCGTAGCTGTACTAGTAGCTGTAGTAGCCGCTGCAGCAGCAGTAGTAGTAATATAGTAGCATTTGCCATGGACTGGATTAGTAGTAGTAGCAGCAGTAGCAGCAGCAGTAGAAGTAGCCGCAGTAGGAGTAGCAGCAGTAGGAGTAATAGTAGCAGTATATGCCATGCGCTTAGCTTGTAGTAGATGTAGTAGTAGTAGTAGTAATGGTAGCAGGAGCAGTAGAAGTGGCGGCAGTAGCAGTAGTAGTAGCAGCAGATTTGCCCAGCAATGGGCACGTAGTAGTAGTAGAAATAGCAGCAATAACAGTACAGGCAGTAGAATGACCATGCACAGAGGTATTAATATTGATAGTAGTAGAAGCTGTAGTGGCAGCAGCAACAGCAGTAGCAGTAATATAGTAGCATTTGCACAGACAGGATTAGTAGTAGTAGCAGTGGTAGCCTTAGCAGCAGTCAGAGTCATAGTAGTAGTATTTGCCGAGGACTGGACTACTAGTAGTTGCAGTAGAAGGAGCAGTACTAGTAGCATCAGCAGCAGTAGTAGTGATGGTAGTAGTATTTGCCATTCCCTGGACTACTAGTTGCAGCAGTAGTAGTCACAGTAGTAGCAACTGCAGCAGTAGTGTTCATAATAGTGGTATTTGCCATGCACTGTACTAGTAGTAGTAGAATTAGCAGCAGCATTAGAAGTAGCTGCAGCTGCAGTAATAGTAGCAGCAGAAGTACTAGTAGCAGTTGTGTTAATAGTAGTAGTATTTGCCATGAACTGTACTACCAGTAGCAGCTGTAGTAGCAGCAGCAGCACTACTAGTTACACTACTAGTATTTACCATGCACTGGGTTAGAAGTGGTGCTAGTAGCAGCAGTAGTAGTAGTCACAGAATTAGTAGTAGTAGCAGCAGTAGTGGTAACAGTAGGAGCACTTACCATGAACTGGGTTAGTAGTAGTAGTAGTAGTAGTAGTAGTGGTAGCAGCGCCAGTAGAAGTGACAGCAGCAGTACTAGTGACAGCAGATTTACCCTGCAGTTGGCCAGTAAAAGTAGTAGCACTTGCTGAAATAGCCGTAGTAGTAGTAGATTTGCCATGCACTGGGCTGTAGTATTAATACTAGTAGTAGCAGTATTAGCAGCCGCATCAGGAGTAGTAATCGAAGTAGTATTTGCCATGCACTGGGCTACAAGTAATACAAGTACTAGTAGACGTAGTAGCAGCAGCAGCAGTAGTAATAATGGTAGAATACCATTGCCATGCCCTGGGCTAGTAGTATTAGTAACAGTAGTAGTAGCAGCCACAGTAGAATTAGAAGCAGTAGCAGTAGTAGCAGCAGAAGTAGTCGTAAGAGCAAGAGCACTAATAGTAGCAGCAGTGGTAATAGTAGTTGTATTTGGCATGGACTGGGCTAGTAATAGTACTAGTAGCAGCAGCAGTAATGTTAGCATCAGTAGTAGTAGTAGCAGCAGTACTGGTAATATTGGTAGTATTTGAAATGCACTGGGGTAGTAGGAGTAGTAGTTGTATTGGTAGAAGCAGAAGTAGAATTGGCAGCAACATCAGTAGTAGTAGCAGCAGATTAGCCCTGCAGTGTGCACGTAGCAGTATTAGCATTAGCACTAATAGTTGTAGTAGTAGAAGATTTGCCATGCACTGGCATAGTAGTGTTGATACTAGTAGTAGCAGCAGCAGAAGTAGCAGTAATAGTAGTATTTGCCATGCGCTAGACTACTAGTAGTAGCAGCAGTAGTAGAGGTAGCACCAGGAATAGAAGTGACATCAGCAGCAGTAAGAGTAGCAGCAGATATGTCCTGCAGTGGGCCAGTAGTACTAGTAGCAGTAGCAGCCATAGCAGTAGAAGGAGCCGATTTGCCATACACAGGGATAGTAGTATTGATAGTAGTAGTAGCAGTAGTAGCAGCATTGGGTGTAGTAGTAGTATCAGTAGTTTTTGCAATGCACTGGAATATTAGTAGTAGCAGTAGTAGTAGCATTGGTACAAGCAGCAGCGGTAGTACTAATAGTAGTAGTATTTGCCATGCACTGGGCGAATAGTAGTAGTAGTAGCAGCAGCAGCAGTAGAAGTAGCAGCAGCAGTAGTAGTAGCAGCAGTAGTAGTCATAGTAGTATTTGCTATGCATTGGGCGAGTAGTACTAGTAGTGGTAGCAGCAGGAGTAGAAGTGGCAGCAGCAGCAGTAGTAGTTGGAGCAGATTGGCCCTGCAAGGTGTGAGTAGTAGTAGTAGAAGTAGCAGCAATAACAAAACTAGTATTAGACTTGCCATGCACAGGGCTATTAGTATTGATAGTAGTAGTAGCAGTAGTAGCAGCAGCAGCAGCAGTAGTAAAGTAGTTGTATGCGTCAAGAACTGGAATACTCGTAGTAGAAGTAGTAGCAGCAGCAGCAGTAGAGGTAAGAGTAGTAGTGTTTGCCATGCACTGAACTAATTGTAGTAGTAGCAGTACCAGCAAGAATAGAAGTAGCTGCAGCAGCAGTAGTAGCAGCAACAGTAGTGGTAAAAGTAGTAGTATTTGCCATGCACTGGGCTAGTAGTAGAAGTCCTAGTAGTAGTGGTAGCAGCAGAAGTCGAAGTGGCAGCAGCAGCAGTACTAGGAGCAGCAGATTTGCCATGCAGTGGGCCACCTGTAGTAGTAAGAGTAACAGCTCTAGCAGTAGTAGTAGTATATTTGCCACGCACTGGGCTAGTAGTATTGACAGTAGTAGTAGCAACAGCAGCAGTAGTCACATGAATAGTATTTGCGACACACTGGATTACTAGTAGTAGCAGAAGTAGTAGAAGTAATAGCAACAGCAGCAGCAGTAGTAGAAATACTAGTACTATTTGCCATGCACTGTGCTAGTAGTAGTAGTAGTAGTAATAGTAATAGCAGCAGCAGTAGAGGTAGCAGCAGCAGTGGAAATAGAAGTAGTATCCGCCATGCACTGGGTAAGAAGTAGTAGTAGTAGTAACAGCAATAGTAACAGTAGAAGTAGATTTGCCATGCACTGGGCTCGTAGTATTGATATTAGCAGTAGCCGTAGTAGCAGCATCAGCAGTAGTAATAATAGTATTACTATGTGCAATGCACTGCACTACTATCAGTAGCAGTAGCAGTAGCAATAGTAGCAGCAGCAGAAGCAGTAGTACTAATAGTAGTAGTATCTGCCATGCACTGGACTGCTAGTAGTAGCAGTAGTAGTAGAGGTAGCAACAGCAATAGATGTGACAGCAGCAACAGAAATAGTAGCAGCAGATTTGCCCTGCAGTTGGCCAGTAGTAGTAGTAGTAGTAGTGGTAGGAGAAATAGCAGTAGTAGTAGTAGATTTGCCATGCACTGAGCTAGTAGTATTGATAGTAGTATTAGCAGCAGTAGTAGCAGCAGCAGTTGTAGTAAGAGTAGTAGTATTTGCCATTCCCTGGACTACATGTAGTACCAAGAGTAGTCACAGAAGACGCAGCAGCAGCAGTAGTGTTCATAGTACATATGTTTGCCATGCACTGGACTAGTAGTAGTAGTAGAATTAGCAGCAGCACTAGGAGTAGCTGCAGAAGCAATAGTAGTAGCAGCAGCAGTAGAAGAAGCAGCAGCAGCAGTAGTGGCAGTAGTAGTAATAGTAGTAGTATTTTACATGCACTGAGCTAGTAGCAGTAGTAGTGGTAGCAGCAGCAATAGAAGTGGCAGCTGCAAGGGTAGAACTAGCAGAAGATTTGACTCGCAGTGGGCCAGAAGAAGTATTAGCATCAGCAGTAATAGCTGTAGTACTAATAGACTTGCCATACACAGTGCTAATATTATTAATACTAGTAGTAGAAGTAGCAGCAGCAGCAGCAGTAGCAGTAATAGTAGCAATATTTGCCATGCACTGGACTACTGGTCGTAGCTGTACTAGTAGCTGTAGTAGCCGCTGCAGCAGCAGTAGTAGTAATATAGTAGCATTTGCCATGGACTGGATTAGTAGTAGTAGCAGCAGTAGCAGCAGCAGTAGAAGTAGCCGCAGTAGGAGTAGCAGCAGTAGGATTAATAGTAGCAGTATATGCCATGCGCTTAGCTTGTAGTAGATGTAGTAGTAGTAGTAGTAATGGTCATGCGCTTAGCTTGTAGTAGATGTAGTAGTAGTAGTAGTAATGGTAGCAGGAGCAGTAGAAGTGGCGGCAGTAGCAGTATAAGATTTGCAATAACAGTACAGGCAGTAGAATGACCATGCACAGAGGTATTAATATTGATAGTAGTAGAAGCTGTAGTGGCAGCAGCAACAGCAGTAGCAGTAATATAGTAGCATTTGCACAGACAGGATTAGTAGTAGTAGCAGTGGTAGCCTTAGCAGCAGTCAGAGTCATAGTAGTAGTATTTGCCGAGGACTGGACTACTAGTAGTTGCAGTAGAAGGAGCAGTACTAGTAGCATCAACAGCAGTAGTAGTGATGGCAGTAGTATTTGCCATTCCCTGGACTACTAGTTGCAGCAGTAGTAGTCACAGTAGTAGCAACTGCAGCAGTAGTGGTCATAATAGTGGTATTTGCCATGCACTGTACTAGTAGTAGTAGAATTAGCAGCAGCATTAGAAGTAGCTGCAGCTGCAGTAATAGTAGCAGCAGAAGTACTAGTAGCAGTTGTGTTAATAGTAGTAGTATTTGCCATGAACTGTACTACCAGTAGCAGCTGTAGTAGCAGCAGCAGCACTACTAGTTACACTACTAGTATTTACCATGCACTGGGTTAGAAGTGGTGCTAGTAGCAGCAGTAGTAGTAGTCACAGAATTAGTAGTAGTAGCAGCAGTAGTGGTAACAGTAGGAGCACTTACCATGAACTGGGTTAGTAGTAGTAGTAGTAGTAGTAGTAGTGGTAGCAGCACCAGTAGAAGTGACAGCAGCAGTACTAGTGACAGCAGATTTACCCTGCAGTTGGCCAGTAAAAGTAGTAGCACTTGCTGAAATAGCCGTAGTAGTAGTAGATTTGCCATGCACTGGGCTGTAGTATTAATACTAGTAGTAGCAGTATTAGCAGCCGCATCAGGAGTAGTAATCGAAGTAGTATTTGCCATGCACTGGGCTACAAGTAATACAAGTACTAGTAGACGTAGTAGCAGCAGCAGCAGTAGTAATAATGGTAGAATACCATTGCCATGCCCTGGGCTAGTAGAATTAGTAACAGTAGTAGTAGCAGCCACAGTAGAATTAGAAGCAGTAGCAGTAGTAGCAGCAGAAGTAGTCGTAAGAGCAAGAGCACTAATAGTAGCAGCAGTGGTAATAGTAGTTGTATTTGGCATGGACTGGGCTAGTAATAGTACTAGTAGCAGCAGCAGTAATGTTAGCATCAGTAGTAGTAGTAGCAGCAGTACTGGTAATATTGGTAGTATTTGAAATGCACTGGGGTAGTAGGAGTAGTAGTTGTATTGGTAGAAGCAGAAGTAGAATTGGCAGCAACATCAGTAGTAGTAGCAGCAGATTAGCCCTGCAGTGTGCACGTAGCAGTATTAGCATTAGCACTAATAGTTGTAGTAGTAGAAGATTTGCCATGCACTGGCATAGTAGTGTTGATACTAGTAGTAGCAGCAGCAGAAGTAGTAGTAATAGTAGTATTTGCCATGCGCTAGACTACTAGTAGTAGCAGCAGTAGTAGAGGTAGCACCAGGAATAGAAGTGATATCAGCAGCAGTAAGAGTAGCAGCAGATATGTCCTGCAGTGGGCCAGTAGTACTAGTAGCAGTAGCAGCCATAGCAGTAGAAGGAGCCGATTTGCCATACACAGGGATAGTAGTATTGATAGTAGTAGTAGCAGTAGTAGCAGCATTGGGTGTAGTAGTAGTATCAGTAGTTTTTGCAATGCACTGGAATATTAGTAGTAGCAGTAGTAGTAGCATTGGTACAAGCAGCAGCGGTAGTACTAATAGTAGTAGTATTTGCCATGCACTGGGCGAATAGTAGTAGTAGTAGTAGCAGCAGCAGTAGAAGTAGCAGCAGCAGTAGTAGTAGCAGCAGTAGTAGTCATAGTAGTATTTGCTATGCATTGGGCGAGTAGTACTAGTAGTGGTAGCAGCAGGAGTAGAAGTGGCAGCAGCAGCAGTAGTAGTTGGAGCAGATTGGCCCTGCAAGGTGTGAGTAGTAGTAGTAGAAGTAGCAGCAATAACAGTACTAGTATTAGATTTGCCATGCACAGGGCTATTAGTATTGATAGTAGTAGTAGCAGTAGTAGCAGCAGCAGCAGCAGTAGTAAAGTAGTTGTATGCGTCAAGAACTGGAATACTCGTAGTAGAAGTAGTAGCAGCAGCAGCAGTAGAGGTAAGAGTAGTAGTGTTTGCCATGCACTGAACTAATTGTAGTAGTAGCAGTACCAGCAAGAATAGAAGTAGCTGCAGCAGCAGTAGTAGCAGCAACAGTAGTGGTAAAAGTAGTAGTATTTGCCATGCACTGGGCTAGTAGTGGAAGTCCTAGTAGTAGTGGTAGCAGCAGAAGTCGAAGTGGCAGCAGCAGCAATACTAGGAGCAGCAGATTTGCCATGCAGTGGGCCACCTGTAGTAGTAAGAGTAACAGCTCTAGCAGTAGTAGTAGTATATTTGCCACGCACTGGGCTAGTAGTATTGACAGTAGTAGTAGCAACAGCAGCAGTAGTCACATGAATAGTATTTGCGACACACTGGATTACTAGTAGTAGCAGAAGTAGTAGAAGTAATAGCAACAGCAGCAGCAGTAGTAGAAATACTAGTACTATTTGCCATGCAGTGTGCTAGTAGTAGTAGTAATAGTAATAGCAGCAGCAGTAGAGGTAGCAGCAGCAGTGGAAATAGAAGTAGTATCCGCCATGCACTGGGTAAGAAGTAGTAGTAGTAGTAACAGCAATAGTAACAGTAGAAGTAGATTTGCCATGCACTGGGCTTGTAGTATTGATATTAGCAGTAGCCGTAGTAGCAGCATCAGCAGTAGTAATAATAGTATTACTATGTGCAATGCACTGCACTACTATCAGTAGCAGTAGCAGTAGCAATAGTAGCAGCAGCAGAAGCAGTAGTACTAATAGTAGTAGTATCTGCCATGCACTGGACTGCTAGTAGTAGCAGTAGTAGTAGAGGTAGCAACAGCAATAGATGTGACAGCAGCAACAGAAATAGTAGCAGCAGATTTGCCCTGCAGTTGGCCAGTAGTAGTAGTAGTAGTAGTGGTAGGAGAAATAGCAGTAGTAGTAGTAGATTTGCCATGCACTGAGCTAGTAGTATTGATAGTAGTATTAGCAGTAGTAGTAGCAGCAGCAGTTGTAGTAAGAGTAGTAGTATTTGCCATTCCCTGGACTACATGTAGTACCAAGAGTAGTCACAGAAGACGCAGCAGCAGCAGTAGTGTTCATAGTACATATGTTTGCCATGCACTGGACTAGTAGTAGTAGTAGAATTAGCAGCAGCACTAGGAGTAGCTGCAGAAGCAATAGTAGTAGCAGCAGCAGTAGAAGAAGCAGCAGCAGCAGTAGTGGCAGTAGTAGTAATAGTAGTAGTATTTTACATGCACTGAGCTAGTAGCAGTAGTAGTGGTAGCAGCAGCAATAGAAGTGGCAGCTGCAAGGGTAGAACTAGCAGAAGATTTGACTCGCAGTGGGCCAGAAGAAGAATTAGCATCAGCAGTAATAGCTGTAGTACTAATAGACTTGCCATACACAGTGCTAATATTATTAATACTAGTAGTAGAAGTAGTAGCAGCAGCAGCAGTAGCAGTAATAGTAGCAATATTTGCCATGCACTGGACTACTGGTCGTAGCTGTACTAGTAGCTGTAGTAGCCGCTGCAGCAGCAGTAGTAGTAATATAGTAGCATTTGCCATGGACTGGATTAGTAGTAGTAGCAGCAGTAGCAGCAGCAGTAGAAGTAGCCGCAGTAGGAGTAGCAGCAGTAGGAGTAATAGTAGCAGTATATGCCATGCGCTTAGCTTGTAGTAGATGTAGTAGTAGTAGTAGTAATGGTAGCAGGAGCAGTAGAAGTGGCGGCAGTAGCAGTAGTAGTAGCAGCAGATTTGCCCAGCAATGGGCACGTAGTAGTAGTAGAAATAGCAGCAATAACAGTACAGGCAGTAGAATGACCATGCACAGAGGTATTAATATTGATAGTAGCAGAAGCTGTAGTGGCAGCAGCAACAGCAGTAGCAGTAATATAGTAGCATTTGCACAGACAGGATTAGTAGTAGTAGCAGTGGTAGCCTTAGCAGCAGTCATAGTCATAGTAGTAGTATTTGCCGAGGACTGGACTACTAGTAGTTGCAGTAGAAGGAGCAGTACTAGTAGCATCAGCAGCAGTAGTAGTGATGGTAGTAGTATTTGCCATTCCCTGGACTACTAGTTGCAGCAGTAGTAGTCACAGTAGTAGCAACTGCAGCAGTAGTGGTCATAATAGTGGTATTTGCCATGCACTGTACTAGTAGTAGTAGAATTAGCAGCAGCATTAGAAGTAGCTGCAGCTGCAGTAATAGTAGCAGCAGAAGTACTAGTAGCAGTTGTGTTAATAGTAGTAGTATTTGCCATGAACTGTACTACCAGTAGCAGCTGTAGTAGCAGCAGCAGCACTACTAGTTACACTACTAGTATTTACCATGCACTGGGTTAGAAGTGGTGCTAGTAGCAGCAGTAGTAGTAGTCACAGAATTAGTAGTAGTAGCAGCAGTAGTGGTAACAGTAGGAGCACTTACCATGAACTGGGTTAGTAGTAGTAGTAGTAGTAGTAGTAGTAGTGGTAGCAGCACCAGTAGAAGTGACAGCAGCAGTACTAGTGACAGCAGATTTACCCTGCAGTTGGCCAGTAAAAGTAGTAGCACTTGCTGAAATAGCCGTAGTAGTAGTAGATTTGCCATGCACTGGGCTGTAGTATTAATACTAGTAGTAGCAGTATTAGCAGCAGCATCAGGAGTAGTAATCGAAGTAGTATTTGCCATGCACTGGGCTACAAGTAATACAAGTACTAGTAGACGTAGTAGCAGCAGCAGCAGTAGTAATAATGGTAGAATACCATTGCCATGCCCTGGGCTAGTAGTATTAGTAACAGTAGTAGTAGCAGCCACAGTAGAATTAGAAGCAGTAGCAGTAGTAGCAGCAGAAGTAGTCGTAAGAGCAAGAGCACTAATAGTAGCAGCAGTGGTAATAGTAGTTGTATTTGGCATGGACTGGGCTAGTAATAGTACTAGTAGCAGCAGCAGTAATGTTAGCATCAGTAGTAGTAGTAGCAGCAGTACTGGTAATATTGGTAGTATTTGAAATGCACTGGGGTAGTAGGAGTAGTAGTTGTATTGGTAGAAGCAGAAGTAGAATTGGCAGCAACATCAGTAGTAGTAGCAGCAGATTAGCCCTGCAGTGTGCACGTAGCAGTATTAGCATTAGCACTAATAGTTGTAGTACAAGAAGATTTGCCATGCACTGGCATAGTAGTGTTGATACTAGTAGTAGCAGCAGCAGAAGTAGCAGTAATAGTAGTATTTGCCATGCGCTAGACTACTAGTAGTAGCAGCAGTAGTAGAGGTAGCACCAGGAATAGAAGTGACATCAGCAGCAGTAAGAGTAGCAGCAGATATGTCCTGCAGTGGGCCAGTAGTACTAGTAGCAGTAGCAGCCATAGCAGTAGAAGGAGCCGATTTGCCATACACAGGGATAGTAGTATTGATAGTAGTAGTAGCAGTAGTAGCAGCATTGGGTGTAGTAGTAGTATCAGTAGTTTTTGCAATGCACTGGAATATTAGTAGTAGCAGTAGTAGTAGCATTGGTACAAACAGCAGCGGTAGTACTAATAGTAGTAGTATTTGCCATGCACTGGGCGAATAGTAGTAGTAGTAGCAGCAGCAGCAGTAGAAGTAGCAGCAGCAGTAGTAGTAGCAGCAGTAGTAGTCATAGTAGTATTTGTTATGCATTGGGCGAGTAGTACTAGTACTGGTAGCAGCAGGAGTAGAAGTGGCAGCAGCAGCAGTAGTAGTTGGAGCAGATTGGCCCTGCAAGGTGTGAGTAGTAGTAGTAGAAGTAGCAGCAATAACAGTACTAGTATTAGATTTGCCATACACAGGGCTATTAGTATGGATAGTAGTAGTAGCAGTAGTAGTAACAGCAGCAGCAGCAGTAGTAAAGTAGTTGTATGCGTCAAGAACTGGAATACTCGTAGTAGAAGTAGTAGCAGCAGCAGCAGTAGAGGTAAGAGTAGTAGTGTTTGCCATGCACTGAACTAATTGTAGTAGTAGCAGTACCAGCAAGAATAGAAGTAGCTGCAGCAGCAGTAGTAGCAGCAACAGTAGTGGTAAAAGTAGTAGTATTTGCCATGCACTGGGCTAGTAGTAGAAGTCCTAGTAGTAGTGGTAGCAGCAGAAGTCGAAGTGGCAGCAGCAGCAGTACTAGGAGCAGCAGATTTGCCATGCAGTGGGCCACCTGTAGTAGTAAGAGTAACAGCTCTAGCAGTAGTAGTAGTATATTTGCCACGCACTGGGCTAGTAGTATTGACAGTAGTAGTAGCAACAGCAGCAGTAGTCACATGAATAGTATTTGCGACACACTGGATTACTAGTAGTAGCAGAAGTAGTAGAAGTAATAGCAACAGCAGCAGCAGTAGTAGAAATACTAGTACTATTTGCCATGCACTGTGCTAGTAGTAGTAGTAGTAGTAATAGTAATAGCAGCAGCAGTAGAGGTAGCAGCAGCAGTGGAAATAGAAGTAGTATCCGCCATGCACTGGGTAAGAAGTAGTAGTAGTAGTAACAGCAATAGTAACAGTAGAAGTAGATTTGCCATGCACTGGGCTCGTAGTATTGATATTAGCAGTAGCCGTAGTAGCAGCATCAGCAGTAGTAATAATAGTATTACTATGTGCAATGCACTGCACTACTATCAGTAGCAGTAGCAGTAGCAATAGTAGCAGCAGCAGAAGCAGTAGTACTAATAGTAGTAGTATCTGCCATGCACTGGACTGCTAGTAGTAGCAGTAGTAGTAGAGGTAGCAACAGCAATAGATGTGACAGCAGCAACAGAAATAGTAGCAGCAGATTTGCCCTGCAGTTGGCCAGTAGTAGTAGTAGTAGTAGTGGTAGGAGAAATAGCAGTAGTAGTAGTAGATTTGCCATGCACTGAGCTAGTAGTATTGATAGTAGTATTAGCAGCAGTAGTAGCAGCAGCAGTTGTAGTAAGAGTAGTAGTATTTGCCATTCCCTGGACTACATGTAGTACCAAGAGTAGTCACAGAAGACGCAGCAGCAGCAGTAGTGTTCATAGTACATATGTTTGCCATGCACTGGACTAGTAGTAGTAGTAGAATTAGCAGCAGCACTAGGAGTAGCTGCAGAAGCAATAGTAGTAGCAGCAGCAGTAGAAGAAGCAGCAGCAGCAGTAGTGGCAGTAGTAGTAATAGTAGTAGTATTTTACATGCACTGAGCTAGTAGCAGTAGTAGTGGTAGCAGCAGCAATAGAAGTGGCAGCTGCAAGGGTAGAACTAGCAGAAGATTTGACTCGCAGTGGGCCAGAAGAAGTATTAGCATCAGCAGTAATAGCTGTAGTACTAATAGACTTGCCATACACAGTGCTAATATTATTAATACTAGTAGTAGAAGTAGCAGCAGCAGCAGCAGTAGCAGTAATAGTAGCAATATTTGCCATGCACTGGACTACTGGTCGTAGCTGTACTAGTAGCTGTAGTAGCCGCTGCAGCAGCAGTAGTAGTAATATAGTAGCATTTGCCATGGACTGGATTAGTAGTAGTAGCAGCAGTAGCAGCAGCAGTAGAAGTAGCCGCAGTAGGAGTAGCAGCAGTAGGATTAATAGTAGCAGTATATGCCATGCGCTTAGCTTGTAGTAGATGTAGTAGTAGTAGTAGTAATGGTAGCAGGAGCAGTAGAAGTGGCGGCAGTAGCAGTAGTAGTAGCAGCAGATTTGCCCAGCAATGGGCACGTAGTAGTAGTAGAAATAGCAGCAATAACAGTACAGGCAGTAGAATGACCATGCACAGAGGTATTAATATTGATAGTAGTAGAAGCTGTAGTGGCAGCAGCAACAGCAGTAGCAGTAATATAGTAGCATTTGCACAGACAGGATTAGTAGTAGTAGCAGTGGTAGCCTTAGCAGCAGTCAGAGTCATAGTAGTAGTATTTGCCGAGGACTGGACTACTAGTAGTTGCAGTAGAAGGAGCAGTACTAGTAGCATCAACAGCAGTAGTAGTGATGGCAGTAGTATTTGCCATTCCCTGGACTACTAGTTGCAGCAGTAGTAGTCACAGTAGTAGCAACTGCAGCAGTAGTGGTCATAATAGTGGTATTTGCCATGCACTGTACTAGTAGTAGTAGAATTAGCAGCAGCATTAGAAGTAGCTGCAGCTGCAGTAATAGTAGCAGCAGAAGTACTAGTAGCAGTTGTGTTAATAGTAGTAGTATTTGCCATGAACTGTACTACCAGTAGCAGCTGTAGTAGCAGCAGCAGCACTACTAGTTACACTACTAGTATTTACCATGCACTGGGTTAGAAGTGGTGCTAGTAGCAGCAGTAGTAGTAGTCACAGAATTAGTAGTAGTAGCAGCAGTAGTGGTAACAGTAGGAGCACTTACCATGAACTGGGTTAGTAGTAGTAGTAGTAGTAGTAGTAGTGGTAGCAGCACCAGTAGAAGTGACAGCAGCAGTACTAGTGACAGCAGATTTACCCTGCAGTTGGCCAGTAAAAGTAGTAGCACTTGCTGAAATAGCCGTAGTAGTAGTAGATTTGCCATGCACTGGGCTGTAGTATTAATACTAGTAGTAGCAGTATTAGCAGCCGCATCAGGAGTAGTAATCGAAGTAGTATTTGCCATGCACTGGGCTACAAGTAATACAAGTACTAGTAGACGTAGTAGCAGCAGCAGCAGTAGTAATAATGGTAGAATACCATTGCCATGCCCTGGGCTAGTAGAATTAGTAACAGTAGTAGTAGCAGCCACAGTAGAATTAGAAGCAGTAGCAGTAGTAGCAGCAGAAGTAGTCGTAAGAGCAAGAGCACTAATAGTAGCAGCAGTGGTAATAGTAGTTGTATTTGGCATGGACTGGGCTAGTAATAGTACTAGTAGCAGCAGCAGTAATGTTAGCATCAGTAGTAGTAGTAGCAGCAGTACTGGTAATATTGGTAGTATTTGAAATGCACTGGGGTAGTAGGAGTAGTAGTTGTATTGGTAGAAGCAGAAGTAGAATTGGCAGCAACATCAGTAGTAGTAGCAGCAGATTAGCCCTGCAGTGTGCACGTAGCAGTATTAGCATTAGCACTAATAGTTGTAGTAGTAGAAGATTTGCCATGCACTGGCATAGTAGTGTTGATACTAGTAGTAGCAGCAGCAGAAGTAGTAGTAATAGTAGTATTTGCCATGCGCTAGACTACTAGTAGTAGCAGCAGTAGTAGAGGTAGCACCAGGAATAGAAGTGATATCAGCAGCAGTAAGAGTAGCAGCAGATATGTCCTGCAGTGGGCCAGTAGTACTAGTAGCAGTAGCAGCCATAGCAGTAGAAGGAGCCGATTTGCCATACACAGGGATAGTAGTATTGATAGTAGTAGTAGCAGTAGTAGCAGCATTGGGTGTAGTAGTAGTATCAGTAGTTTTTGCAATGCACTGGAATATTAGTAGTAGCAGTAGTAGTAGCATTGGTACAAGCAGCAGCGGTAGTACTAATAGTAGTAGTATTTGCCATGCACTGGGCGAATAGTAGTAGTAGTAGTAGCAGCAGCAGTAGAAGTAGCAGCAGCAGTAGTAGTAGCAGCAGTAGTAGTCATAGTAGTATTTGCTATGCATTGGGCGAGTAGTACTAGTAGTGGTAGCAGCAGGAGTAGAAGTGGCAGCAGCAGCAGTAGTAGTTGGAGCAGATTGGCCCTGCAAGGTGTGAGTAGTAGTAGTAGAAGTAGCAGCAATAACAGTACTAGTATTAGATTTGCCATGCACAGGGCTATTAGTATTGATAGTAGTAGTAGCAGTAGTAGCAGCAGCAGCAGCAGTAGTAAAGTAGTTGTATGCGTCAAGAACTGGAATACTCGTAGTAGAAGTAGTAGCAGCAGCAGCAGTAGAGGTAAGAGTAGTAGTGTTTGCCATGCACTGAACTAATTGTAGTAGTAGCAGTACCAGCAAGAATAGAAGTAGCTGCAGCAGCAGTAGTAGCAGCAACAGTAGTGGTAAAAGTAGTAGTATTTGCCATGCACTGGGCTAGTAGTGGAAGTCCTAGTAGTAGTGGTAGCAGCAGAAGTCGAAGTGGCAGCAGCAGCAATACTAGGAGCAGCAGATTTGCCATGCAGTGGGCCACCTGTAGTAGTAAGAGTAACAGCTCTAGCAGTAGTAGTAGTATATTTGCCACGCACTGGGCTAGTAGTATTGACAGTAGTAGTAGCAACAGCAGCAGTAGTCACATGAATAGTATTTGCGACACACTGGATTACTAGTAGTAGCAGAAGTAGTAGAAGTAATAGCAACAGCAGCAGCAGTAGTAGAAATACTAGTACTATTTGCCATGCACTGTGCTAGTAGTAGTAGTAATAGTAATAGCAGCAGCAGTAGAGGTAGCAGCAGCAGTGGAAATAGAAGTAGTATCCGCCATGCACTGGGTAAGAAGTAGTAGTAGTAGTAACAGCAATAGTAACAGTAGAAGTAGATTTGCCATGCACTGGGCTTGTAGTATTGATATTAGCAGTAGCCGTAGTAGCAGCATCAGCAGTAGTAATAATAGTATTACTATGTGCAATGCACTGCACTACTATCAGTAGCAGTAGCAGTAGCAATAGTAGCAGCAGCAGAAGCAGTAGTACTAATAGTAGTAGTATCTGCCATGCACTGGACTGCTAGTAGTAGCAGTAGTAGTAGAGGTAGCAACAGCAATAGATGTGACAGCAGCAACAGAAATAGTAGCAGCAGATTTGCCCTGCAGTTGGCCAGTAGTAGTAGTAGTAGTAGTGGTAGGAGAAATAGCAGTAGTAGTAGTAGATTTGCCATGGACTGAGCTAGTAGTATTGATAGTAGTATTAGCAGTAGTAGTAGCAGCAGCAGTTGTAGTAAGAGTAGTAGTATTTGCCATTCCCTGGACTACATGTAGTACCAAGAGTAGTCACAGAAGACGCAGCAGCAGCAGTAGTGTTCATAGTACATATGTTTGCCATGCACTGGACTAGTAGTAGTAGTAGAATTAGCAGCAGCACTAGGAGTAGCTGCAGAAGCAATAGTAGTAGCAGCAGCAGTAGAAGAAGCAGCAGCAGCAGTAGTGGCAGTAGTAGTAATAGTAGTAGTATTTTACATGCACTGAGCTAGTAGCAGTAGTAGTGGTAGCAGCAGCAATAGAAGTGGCAGCTGCAAGGGTAGAACTAGCAGAAGATTTGACTCGCAGTGGGCCAGAAGAAGAATTAGCATCAGCAGTAATAGCTGTAGTACTAATAGACTTGCCATACACAGTGCTAATATTATTAATACTAGTAGTAGAAGTAGTAGCAGCAGCAGCAGTAGCAGTAATAGTAGCAATATTTGCCATGCACTGGACTACTGGTCGTAGCTGTACTAGTAGCTGTAGTAGCCGCTGCAGCAGCAGTAGTAGTAATATAGTAGCATTTGCCATGGACTGGATTAGTAGTAGTAGCAGCAGTAGCAGCAGCAGTAGAAGTAGCCGCAGTAGGAGTAGCAGCAGTAGGAGTAATAGTAGCAGTATATGCCATGCGCTTAGCTTGTAGTAGATGTAGTAGTAGTAGTAGTAATGGTAGCAGGAGCAGTAGAAGTGGCGGCAGTAGCAGTAGTAGTAGCAGCAGATTTGCCCAGCAATGGGCACGTAGTAGTAGTAGAAATAGCAGCAATAACAGTACAGGCAGTAGAATGACCATGCACAGAGGTATTAATATTGATAGTAGCAGAAGCTGTAGTGGCAGCAGCAACAGCAGTAGCAGTAATATAGTAGCATTTGCACAGACAGGATTAGTAGTAGTAGCAGTGGTAGCCTTAGCAGCAGTCAGAGTCATAGTAGTAGTATTTGCCGAGGACTGGACTACTAGTAGTTGCAGTAGAAGGAGCAGTACTAGTAGCATCAGCAGCAGTAGTAGTGATGGTAGTAGTATTTGCCATTCCCTGGACTACTAGTTGCAGCAGTAGTAGTCACAGTAGTAGCAACTGCAGCAGTAGTGGTCATAATAGTGGTATTTGCCATGCACTGTACTAGTAGTAGTAGAATTAGCAGCAGCATTAGAAGTAGCTGCAGCTGCAGTAATAGTAGCAGCAGAAGTACTAGTAGCAGTTGTGTTAATAGTAGTAGTATTTGCCATGAACTGTACTACCAGTAGCAGCTGTAGTAGCAGCAGCAGCACTACTAGTTACACTACTAGTATTTACCATGCACTGGGTTAGAAGTGGTGCTAGTAGCAGCAGTAGTAGTAGTCACAGAATTAGTAGTAGTAGCAGCAGTAGTGGTAACAGTAGGAGCACTTACCATGAACTGGGTTAGTAGTAGTAGTAGTAGTAGTAGTAGTAGTGGTAGCAGCACCAGTAGAAGTGACAGCAGCAGTACTAGTGACAGCAGATTTACCCTGCAGTTGGCCAGTAAAAGTAGTAGCACTTGCTGAAATAGCCGTAGTAGTAGTAGATTTGCCATGCACTGGGCTGTAGTATTAATACTAGTAGTAGCAGTATTAGCAGCAGCATCAGGAGTAGTAATCGAAGTAGTATTTGCCATGCACTGGGCTACAAGTAATACAAGTACTAGTAGACGTAGTAGCAGCAGCAGCAGTAGTAATAATGGTAGAATACCATTGCCATGCCCTGGGCTAGTAGTATTAGTAACAGTAGTAGTAGCAGCCACAGTAGAATTAGAAGCAGTAGCAGTAGTAGCAGCAGAAGTAGTCGTAAGAGCAAGAGCACTAATAGTAGCAGCAGTGGTAATAGTAGTTGTATTTGGCATGGACTGGGCTAGTAATAGTACTAGTAGCAGCAGCAGTAATGTTAGCATCAGTAGTAGTAGTAGCAGCAGTACTGGTAATATTGGTAGTATTTGAAATGCACTGGGGTAGTAGGAGTAGTAGTTGTATTGGTAGAAGCAGAAGTAGAATTGGCAGCAACATCAGTAGTAGTAGCAGCAGATTAGCCCTGCAGTGTGCACGTAGCAGTATTAGCATTAGCACTAATAGTTGTAGTACAAGAAGATTTGCCATGCACTGGCATAGTAGTGTTGATACTAGTAGTAGCAGCAGCAGAAGTAGCAGTAATAGTAGTATTTGCCATGCGCTAGACTACTAGTAGTAGCAGCAGTAGTAGAGGTAGCACCAGGAATAGAAGTGACATCAGCAGCAGTAAGAGTAGCAGCAGATATGTCCTGCAGTGGGCCAGTAGTACTAGTAGCAGTAGCAGCCATAGCAGTAGAAGGAGCCGATTTGCCATACACAGGGATAGTAGTATTGATAGTAGTAGTAGCAGTAGTAGCAGCATTGGGTGTAGTAGTAGTATCAGTAGTTTTTGCAATGCACTGGAATATTAGTAGTAGCAGTAGTAGTAGCATTGGTACAAACAGCAGCGGTAGTACTAATAGTAGTAGTATTTGCCATGCACTGGGCGAATAGTAGTAGTAGTAGCAGCAGCAGCAGTAGAAGTAGCAGCAGCAGTAGTAGTAGCAGCAGTAGTAGTCATAGTAGTATTTGTTATGCATTGGGCGAGTAGTACTAGTACTGGTAGCAGCAGGAGTAGAAGTGGCAGCAGCAGCAGTAGTAGTTGGAGCAGATTGGCCCTGCAAGGTGTGAGTAGTAGTAGTAGAAGTAGCAGCAATAACAGTACTAGTATTAGATTTGCCATACACAGGGCTATTAGTATGGATAGTAGTAGTAGCAGTAGTAGTAACAGCAGCAGCAGCAGTAGTAAAGTAGTTGTATGCGTCAAGAACTGGAATACTCGTAGTAGAAGTAGTAGCAGCAGCAGCAGTAGAGGTAAGAGTAGTAGTGTTTGCCATGCACTGAACTAATTGTAGTAGTAGCAGTACCAGCAAGAATAGAAGTAGCTGCAGCAGCAGTAGTAGCAGCAACAGTAGTGGTAAAAGTAGTAGTATTTGCCATGCACTGGGCTAGTAGTAGAAGTCCTAGTAGTAGTGGTAGCAGCAGAAGTCGAAGTGGCAGCAGCAGCAATACTAGGAGCAGCAGATTTGCCATGCAGTGGGCCACCTGTAGTAGTAAGAGTAACAGCTCTAGCAGTAGTAGTAGTATATTTGCCACGCACTGGGCTAGTAGTATTGACAGTAGTAGTAGCAACAGCAGCAGTAGTCACATGAATAGTATTTGCGACACACTGGATTACTAGTAGTAGCAGAAGTAGTAGAAGTAATAGCAACAGCAGCAGCAGTAGTAGAAATACTAGTACTATTTGCCATGCACTGTACTACTAGTAGTAGTAGTAGTAATAGTAATAGCAGCAGCAGTAGAGGTAGCAGCAGCAGTGGAAATAGAAGTAGTATCCGCCATGCACTGGGTAAGAAGTAGTAGTAGTAGTAACAGCAATAGTAACAGTAGAAGTAGATTTGCCATGCACTGGGCTCGTAGTATTGATATTAGCAGTAGCCGTAGTAGCAGCATCAGCAGTAGTAATAATAGTATTACTATGTGCAATGCACTGCACTACTATCAGTAGCAGTAGCAGTAGCAATAGTAGCAGCAGCAGAAGCAGTAGTACTAATAGTAGTAGTATCTGCCATGCACTGGACTGCTAGTAGTAGCAGTAGTAGTAGAGGTAGCAACAGCAATAGATGTGACAGCAGCAACAGAAATAGTAGCAGCAGATTTGCCCTGCAGTTGGCCAGTAGTAGTAGTAGTAGTAGTGGTAGGAGAAATAGCAGTAGTAGTAGTAGATTTGCCATGCACTGAGCTAGTAGTATTGATAGTAGTATTAGCAGTAGTAGTAGCAGCAGCAGTTGTAGTAAGAGTAGTAGTATTTGCCATTCCCTGGACTACATGTAGTACCAAGAGTAGTCACAGAAGACGCAGCAGCAGCAGTAGTGTTCATAGTACATATGTTTGCCATGCACTGGACTAGTAGTAGTAGTAGAATTAGCAGCAGCACTAGGAGTAGCTGCAGAAGCAATAGTAGTAGCAGGAGCAGTAGAAGAAGCAGCAGCAGCAGTAGTGGCAGTAGTAGTAATAGTAGTAGTATTTTACATGCACTGAGCTAGTAGCAGTAGTAGTGGTAGCAGCAGCAATAGAAGTGGCAGCTGCAAGGGTAGAACTAGCAGAAGATTTGACTCGCAGTGGGCCAGAAGAAGAATTAGCATCAGCAGTAATAGCTGTAGTACTAATAGACTTGCCATACACAGTGCTAATATTATTAATACTAGTAGTAGAAGTAGTAGCAGCAGCAGCAGTAGCAGTAATAGTAGCAATATTTGCGATGCACTGGACTACTGGTCGTAGCTGTAGTAGCCGCTGCAGCAGCAGTAGTAGTAATATAGTAGCATTTGCCATGGACTGGATTAGTAGTAGTAGCAGCAGTAGCAGCAGCAGTAGAAGTAGCCGCAGTAGGAGTAGCAGCAGTAGGAGTAATAGTAGCAGTATATGCCATGCGCTTAGCTTGTAGTAGATGTAGTAGTAGTAGTAGTAATGGTAGCAGGAGCAGTAGAAGTGGCGGCAGTAGCAGTAGTAGTAGCAGCAGATTTGCCCAGCAATGGGCACGTAGTAGTAGTAGAAATAGCAGCAATAACAGTACAGGCAGTAGAATGACCATGCACAGAGGTATTAATATTGATAGTAGCAGAAGCTGTAGTGGCAGCAGCAACAGCAGTAGCAGTAATATAGTAGCATTTGCACAGACAGGATTAGTAGTAGTAGCAGTGGTAGCCTTAGCAGCAGTCAGAGTCATAGTAGTAGTATTTGCCGAGGACTGGACTACTAGTAGTTGCAGTAGAAGGAGCAGTACTAGTAGCATCAGCAGCAGTAGTAGTGATGGTAGTAGTATTTGCCATTCCCTGGACTACTAGTTGCAGCAGTAGTAGTCACAGTAGTAGCAACTGCAGCAGTAGTGTTCATAATAGTGGTATTTGCCATGCACTGTACTAGTAGTAGTAGAATTAGCAGCAGCATTAGAAGTAGCTGCAGCTGCAGTAATAGTAGCAGCAGAAGTACTAGTAGCAGTTGTGTTAATAGTAGTAGTATTTGCCATGAACTGTACTACCAGTAGCAGCTGTAGTAGCAGCAGCAGCACTACTAGTTACACTACTAGTATTTACCATGCACTGGGTTAGAAGTGGTGCTAGTAGCAGCAGTAGTAGTAGTCACAGAATTAGTAGTAGTAGCAGCAGTAGTGGTAACAGTAGGAGCACTTACCATGAACTGGGTTAGTAGTAGTAGTAGTAGTAGTAGTAATAGTGGTAGCAGCACCAGTAGAAGTGACAGCAGCAGTACTAGTGACAGCAGATTTACCCTGCAGTTGGCCAGTAAAAGTAGTAGCACTTGCTGAAATAGCCGTAGTAGTAGTAGATTTGCCATGCACTGGGCTGTAGTATTAATACTAGTAGTAGCAGTATTAGCAGCAGCATCAGGAGTAGTAATCGAAGTAGTATTTGCCATGCACTGGGCTACAAGTAATACAAGTACTAGTAGACGTAGTAGCAGCAGCAGCAGTAGTAATAATGGTAGAATACCATTGCCATGCCCTGGGCTAGTAGTATTAGTAACAGTAGTAGTAGCAGCCACAGTAGAATTAGAAGCAGTAGCAGTAGTAGCAGCAGAAGTAGTCGTAAGAGCAAGAGCACTAATAGTAGCAGCAGTGGTAATAGTAGTTGTATTTGGCATGGACTGGGCTAGTAATAGTACTAGTAGCAGCAGCAGTAATGTTAGCATCAGTAGTAGTAGTAGCAGCAGTACTGGTAATATTGGTAGTATTTGAAATGCACTGGGGTAGTAGGAGTAGTAGTTGTATTGGTAGAAGCAGAAGTAGAATTGGCAGCAACATCAGTAGTAGTAGCAGCAGATTAGCCCTGCAGTGTGCACGTAGCAGTATTAGCATTAGCACTAATAGTTGTAGTACAAGAAGATTTGCCATGCACTGGCATAGTAGTGTTGATACTAGTAGTAGCAGCAGCAGAAGTAGCAGTAATAGTAGTATTTGCCATGCGCTAGACTACTAGTAGTAGCAGCAGTAGTAGAGGTAGCACCAGGAATAGAAGTGACATCAGCAGCAGTAAGAGTAGCAGCAGATATGTCCTGCAGTGGGCCAGTAGTACTAGTAGCAGTAGCAGCCATAGCAGTAGAAGGAGCCGATTTGCCATACACAGGGATAGTAGTATTGATAGTAGTAGTAGCAGTAGTAGCAGCATTTGGTGTAGTAGTAGTATCAGTAGTTTTTGCAATGCACTGGAATATTAGTAGTAGCAGTAGTAGTAGCATTGGTACAAGCAGCAGCGGTAGTACTAATAGTAGTAGTATTTGCCATGCACTGGGCGAATAGTAGTAGTAGTAGCAGCAGCAGCAGTAGAAGTAGCAGCAGCAGTAGTAGTAGCAGCAGTAGTAGTCATAGTAGTATTTGCTATGCATTGGGCGAGTAGTACTAGTAGTGGTAGCAGCAGGAGTAGAAGTGGCAGCAGCAGCAGTAGTAGTTGGAGCAGATTGGCCCTGCAAGGTGTGAGTAGTAGTAGTAGAAGTAGCAGCAATAACAAAACTAGTATTAGACTTGCCATGCACAGGGCTATTAGTATTGATAGTAGTAGTAGCAGTAGTAGCAGCAGCAGCAGCAGTAGTAAAGTAGTTGTATGCGTCAAGAACTGGAATACTCGTAGTAGAAGTAGTAGCAGCAGCAGCAGTAGAGGTAAGAGTAGTAGTGTTTGCCATGCACTGAACTAATTGTAGTAGTAGCAGTACCAGCAAGAATAGAAGTAGCTGCAGCAGCAGTAGTAGCAGCAACAGTAGTGGTAAAAGTAGTAGTATTTGCCATGCACTGGGCTAGTAGTAGAAGTCCTAGTAGTAGTGGTAGCAGCAGAAGTCGAAGTGGCAGCAGCAGCAGTACTAGGAGCAGCAGATTTGCCATGCAGTGGGCCACCTGTAGTAGTAAGAGTAACAGCTCTAGCAGTAGTAGTAGTATATTTGCCACGCACTGGGCTAGTAGTATTGACAGTAGTAGTAGCAACAGCAGCAGTAGTCACATGAATAGTATTTGCGACACACTGGATTACTAGTAGTAGCAGAAGTAGTAGAAGTAATAGCAACAGCAGCAGCAGTAGTAGAAATACTAGTACTATTTGCCATGCAGTGTGCTAGTAGTAGTAGTAATAGTAATAGCAGCAGCAGTAGAGGTAGCAGCAGCAGTGGAAATAGAAGTAGTATCCGCCATGCACTGGGTAAGAAGTAGTAGTAGTAGTAACAGCAATAGTAACAGTAGAAGTAGATTTGCCATGCACTGGGCTCGTAGTATTGATATTAGCAGTAGCCGTAGTAGCAGCATCAGCAGTAGTAATAATAGTATTACTATGTGCAATGCACTGCACTACTATCAGTAGCAGTAGCAGTAGCAATAGTAGCAGCAGCAGAAGCAGTAGTACTAATAGTAGTAGTATCTGCCATGCACTGGACTGCTAGTAGTAGCAGTAGTAGTAGAGGTAGCAACAGCAATAGATGTGACAGCAGCAACAGAAATAGTAGCAGCAGATTTGCCCTGCAGTTGGGCAGTAGTAGTAGTAGTAGTAGTGGTAGGAGAAATAGCAGTAGTAGTAGTAGATTTGCCATGCACTGAGCTAGTAGTATTGATAGTAGTATTAGCAGTAGTAGTAGCAGCAGCAGTTGTAGTAAGAGTAGTAGTATTTGCCATTCCCTGGACTACATGTAGTACCAAGAGTAGTCACAGAAGACGCAGCAGCAGCAGTAGTGTTCATAGTACATATGTTTGCCATGCACTGGACTAGTAGTAGTAGTAGAATTAGCAGCAGCACTAGGAGTAGCTGCAGAAGCAATAGTAGTAGCAGGAGCAGTAGAAGAAGCAGCAGCAGCAGTAGTGGCAGTAGTAGTAATAGTAGTAGTATTTTACATGCACTGAGCTAGTAGCAGTAGTAGTGGTAGCAGCAGCAATAGAAGTGGCAGCTGCAAGGGTAGAACTAGCAGAAGATTTGACTCGCAGTGGGCCAGAAGAAGAATTAGCATCAGCAGTAATAGCTGTAGTACTAATAGACTTGCCATACACAGTGCTAATATTATTAATACTAGTAGTAGAAGTAGTAGCAGCAGCAGCAGTAGCAGTAATAGTAGCAATATTTGCCATGCACTGGACTACTGGTCGTAGCTGTACTAGTAGCTGTAGTAGCCGCTGCAGCAGCAGTAGTAGTAATATAGTAGCATTTGCCATGGACTGGATTAGTAGTAGTAGCAGCAGTAGCAGCAGCAGTAGAAGTAGCCGCAGTAGGAGTAGCAGCAGTAGGAGTAATAGTAGCAGTATATGCCATGCGCTTAGCTTGTAGTAGATGTAGTAGTAGTAGTAGTAATGGTAGCAGGAGCAGTAGAAGTGGCGGCAGTAGCAGTAGTAGTAGCAGCAGATTTGCCCAGCAATGGGCACGTAGTAGTAGTAGAAATAGCAGCAATAACAGTACAGGCAGTAGAATGACCATGCACAGAGGTATTAATATTGATAGTAGTAGAAGCTGTAGTGGCAGCAGCAACAGCAGTAGCAGTAATATAGTAGCATTTGCACAGACAGGATTAGTAGTAGTAGCAGTGGTAGCCTTAGCAGCAGTCAGAGTCATAGTAGTAGTATTTGCCGAGGACTGGACTACTAGTAGTTGCAGTAGAAGGAGCAGTACTAGTAGCATCAGCAGCAGTAGTAGTGATGGTAGTAGTATTTGCCATTCCCTGGACTACTAGTTGCAGCAGTAGTAGTCACAGTAGTAGCAACTGCAGCAGTAGTGGTCATAATAGTGGTATTTGCCATGCACTGTACTAGTAGTAGTAGAATTAGCAGCAGCATTAGAAGTAGCTGCAGCTGCAGTAATAGTAGCAGCAGAAGTACTAGTAGCAGTTGTGTTAATAGTAGTAGTATTTGCCATGAACTGTACTACCAGTAGCAGCTGTAGTAGCAGCAGCAGCACTACTAGTTACACTACTAGTATTTACCATGCACTGGGTTAGAAGTGGTGCTAGTAGCAGCAGTAGTAGTAGTCACAGAATTAGTAGTAGTAGCAGCAGTAGTGGTAACAGTAGGAGCACTTACCATGAACTGGGTTAGTAGTAGTAGTAGTAGTAGTAGTAGTAGTGGTAGCAGCACCAGTAGAAGTGACAGCAGCAGTACTAGTGACAGCAGATTTACCCTGCAGTTGGCCAGTAAAAGTAGTAGCACTTGCTGAAATAGCCGTAGTAGTAGTAGATTTGCCATGCACTGGGCTGTAGTATTAATACTAGTCGTAGCAGTATTAGCAGCAGCATCAGGAGTAGTAATCGAAGTAGTATTTGCCATGCACTGGGCTACAAGTAATACAAGTACTAGTAGACGTAGTAGCAGCAGCAGCAGTAGTAATAATGGTAGAATACCATTGCCATGCCCTGGGCTAGTAGTATTAGTAACAGTAGTAGTAGCAGCCACAGTAGAATTAGAAGCAGTAGCAGTAGTAGCAGCAGAAGTAGTCGTAAGAGCAAGAGCACTAATAGTAGCAGCAGTGGTAATAGTAGTTGTATTTGGCATGGACTGGGCTAGTAATAGTACTAGTAGCAGCAGCAGTAATGTTAGCATCAGTAGTAGTAGTAGCAGCAGTACTGGTAATATTGGTAGTATTTGAAATGCACTGGGGTAGTAGGAGTAGTAGTTGTATTGGTAGAAGCAGAAGTAGAATTGGCAGCAACATCAGTAGTAGTAGCAGCAGATTAGCCCTGCAGTGTGCACGTAGCAGTATTAGCATTAGCACTAATAGTTGTAGTACTAGAAGATTTGCCATGCACTGGCATAGTAGTGTTGATACTAGTAGTAGCAGCAGCAGAAGTAGCAGTAATAGTAGTATTTGCCATGCGCTAGACTACTAGTAGTAGCAGCAGTAGTAGAGGTAGCACCAGGAATAGAAGTGACATCAGCAGCAGTAAGAGTAGCAGCAGATATGTCCTGCAGTGGGCCAGTAGTACTAGTAGCAGTAGCAGCCATAGCAGTAGAAGGAGCCGATTTGCCATACACAGGGATAGTAGTATTGATAGTAGTAGTAGCAGTAGTAGCAGCATTGGGTGTAGTAGTAGTATCAGTAGTTTTTGCAATGCACTGGAATATTAGTAGTAGCAGTAGTAGTAGCATTGGTACAAGCAGCAGCGGTAGTACTAATAGTAGTAGTATTTGCCATGCACTGGGCGAATAGTAGTAGTAGTAGCAGCAGCAGCAGTAGAAGTAGCAGCAGCAGTAGTAGTAGCAGCAGTAGTAGTCATAGTAGTATTTGCTATGCATTGGGCGAGTAGTACTAGTAGTGGTAGCAGCAGGAGTAGAAGTGGCAGCAGCAGCAGTAGTAGTTGGAGCAGATTGGCCCTGCAAGGTGTGAGTAGTAGTAGTAGAAGTAGCAGCAATAACAGTACTAGTATTAGATTTGCCATGCACAGGGCTATTAGTATGGATAGTAGTAGTAGGAGTAGTAGCAGCAGCAGTAGCAGTAGTAAAGTAGTTGTATGCGTCAAGAACTGGAATACTCGTAGTAGAAGTAGTAGCAGCAGCAGCAGTAGAGGTAAGAGTAGTAGTGTTTGCCATGCACTGAACTAATTGTAGTAGTAGCAGTACCAGCAAGAATAGAAGTAGCTGCAGCAGCAGTAGTAGCAGCAACAGTAGTGGTAAAAGTAGTAGTATTTGCCATGCACTGGGCTAGTAGTAGAAGTCCTAGTAGTAGTGGTAGCAGCAGAAGTCGAAGTGGCAGCAGCAGCAATACTAGGAGCAGCAGATTTGCCATGCAGTGAGCCACCTGTAGTAGTAAGAGTAACAGCTCTAGCAGTAGTAGTAGTATATTTTCCATGCACTGGGCTAGTAGTATTGACAGTAGTAGTAGCAACAGCAGCAGTAGTCACATGAATAGTATTTGCGACACACTGGATTACTAGTAGTAGCAGAAGTAGTAGAAGTAATAGCAACAGCAGCAGCAGTAGTAGAAATACTAGTACTATTTGCCATGCACTGTGCTAGTAGTAGTAGTAGTAGTAATAGTAATAGCAGCAGCAGTAGAGGTAGCAGCAGCAGTGGAAATAGAAGTAGTATCCGCCATGCACTGGGTAAGAAGTAGTAGTAGTAGTAACAGCAATAGTAACAGTAGAAGTAGATTTGCCATGCACTGGGCTCGTAGTATTGATATTAGCAGTAGCCGTAGTAGCAGCATCAGCAGTAGTAATAATAGTATTACTATGTGCAATGCACTGCACTACTATCAGTAGCAGTAGCAGTAGCAATAGTAGCAGCAGCAGAAGCAGTAGTACTAATAGTAGTAGTATCTGCCATGCACTGGACTGCTAGTAGTAGCAGTAGTAGTAGAGGTAGCAACAGCAATAGATGTGACAGCAGCAACAGAAATAGTAGCAGCAGATTTGCCCTGCAGTTGGCCAGTAGTAGTAGTAGTAGTAGTGGTAGGAGAAATAGCAGTAGTAGTAGTAGATTTGCCATGCGCTGAGCTAGTAGTATTGATAGTAGTATTAGCAGTAGTAGTAGCAGCAGCAGTTGTAGTAAGAGTAGTAGTATTTGCCATTCCCTGGACTACATGTAGTACCAAGAGTAGTCACAGAAGACGCAGCAGCAGCAGTAGTGTTCATAGTACATATGTTTGCCATGCACTGGACTAGTAGTAGTAGTAGAATTAGCAGCAGCACTAGGAGTAGCTGCAGAAGTAATAGTAGTAGCAGCAGCAGTAGAAGAAGCAGCAGCAGCAGTAGTGGCAGTAGTAGTAATAGTAGTAGTATTTTACATGCACTGAGCTAGTAGCAGTAGTAGTGGTAGCAGCAGCAATAGAAGTGGCAGCTGCAAGGGTAGAACTAGCAGAAGATTTGACTCGCAGTGGGCCAGAAGAAGTATTAGCATCAGCAGTAATAGCTGTAGTACTAATAGACTTGCCATACACAGTGCTAATATTATTAATACTAGTAGTAGAAGTAGTAGCAGCAGCAGCAGTAGCAGTAATAGTAGCAATATTTGCCATGCACTGGACTACTGGTCGTAGCTGTACTAGTAGCTGTAGTAGCCGCTGCAGCAGCAGTAGTAGTAATATAGTAGCATTTGCCATGGACTGGATTAGTAGTAGTAGCAGCAGTAGCAGCAGCAGTAGAAGTAGCCGCAGTAGTAGTAGCAGCAGTAGGAGTAATAGTAGCAGTATATGCCATGCGCTTAGCTTGTAGTAGATGTAGTAGTAGTAGTAGTAATGGTAGCAGGAGCAGTAGAAGTGGCGGCAGTAGCAGTAGTAGTAGCAGCAGATTTGCCCAGCAATGGGCACGTAGTAGTAGTAGAAATAGCAGCAATAACAGTACAGGCAGTAGAATGACCATGCACAGAGGTATTAATATTGATAGTAGTAGAAGCTGTAGTGGCAGCAGCAACAGCAGTAGCAGTAATATAGTAGCATTTGCACAGACAGGATTAGTAGTAGTAGCAGTGGTAGCCTTAGCAGCAGTCATAGTCATAGTAGTAGTATTTGCCGAGGACTGGACTACTAGTAGTTGCAGTAGAAGGAGCAGTACTAGTAGCATCAGCAGCAGTAGTAGTGATGGTAGTAGTATTTGCCATTCCCTGGACTACTAGTTGCAGCAGTAGTAGTCACAGTAGTAGCAACTGCAGCAGTAGTGGTCATAATAGTGGTATTTGCCATGCACTGTACTAGTAGTAGTAGAATTAGCAGCAGCATTAGAAGTAGCTGCAGCTGCAGTAATAGTAGCAGCAGAAGTACTAGTAGCAGTTGTGTTAATAGTAGTAGTATTTGCCATGAACTGTACTACCAGTAGCAGCTGTAGTAGCAGCAGCAGCACTACTAGTTACACTACTAGTATTTACCATGCACTGGGTTAGAAGTGGTGCTAGTAGCAGCAGTAGTAGTAGTCACAGAATTAGTAGTAGTAGCAGCAGTAGTGGTAACAGTAGGAGCACTTACCATGAACTGGGTTAGTAGTAGTAGTAGTAGTAGTAGTAGTAGTGGTAGCAGCACCAGTAGAAGTGACAGCAGCAGTACTAGTGACAGCAGATTTACCCTGCAGTTGGCCAGTAAAAGTAGTAGCACTTGCTGAAATAGCCGTAGTAGTAGTAGATTTGCCATGCACTGGGCTGTAGTATTAATACTAGTAGTAGCAGTATTAGCAGCCGCATCAGGAGTAGTAATCGAAGTAGTATTTGCCATGCACTGGGCTACAAGTAATACAAGTACTAGTAGACGTAGTAGCAGCAGCAGCAGTAGTAATAATGGTAGAATACCATTGCCATGCCATGGACTAGTAGTATTAGTAACAGTAGTAGTAGCAGCCACAGTAGAATTAGAAGCAGTAGCAGTAGTAGCAGCAGAAGTAGTCGTAAGAGCAAGAGCACTAATAGTAGCAGCAGTGGTAATAGTAGTTGTATTTGGCATGGACTGGGCTAGTAATAGTACTAGTAGCAGCAGCAGTAATGTTAGCATCAGTAGTAGTAGTAGCAGCAGTACTGGTAATATTGGTAGTATTTGAAATGCACTGGGGTAGTAGGAGTAGTAGTTGTATTGGTAGAAGCAGAAGTAGAATTGGCAGCAACATCAGTAGTAGTAGCAGCAGATTAGCCCTGCAGTGTGCACGTAGCAGTATTAGCATTAGCACTAATAGTTGTAGTAGTAGAAGATTTGCCATGCACTGGCATAGTAGTGTTGATACTAGTAGTAGCAGCAGCAGAAGTAGTAGTAATAGTAGTATTTGCCATGCGCTAGACTACTAGTAGTAGCAGCAGTAGTAGAGGTAGCACCAGGAATAGAAGTGACATCAGCAGCAGTAAGAGTAGCAGCAGATATGTCCTGCAGTGGGCCAGTAGTACTAGTAGCAGTAGCAGCCATAGCAGTAGAAGGAGCCGATTTGCCATACACAGGGATAGTAGTATTGATAGTAGTAGTAGCAGTAGTAGCAGCATTGGGTGTAGTAGTAGTATCAGTAGTTTTTGCAATGCACTGGAATATTAGTAGTAGCAGTAGTAGTAGCATTGGTACAAGCAGCAGCGGTAGTACTAATAGTAGTAGTATTTGCCATGCACTGGGCGAATAGTAGTAGTAGTAGCAGCAGCAGCAGTAGAAGTAGCAGCAGCAGTAGTAGTAGCAGCAGTAGTAGTCATAGTAGTATTTGCTATGCATTGGGCGAGTAGTACTAGTAGTGGTAGCAGCAGGAGTAGAAGTGGCAGCAGCAGCAGTAGTAGTTGGAGCAGATTGGCCCTGCAAGGTGTGAGTAGTAGTAGTAGAAGTAGCAGCAATAACAGTACTAGTATTAGATTTGCCATGCACAGGGCTATTAGTATTGATAGTAGTAGTAGCAGTAGTCGTAGCAGCAGCAGCAGCAGTAGTAAAGTAGTTGTATGCGTCAAGAACTGGAATACTCATAGTAGAAGTAGTAGCAGCAGCAGCAGTAGAGGTAAGAGTAGTAGTGTTTGCCATGCACTGAACTAATTGTAGTAGTAGCAGTACCAGCAAGAATAGAAGTAGCTGCAGCAGCAGTAGTAGCAGCAACAGTAGTGGTAAAAGTAGTAGTATTTGCCATGCACTGGGCTAGTAGTAGAAGTCCTAGTAGTAGTGGTAGCAGCAGAAGTCGAAGTGGCAGCAGCAGCAATACTAGGAGCAGCAGATTTGCCATGCAGTGGGCCACCTGTAGTAGTAAGAGTAACAGCTCTAGCAGTAGTAGTAGTATATTTGCCACGCACTGGGCTAGTAGTATTGACAGTAGTAGTAGCAACAGCAGCAGTAGTCACATGAATAGTATTTGCGACACACTGGATTACTAGTAGTAGCAGAAGTAGTAGAAGTAATAGCAACAGCAGCAGCAGTAGTAGAAATACTAGTACTATTTGCCATGCACTGTACTACTAGTAGTAGTAGTAGTAATAGTAATAGCAGCAGCAGTAGAGGTAGCAGCAGCAGTGGAAATAGAAGTAGTATCCGCCATGCACTGGGTAAGAAGTAGTAGTAGTAGTAACAGCAATAGTAACAGTAGAAGTAGATTTGCCATGCACTGGGCTCGTAGTATTGATATTAGCAGTAGCCGTAGTAGCAGCATCAGCAGTAGTAATAATAGTATTACTATGTGCAATGCACTGCACTACTATCAGTAGCAGTAGCAGTAGCAATAGTAGCAGCAGCAGAAGCAGTAGTATTAATAGTAGTAGTATCTGCCATGCACTGGACTGCTAGTAGTAGCAGTAGTAGTAGAGGTAGCAACAGCAATAGATGTAACAGCAGCAACAGAAATAGTAGCAGCAGATTTGCCCTGCAGTTGGCCAGTAGTAGTAGTAGTAGTGGTAGGAGAAATAGCAGTAGTAGTAGTAGATTTGCCATGCACTGAGCTAGTAGTATTGATAGTAGTATTAGCAGTAGTAGTAGCAGCAGCAGTTGTAGTAAGAGTAGTAGTATTTGCCATTCCCTGGACTACATGTAGTACCAAGAGTAGTCACAGAAGACGCAGCAGCAGCAGTAGTGTTCATAGTACATATGTTTGCCATGCACTGGACTAGTAGTAGTAGTAGAATTAGCAGCAGCACTAGGAGTAGCTGCAGAAGCAATAGTAGTAGCAGCAGCAGTAGAAGAAGCAGCAGCAGCAGTAGTGGCAGTAGTAGTAATAGTAGTAGTATTTTACATGCACTGAGCTAGTAGCAGTAGTAGTGGTAGCAGCAGCAATAGAAGTGGCAGCTGCAAGGGTAGAACTAGCAGAAGATTTGACTCGCAGTGGGCCAGAAGAAGTATTAGCATCAGCAGTAATAGCTGTAGTACTAATAGACTTGCCATACACAGTGCTAATATTATTAATACTAGTAGTAGAAGTAGTAGCAGCAGCAGCAGTAGCAGTAATAGTAGCAATATTTGCCATGCACTGGACTACTGGTCGTAGCTGTACTAGTAGCTGTAGTAGCCGCTGCAGCAGCAGTAGTAGTAATATAGTAGCATTTGCCATGGACTGGATTAGTAGTAGTAGCAGCAGTAGCAGCAGCAGTAGAAGTAGCCGCAGTAGGAGTAGCAGCAGTAGGAGTAATAGTAGCAGTATATGCCATGCACTTAGCTTGTAGTAGATGTAGTAGTAGTAGTAGTAATGGTAGCAGGAGCAGTAGAAGTGGCAGCAGTAGCAGTAGTAGTAGCAGCAGATTTGCCCAGCAATGGGCACGTAGTAGTAGTAGAAATAGCAGCAATAACAGTACAGGCAGTAGAATGACCATGCACAGAGGTATTAATATTGATAGTAGTAGAAGCTGTAGTGGCAGCAGCAACAGCAGTAGCAGTAATATAGTAGCATTTGCACAGACAGGATTAGTAGTAGTAGCAGTGGTAGCCTTAGCAGCAGTCAGAGTCATAGTAGTAGTATTTGCCGAGGACTGTACTACTAGTAGTTGCAGTAGAAGGAGCAGTATTAGTAGCATCAGCAGCAGTAGTAGTGATGGTAGTAGTATTTGCCATTCCCTGGACTACTAGTTGCAGCAGTAGTAGTCACAGTAGTAGCAACTGCAGCAGTAGTGGTCATAATAGTGGTATTTGCCATGCACTGTACTAGTAGTAGTAGAATTAGCAGCAGCATTAGAAGTAGCTGCAGCTGCAGTAATAGTAGCAGCAGAAGTACTAGTAGCAGTTGTGTTAATAGTAGTAGTATTTGCCATGAACTGTACTACCAGTAGCAGCTGTAGTAGCAGCAGCAGCACTACTAGTTACACTACTAGTATTTACCATGCACTGGGTTAGAAGTGGTGCTAGTAGCAGCAGTAGTAGTAGTCACAGAATTAGTAGTAGTAGCAGCAGTAGTGGTAACAGTAGGAGCACTTACCATGAACTGGGTTAGTAGTAGTAGTAGTAGTAGTAGTAGTAGTAGTGGTAGCAGCACCAGTAGAAGTGACAGCAGCAGTACTAGTGACAGCAGATTTACCCTGCAGTTGGCCAGTAAAAGTAGTAGCACTTGCTGAAATAGCCGTAGTAGTAGTAGATTTGCCATGCACTGGGCTGTAGTATTAATACTAGTCGTAGCAGTATTAGCAGCAGCATCAGGAGTAGTAATCGAAGTAGTATTTGCCATGCACTGGGCTACAAGTAATACAAGTACTAGTAGACGTAGTAGCAGCAGCAGCAGTAGTAATAATGGTAGAATACCATTGCCATGCCTTGGGCTAGTAGTATTAGTAACAGTAGTAGTAGCAGCCACAGTAGAATTAGAAGCAGTAGCAGTAGTAGCAGCAGAAGTAGTCGTAAGAGCAAGAGCACTAATAGTAGCAGCAGTGGTAATAGTAGTTGTATTTGGCATGGACTGGGCTAGTAATAGTACTAGTAGCAGCAGCAGTAATGTTAGCATCAGTAGTAGTAGTAGCAGCAGTACTGGTAATATTGGTAGTATTTGAAATGCACTGGGGTAGTAGGAGTAGTAGTTGTATTGGTAGAAGCAGAAGTAGAATTGGCAGCAACATCAGTAGTAGTAGCAGCAGATTAGCCCTGCAGTGTGCACGTAGCAGTATTAGCATTAGCACTAATAGTTGTAGTACTAGAAGATTTGCCATGCACTGGCATAGTAGTGTTGATACTAGTAGTAGCAGCAGCAGAAGTAGCAGTAATAGTAGTATTTGCCATGCGCTAGACTACTAGTAGTAGCAGCAGTAGTAGAGGTAGCACCAGGAATAGAAGTGACATCAGCAGCAGTAAGAGTAGCAGCAGATATGTCCTGCAGTGGGCCAGTAGTACTAGTAGCAGTAGCAGCCATAGCAGTAGAAGGAGCCGATTTGCCATACACAGGGATAGTAGTATTGATAGCAGTAGTAGCAGTAGTAGCAGCATTGGGTGTAGTAGTAGTATCAGTAGTTTTTGCAATGCACTGGAATATTAGTAGTAGCAGTAGTAGTAGCATTGGTACAAGCAGCAGCGGTAGTACTAATAGTAGTAGTATTTGCCATGCACTGGGCGAATAGTAGTAGTAGTAGCAGCAGCAGCAGTAGAAGTAGCAGCAGCAGTAGTAGTAGCAGCAGTAGTAGTCATAGTAGTATTTGCTATGCATTGGGCGAGTAGTACTAGTAGTGGTAGCAGCAGGAGTAGAAGTGGCAGCAGCAGCAGTAGTAGTTGGAGCAGATTGGCCCTGCAAGGTGTGAGTAGTAGTAGTAGAAGTAGCAGCAATAACAGTACTAGTATTAGATTTGCCATGCACAGGGCTATTAGTATGGATAGTAGTAGTAGCAGTAGTAGTAGCAGCAGGAGCAGCAGTAGTAAAGTAGTTGTATGCGTCAAGAACTGGAATACTCGTAGTAGAAGTAGTAGCAGCAGCAGCAGTAGAGGTAAGAGTAGTAGTGTTTGCCATGCACTGAACTAATTGTAGTAGTAGCAGTACCAGCAAGAATAGAAGTAGCTGCAGCAGCAGTAGTAGCAGCAACAGTAGTGGTAAAAGTAGTAGTATTTGCCATGCACTGGGCTAGTAGTAGAAGTCCTAGTAGTAGTGGTAGCAGCAGAAGTCGAAGTGGCAGCAGCAGCAATACTAGGAGCAGCAGATTTGCCATGCAGTGGGCCACCTGTAGTAGTAAGAGTAACAGCTCTAGCAGTAGTAGTAGTATATTTGCCACGCACTGGGCTAGTAGTATTGACAGTAGTAGTAGCAACAGCAGCAGTAGTCACATGAATAGTATTTGCGACACACTGGATTACTAGTAGTAGCAGAAGTAGTAGAAGTAATAGCAACAGCAGCAGCAGTAGTAGAAATACTAGTACTATTTGCCATGCACTGTGCTAGTAGTAGTAGTAGTAGTAATAGTAATAGCAGCAGCAGTAGAGGTAGCAGCAGCAGTGGAAATAGAAGTAGTATCCGCCATGCACTGGGTAAGAAGTAGTAGTAGTAGTAACAGCAATAGTAACAGTAGAAGTAGATTTGCCATGCACTGGGCTCGTAGTATTGATATTAGCAGTAGCCGTAGTAGCAGCATCAGCAGTAGTAATAATAGTATTACTATGTGCAATGCACTGCACTACTATCAGTAGCAGTAGCAGTAGCAATAGTAGCAGCAGCAGAAGCAGTAGTACTAATAGTAGTAGTATCTGCCATGCACTGGACTGCTAGTAGTAGCAGTAGTAGTAGAGGTAGCAACAGCAATAGATGTGACAGCAGCAACAGAAATAGTAGCAGCAGATTTGCCCTGCAGTTGGCCAGTAGTAGTAGTAGTAGTGGTAGGAGAAATAGCAGTAGTAGTAGTAGATTTGCCATGCACTGAGCTAGTAGTATTGATAGTAGCATTAGCAGTAGTAGTAGCAGCAGCAGTTGTAGTAAGAGTAGTAGTATTTGCCATTCCCTGGACTACATGTAGTACCAAGAGTAGTCACAGAAGACGCAGCAGCAGCAGTAGTGTTCATAGTACATATGTTTGCCATGCACTGGACTAGTAGTAGTAGTAGAATTAGCAGCAGCACTAGGAGTAGCTGCAGAAGCAATAGTAGTAGCAGCAGCAGTAGAAGAAGCAGCAGCAGCAGTAGTGGCAGTAGTAGTAATAGTAGTAGTATTTTACATGCACTGAGCTAGTAGCAGTAGTAGTGGTAGCAGCAGCAATAGAAGTGGCAGCTGCAAGGGTAGAACTAGCAGAAGATTTGACTCGCAGTGGGCCAGAAGAAGTATTAGCATCAGCAGTAATAGCTGTAGTACTAATAGACTTGCCATACACAGTGCTAATATTATTAATACTAGTAGTAGAAGTAGTAGCAGCAGCAGCAGTAGCAGTAATAGTAGCAATATTTGCCATGCACTGGACTACTGGTCGTAGCTGTACTAGTAGCTGTAGTAGCCGCTGCAGCAGCAGTAGTAGTAATATAGTAGCATTTGCCATGGACTGGATTAGTAGTAGTAGCAGCAGTAGCAGCAGCAGTAGAAGTAGCCGCAGTAGTAGTAGCAGCAGTAGGAGTAATAGTAGCAGTATATGCCATGCGCTTAGCTTGTAGTAGATGTAGTAGTAGTAGTAGTAATGGTAGCAGGAGCAGTAGAAGTGGCGGCAGTAGCAGTAGTAGTAGCAGCAGATTTGCCCAGCAATGGGCACGTAGTAGTAGTAGAAATAGCAGCAATAACAGTACAGGCAGTAGAATGACCATGCACAGAGGTATTAATATTGATAGTAGTAGAAGCTGTAGTGGCAGCAGCAACAGCAGTAGCAGTAATATAGTAGCATTTGCACAGACAGGATTAGTAGTAGTAGCAGTGGTAGCCTTAGCAGCAGTCAGAGTCATAGTAGTAGTATTTGCCGAGGACTGGACTACTAGTAGTTGCAGTAGAAGGAGCAGTACTAGTAGCATCAGCAGCAGTAGTAGTGATGGTAGTAGTATTTGCCATTCCCTGGACTACTAGTTGCAGCAGTAGTAGTCACAGTAGTAGCAACTGCAGCAGTAGTGGTCATAATAGTGGTATTTGCCATGCACTGTACTAGTAGTAGTAGAATTAGCAGCAGCATTAGAAGTAGCTGCAGCTGCAGTAATAGTAGCAGCAGAAGTACTAGTAGCAGTTGTGTTAATAGTAGTAGTATTTGCCATGAACTGTACTACCAGTAGCAGCTGTAGTAGCAGCAGCAGCACTACTAGTTACACTACTAGTATTTACCATGCACTGGGTTAGAAGTGGTGCTAGTAGCAGCAGTAGTAGTAGTCACAGAATTAGTAGTAGTAGCAGCAGTAGTGGTAACAGTAGGAGCACTTACCATGAACTGGGTTAGTAGTAGTAGTAGTAGTAGTAGTAGTAGTAGTGGTAGCAGCACCAGTAGAAGTGACAGCAGCAGTACTAGTGACAGCAGATTTACCCTGCAGTTGGCCAGTAAAAGTAGTAGCACTTGCTGAAATAGCCGTAGTAGTAGTAGATTTGCCATGCACTGGGCTGTAGTATTAATACTAGTCGTAGCAGTATTAGCAGCAGCATCAGGAGTAGTAATCGAAGTAGTATTTGCCATGCACTGGGCTACAAGTAATACAAGTACTAGTAGACGTAGTAGCAGCAGCAGCAGTAGTAATAATGGTAGAATACCATTGCCATGCCCTGGGCTAGTAGTATTAGTAACAGTAGTAGTAGCAGCCACAGTAGAATTAGAAGCAGTAGCAGTAGTAGCAGCAGAAGTAGTCGTAAGAGCAAGAGCACTAATAGTAGCAGCAGTGGTAATAGTAGTTGTATTTGGCATGGACTGGGCTAGTAATAGTACTAGTAGCAGCAGCAGTAATGTTAGCATCAGTAGTAGTAGTAGCAGCAGTACTGGTAATATTGGTAGTATTTGAAATGCACTGGGGTAGTAGGAGTAGTAGTTGTATTGGTAGAAGCAGAAGTAGAATTGGCAGCAACATCAGTAGTAGTAGCAGCAGATTAGCCCTGCAGTGTGCACGTAGCAGTATTAGCATTAGCACTAATAGTTGTAGTAGTAGAAGATTTGCCATGCACTGGCATAGTAGTGTTGATACTAGTAGTAGCAGCAGCAGAAGTAGCAGTAATAGTAGTATTTGCCATGCACTAGACTACTAGTAGTAGCAGCAGTAGTAGAGGTAGCACCAGGAATAGAAGTGACATCAGCAGCAGTAAGAGTAGCAGCAGATATGTCCTGCAGTGGGCCAGTAGTACTAGTAGCAGTAGCAGCCATAGCAGTAGAAGGAGCCGATTTGCCATACACAGGGATAGTAGTATTGATAGTAGTAGTAGCAGTAGTAGCAGCATTGGGTGTAGTAGTAGTATCAGTAGTTTTTGCAATGCACTGGAATATTAGTAGTAGCAGTAGTAGTAGCATTGGTACAAGCAGCAGCGGTAGTACTAATAGTAGTAGTATTTGCCATGCACTGGGCGAATAGTAGTAGTAGTAGCAGCAGCAGCAGTAGAAGTAGCAGCAGCAGTAGTAGTAGCAGCAGTAGTAGTCATAGTAGTATTTGCTATGCATTGGGCGAGTAGTACTAGTAGTGGTAGCAGCAGGAGTAGAAGTGGCAGCAGCAGCAGTAGTAGTTGGAGCAGATTGGCCCTGCAAGGTGTGAGTAGTAGTAGTAGAAGTAGCAGCAATAACAGTACTAGTATTAGATTTGCCATGCACAGGGCTATTAGTATGGATAGTAGTAGTAGCAGTAGTAGTAGCAGCAGGAGCAGCAGTAGTAAAGTAGTTGTATGCGTCAAGAACTGGAATACTCGTAGTAGAAGTAGTAGCAGCAGCAGCAGTAGAGGTAAGAGTAGTAGTGTTTGCCATGCACTGAACTTATTGTAGTAGTAGCAGTACCAGCAAGAATAGAAGTAGCTGCAGCAGCAGTAGTAGCAGCAACAGTAGTGGTAAAAGTAGTAGTATTTGCCATGCACTGGGCTAGTAGTAGAAGTCCTAGTAGTAGTGGTAGCAGCAGAAGTCGAAGTGGCAGCAGCAGCAATACTAGGAGCAGCAGATTTGCCATGCAGTGGGCCACCTGTAGTAGTAAGAGTAACAGCTCTAGCAGTAGTAGTAGTATATTTGCCACGCACTGGGCTAGTAGTATTGACAGTAGTAGTAGCAACAGCAGCAGTAGTCACATGAATAGTATTTGCGACACACTGGATTACTAGTAGTAGCAGAAGTAGTAGAAGTAATAGCAACAGCAGCAGCAGTAGTAGAAATACTAGTACTATTTGCCATGCACTGTGCTAGTAGTAGTAGTAGTAGTAATAGTAATAGCAGCAGCAGTAGAGGTAGCAGCAGCAGTGGAAATAGAAGTAGTATCCGCCATGCACTGGGTAAGAAGTAGTAGTAGTAGTAACAGCAATAGTAACAGTAGAAGTAGATTTGCCATGCACTGGGCTCGTAGTATTGATATTAGCAGTAGCCGTAGTAGCAGCATCAGCAGTAGTAATAATAGTATTACTATGTGCAATGCACTGCACTACTATCAGTAGCAGTAGCAGTAGCAATAGTAGCAGCAGCAGAAGCAGTAGTACTAATAGTAGTAGTATCTGCCATGCACTGGACTGCTAGTAGTAGCAGTAGTAGTAGAGGTAGCAACAGCAATAGATGTGACAGCAGCAACAGAAATAGTAGCAGCAGATTTGCCCTGCAGTTGGCCAGTAGTAGTAGTAGTAGTGGTAGGAGAAATAGCAGTAGTAGTAGTAGATTTGCCATGCACTGAGCTAGTAGTATTGATAGTAGCATTAGCAGTAGTAGTAGCAGCAGCAGTTGTAGTAAGAGTAGTAGTATTTGCCATTCCCTGGACTACATGTAGTACCAAGAGTAGTCACAGAAGACGCAGCAGCAGCAGTAGTGTTCATAGTACATATGTTTGCCATGCACTGGACTAGTAGTAGTAGTAGAATTAGCAGCAGCACTAGGAGTAGCTGCAGAAGCAATAGTAGTAGCAGCAGCAGTAGAAGAAGCAGCAGCAGCAGTAGTGGCAGTAGTAGTAATAGTAGTAGTATTTTACATGCACTGAGCTAGTAGCAGTAGTAGTGGTAGCAGCAGCAATAGAAGTGGCAGCTGCAAGGGTAGAACTAGCAGAAGATTTGACTCGCAGTGGGCCAGAAGAAGTATTAGCATCAGCAGTAATAGCTGTAGTACTAATAGACTTGCCATACACAGTGCTAATATTATTAATACTAGTAGTAGAAGTAGTAGCAGCAGCAGCAGTAGCAGTAATAGTAGCAATATTTGCCATGCACTGGACTACTGGTCGTAGCTGTACTAGTAGCTGTAGTAGCCGCTGCAGCAGCAGTAGTAGTAATATAGTAGCATTTGCCATGGACTGGATTAGTAGTAGTAGCAGCAGTAGCAGCAGCAGTAGAAGTAGCCGCAGTAGTAGTAGCAGCAGTAGGAGTAATAGTAGCAGTATATGCCATGCGCTTAGCTTGTAGTAGATGTAGTAGTAGTAGTAGTAATGGTAGCAGGAGCAGTAGAAGTGGCGGCAGTAGCAGTAGTAGTAGCAGCAGATTTGCCCAGCAATGGGCACGTAGTAGTAGTAGAAATAGCAGCAATAACAGTACAGGCAGTAGAATGACCATGCACAGAGGTATTAATATTGATAGTAGTAGAAGCTGTAGTGGCAGCAGCAACAGCAGTAGCAGTAATATAGTAGCATTTGCACAGACAGGATTAGTAGTAGTAGCAGTGGTAGCCTTAGCAGCAGTCAGAGTCATAGTAGTAGTATTTGCCGAGGACTGGACTACTAGTAGTTGCAGTAGAAGGAGCAGTACTAGTAGCATCAGCAGCAGTAGTAGTGATGGTAGTAGTATTTGCCATTCCCTGGACTACTAGTTGCAGCAGTAGTAGTCACAGTAGTAGCAACTGCAGCAGTAGTGGTCATAATAGTGGTATTTGCCATGCACTGTACTAGTAGTAGTAGAATTAGCAGCAGCATTAGAAGTAGCTGCAGCTGCAGTAATAGTAGCAGCAGAAGTACTAGTAGCAGTTGTGTTAATAGTAGTAGTATTTGCCATGAACTGTACTACCAGTAGCAGCTGTAGTAGCAGCAGCAGCACTACTAGTTACACTACTAGTATTTACCATGCACTGGGTTAGAAGTGGTGCTAGTAGCAGCAGTAGTAGTAGTCACAGAATTAGTAGTAGTAGCAGCAGTAGTGGTAACAGTAGGAGCACTTACCATGAACTGGGTTAGTAGTAGTAGTAGTAGTAGTAGTAGTAGTAGTGGTAGCAGCACCAGTAGAAGTGACAGCAGCAGTACTAGTGACAGCAGATTTACCCTGCAGTTGGCCAGTAAAAGTAGTAGCACTTGCTGAAATAGCCGTAGTAGTAGTAGATTTGCCATGCACTGGGCTGTAGTATTAATACTAGTCGTAGCAGTATTAGCAGCAGCATCAGGAGTAGTAATCGAAGTAGTATTTGCCATGCACTGGGCTACAAGTAATACAAGTACTAGTAGACGTAGTAGCAGCAGCAGCAGTAGTAATAATGGTAGAATACCATTGCCATGCCCTGGGCTAGTAGTATTAGTAACAGTAGTAGTAGCAGCCACAGTAGAATTAGAAGCAGTAGCAGTAGTAGCAGCAGAAGTAGTCGTAAGAGCAAGAGCACTAATAGTAGCAGCAGTGGTAATAGTAGTTGTATTTGGCATGGACTGGGCTAGTAATAGTACTAGTAGCAGCAGCAGTAATGTTAGCATCAGTAGTAGTAGTAGCAGCAGTACTGGTAATATTGGTAGTATTTGAAATGCACTGGGGTAGTAGGAGTAGTAGTTGTATTGGTAGAAGCAGAAGTAGAATTGGCAGCAACATCAGTAGTAGTAGCAGCAGATTAGCCCTGCAGTGTGCACGTAGCAGTATTAGCATTAGCACTAATAGTTGTAGTACTAGAAGATTTGCCATGCACTGGCATAGTAGTGTTGATACTAGTAGTAGCAGCAGCAGAAGTAGCAGTAATAGTAGTATTTGCCATGCGCTAGACTACTAGTAGTAGCAGCAGTAGTAGAGGTAGCACCAGGAATAGAAGTGACATCAGCAGCAGTAAGAGTAGCAGCAGATATGTCCTGCAGTGGGCCAGTAGTACTAGTAGCAGTAGCAGCCATAGCAGTAGAAGGAGCCGATTTGCCATACACAGGGATAGTAGTATTGATAGTAGTAGTAGCAGTAGTAGCAGCATTGGGTGTAGTAGTAGTATCAGTAGTTTTTGCAATGCACTGGAATATTAGTAGTAGCAGTAGTAGTAGCATTGGTACAAGCAGCAGCGGTAGTACTAATAGTAGTAGTATTTGCCATGCACTGGGCGAATAGTAGTAGTAGTAGCAGCAGCAGCAGTAGAAGTAGCAGCAGCAGTAGTAGTAGCAGCAGTAGTAGTCATAGTAGTATTTGCTATGCATTGGGCGAGTAGTACTAGTAGTGGTAGCAGCAGGAGTAGAAGTGGCAGCAGCAGCAGTAGTAGTTGGAGCAGATTGGCCCTGCAAGGTGTGAGTAGTAGTAGTAGAAGTAGCAGCAATAACAGTACTAGTATTAGATTTGCCATGCACAGGGCTATTAGTATTGATAGTAGTAGTAGCAGTAGTAGTAGCAGCAGGAGCAGCAGTAGTAAAGTAGTTGTATGCGTCAAGAACTGGAATACTCGTAGTAGAAGTAGTAGCAGCAGCAGCAGTAGAGGTAAGAGTAGTAGTGTTTGCCATGCACTGAACTTATTGTAGTAGTAGCAGTACCAGCAAGAATAGAAGTAGCTGCAGCAGCAGTAGTAGCAGCAACAGTAGTGGTAAAAGTAGTAGTATTTGCCATGCACTGGGCTAGTAGTAGAAGTCCTAGTAGTAGTGGTAGCAGCAGAAGTCGAAGTGGCAGCAGCAGCAATACTAGGAGCAGCAGATTTGCCATGCAGTGGGCCACCTGTAGTAGTAAGAGTAACAGCTCTAGCAGTAGTAGTAGTATATTTGCCACGCACTGGGCTAGTAGTATTGACAGTAGTAGTAGCAACAGCAGCAGTAGTCACATGAATAGTATTTGCGACACACTGGATTACTAGTAGTAGCAGAAGTAGTAGAAGTAATAGCAACAGCAGCAGCAGTAGTAGAAATACTAGTACTATTTGCCATGCACTGTGCTAGTAGTAGTAGTAGTAGTAATAGTAATAGCAGCAGCAGTAGAGGTAGCAGCAGCAGTGGAAATAGAAGTAGTATCCGCCATGCACTGGGTAAGAAGTAGTAGTAGTAGTAACAGCAATAGTAACAGTAGAAGTAGATTTGCCATGCACTGGGCTCGTAGTATTGATATTAGCAGTAGCCGTAGTAGCAGCATCAGCAGTAGTAATAATAGTATTACTATGTGCAATGCACTGCACTACTATCAGTAGCAGTAGCAGTAGCAATAGTAGCAGCAGCAGAAGCAGTAGTACTAATAGTAGTAGTATCTGCCATGCACTGGACTGCTAGTAGTAGCAGTAGTAGTAGAGGTAGCAACAGCAATAGATGTGACAGCAGCAACAGAAATAGTAGCAGCAGATTTGCCCTGCAGTTGGCCAGTAGTAGTAGTAGTAGTGGTAGGAGAAATAGCAGTAGTAGTAGTAGATTTGCCATGCACTGAGCTAGTAGTATTGATAGTAGTATTAGCAGTAGTAGTAGCAGCAGCAGTTGTAGTAAGAGTAGTAGTATTTGCCATTCCCTGGACTACATGTAGTACCAAGAGTAGTCACAGAAGACGCAGCAGCAGCAGTAGTGTTCATAGTACATATGTTTGCCATGCACTGGACTAGTAGTAGTAGTAGAATTAGCAGCAGCACTAGGAGTAGCTGCAGAAGCAATAGTAGTAGCAGCAGCAGTAGAAGAAGCAGCAGCAGCAGTAGTGGCAGTAGTAGTAATAGTAGTAGTATTTTACATGCACTGAGCTAGTAGCAGTAGTAGTGGTAGCAGCAGCAATAGAAGTGGCAGCTGCAAGGGTAGAACTAGCAGAAGATTTGACTCGCAGTGGGCCAGAAGAAGTATTAGCATCAGCAGTAATAGCTGTAGTACTAATAGACTTGCCATACACAGTGCTAATATTATTAATACTAGTAGTAGAAGTAGTAGCAGCAGCAGCAGTAGCAGTAATAGTAGCAATATTTGCCATGCACTGGACTACTGGTCGTAGCTGTACTAGTAGCTGTAGTAGCCGCTGCAGCAGCAGTAGTAGTAATATAGTAGCATTTGCCATGGACTGGATTAGTAGTAGTAGCAGCAGTAGCAGCAGCAGTAGAAGTAGCCGCAGTAGGAGTAGCAGCAGTAGGAGTAATAGTAGCAGTATATGCCATGCGCTTAGCTTGTAGTAGATGTAGTAGTAGTAGTAGTAATGGTAGCAGGAGCAGTAGAAGTGGCGGCAGTAGCAGTAGTAGTAGCAGCAGATTTGCCCAGCAATGGGCACGTAGTAGTAGTAGAAATAGCAGCAATAACAGTACAGGCAGTAGAATGACCATGCACAGAGGTATTAATATTGATAGTAGTAGAAGCTGTAGTGGCAGCAGCAACAGCAGTAGCAGTAATATAGTAGCATTTGCACAGACAGGATTAGTAGTAGTAGCAGTGGTAGCCTTAGCAGCAGTCAGAGTCATAGTAGTAGTATTTGCCGAGGACTGGACTACTAGTAGTTGCAGTAGAAGGAGCAGTACTAGTAGCATCAGCAGCAGTAGTAGTGATGGTAGTAGTATTTGCCATTCCCTGGACTACTAGTTGCAGCAGTAGTAGTCACAGTAGTAGCAACTGCAGCAGTAGTGGTCATAATAGTGGTATTTGCCATGCACTGTACTAGTAGTAGTAGAATTAGCAGCAGCATTAGAAGTAGCTGCAGCTGCAGTAATAGTAGCAGCAGAAGTACTAGTAGCAGTTGTGTTAATAGTAGTAGTATTTGCCATGAACTGTACTACCAGTAGCAGCTGTAGTAGCAGCAGCAGCACTACTAGTTACACTACTAGTATTTACCATGCACTGGGTTAGAAGTGGTGCTAGTAGCAGCAGTAGTAGTAGTCACAGAATTAGTAGTAGTAGCAGCAGTAGTGGTAACAGTAGGAGCACTTACCATGAACTGGGTTAGTAGTAGTAGTAGTAGTAGTAGTAGTGGTAGCAGCACCAGTAGAAGTGACAGCAGCAGTACTAGTGACAGCAGATTTACCCTGCAGTTGGCCAGTAAAAGTAGTAGCACTTGCTGAAATAGCCGTAGTAGTAGTAGATTTGCCATGCACTGGGCTGTAGTATTAATACTAGTCGTAGCAGTATTAGCAGCCGCATCAGGAGTAGTAATCGAAGTAGTATTTGCCATGCACTGGTCTACAAGTAATACAAGTACTAGTAGACGTAGTAGCAGCAGCAGCAGTAGTAATAATGGTAGAATACCATTGCCATGCCCTGGGCTAGTAGTATTAGTAACAGTAGTAGTAGCAGCCACAGTAGAATTAGAAGCAGTAACAGTAGTACTAGTAGTGGTAGCAGCAGGAGTAGAAGTGGCAGCAGCAGCAGTAGTAGTTGGAGCAGATTGGCCCTGCAAGGTGTGAGTAGTAGTAGTAGAAGTAGCAGCAATAACAGTACTAGTATTAGATTTGCCATGCACAGGGCTATTAGTATTGATAGTAGTAGTAGCAGTAGTAGTAGCAGCAGCAGCAGCAGTAGTAAAGTAGTTGTATGCGTCAAGAACTGGAATACTCATAGTAGAAGTAGTAGCAGCAGCAGCAGTAGAGGTAAGAGTAGTAGTGTTTGCCATGCACTGAACTAATTGTAGTAGTAGCAGTACCAGCAAGAATAGAAGTAGCTGCAGCAGCAGTAGTAGCAGCAACAGTAGTGGTAAAAGTAGTAGTATTTGCCATGCACTGGGCTAGTAGTAGAAGTCCTAGTAGTAGTGGTAGCAGCAGAAGTCGAAGTGGCAGCAGCAGCAATACTAGGAGCAGCAGATTTGCCATGCAGTGGGCCACCTGTAGTAGTAAGAGTAACAGCTCTAGCAGTAGTAGTAGTATATTTGCCACGCACTGGGCTAGTAGTATTGACAGTAGTAGTAGCAACAGCAGCAGTAGTCACATGAATAGTATTTGCGACACACTGGATTACTAGTAGTAGCAGAAGTAGTAGAAGTAATAGCAACAGCAGCAGCAGTAGTAGAAATACTAGTACTATTTGCCATGCACTGTGCTAGTAGTAGTAGTAGTAGTAATAGTAATAGCAGCAGCAGTAGAGGTAGCAGCAGCAGTGGAAATAGAAGTAGTATCCGCCATGCACTGGGTAAGAAGTAGTAGTAGTAGTAACAGCAATAGTAACAGTAGAAGTAGATTTGCCATGCACTGGGCTCGTAGTATTGATATTAGCAGTAGCCGTAGTAGCAGCATCAGCAGTAGTAATAATAGTATTACTATGTGCAATGCACTGCACTACTATCAGTAGCAGTAGCAGTAGCAATAGTAGCAGCAGCAGAAGCAGTAGTACTAATAGTAGTAGTATCTGCCATGCACTGGACTGCTAGTAGTAGCAGTAGTAGTAGAGGTAGCAACAGCAATAGATGTGACAGCAGCAACAGAAATAGTAGCAGCAGATTTGCCCTGCAGTTGGCCAGTAGTAGTAGTAGTAGTAGTGGTAGGAGAAATAGCAGTAGTAGTAGTAGATTTGCCATGCACTGAGCTAGTAGTATTGATAGTAGTATTAGCAGTAGTAGTAGCAGCAGCAGTTGTAGTAAGAGTAGTAGTATTTGCCATTCCCTGGACTACATGTAGTACCAAGAGTAGTCACAGAAGACGCAGCAGCAGCAGTAGTGTTCATAGTACATATGTTTGCCATGCACTGGACTAGTAGTAGTAGTAGAATTAGCAGCAGCACTAGGAGTAGCTGCAGAAGCAATAGTAGTAGCAGCAGCAGTAGAAGAAGCAGCAGCAGCAGTAGTGGCAGTAGTAGTAATAGTAGTAGTATTTTACATGCACTGAGCTAGTAGCAGTAGTAGTGGTAGCAGCAGCAATAGAAGTGGCAGCTGCAAGGGTAGAACTAGCAGAAGATTTGACTCGCAGTGGGCCAGAAGAAGAATTAGCATCAGCAGTAATAGCTGTAGTACTAATAGACTTGCCATACACAGTGCTAATATTATTAATACTAGTAGTAGAAGTAGTAGCAGCAGCAGCAGTAGCAGTAATAGTAGCAATATTTGCCATGCACTGGACTACTGGTCGTAGCTGTAGTAGCCGCTGCAGCAGCAGTAGTAGTAATATAGTAGCATTTGCCATGGACTGGATTAGTAGTAGTAGCAGCAGTAGCAGCAGCAGTAGAAGTAGCCGCAGTAGGAGTAGCAGCAGTAGGAGTAATAGTAGCAGTATATGCCATGCGCTTAGCTTGTAGTAGATGTAGTAGTAGTAGTAGTAATGGTAGCAGGAGCAGTAGAAGTGGCGGCAGTAGCAGTAGTAGTAGCAGCAGATTTGCCCAGCAATGGGCACGTAGTAGTAGTAGAAATAGCAGCAATAACAGTACAGGCAGTAGAATGACCATGCACAGAGGTATTAATATTGATAGTAGTAGAAGCTGTAGTGGCAGCAGCAACAGCAGTAGCAGTAATATAGTAGCATTTGCACAGACAGGATTAGTAGTAGTAGCAGTGGTAGCCTTAGCAGCAGTCATAGTCATAGTAGTAGTATTTGCCGAGGACTGGACTACTAGTAGTTGCAGTAGAAGGAGCAGTACTAGTAGCATCAGCAGCAGTAGTAGTGATGGTAGTAGTATTTGCCATTCCCTGGACTACTAGTTGCAGCAGTAGTAGTCACAGTAGTAGCAACTGCAGCAGTAGTGGTCATAATAGTGGTATTTGCCATGCACTGTACTAGTAGTAGTAGAATTAGCAGCAGCATTAGAAGTAGCTGCAGCTGCAGTAATAGTAGCAGCAGAAGTACTAGTAGCAGTTGTGTTAATAGTAGTAGTATTTGCCATGAACTGTACTACCAGTAGCAGCTGTAGTAGCAGCAGCAGCACTACTAGTTACACTACTAGTATTTACCATGCACTGGGTTAGAAGTGGTGCTAGTAGCAGCAGTAGTAGTAGTCACAGAATTAGTAGTAGTAGCAGCAGTAGTGGTAACAGTAGGAGCACTTACCATGAACTGGGTTAGTAGTAGTAGTAGTAGTAGTAGTAGTAGTAGTGGTAGCAGCACCAGTAGAAATGACAGCAGCAGTACTAGTGACAGCAGATTTACCCTGCCTTTGGCCAGTAAAAGTAGTAGCACTTGCTGAAATAGCCGTAGTAGTAGTAGATTTGCCATGCACTGGGCTGTAGTATTAATACTAGTCGTAGCAGTATTAGCAGCAGCATCAGGAGTAGTAATCGAAGTAGTATTTGCCATGCACTGGGCTACAAGTAATACAAGTACTAGTAGACGTAGTAGCAGCAGCAGCAGTAGTAATAATGGTAGAATACCATTGCCATGCCCTGGGCTAGTAGTATTAGTAACAGTAGTAGTAGCAGCCACAGTAGAATTAGAAGCAGTAGCAGTAGTAGCAGCAGAAGTAGTCGTAAGAACAAGAGCACTAATAGAAGCAGCAGTGGTAATAGTAGTTGTATTTGGCATGGACTGGGCTAGTAATAGTACTAGTAGCAGCAGCAGTAATGTTAGCATCAGTAGTAGTAGTAGCAGCAGTACTGGTAATATTGGTAGTATTTGAAATGCACTGGGGTAGTAGGAGTAGTAGTTGTATTGGTAGAAGCAGAAGTAGAATTGGCAGCAACATCAGTAGTAGTAGCAGCAGATTAGCCCTGCAGTGTGCACATAGCAGTATTAGCATTAGCACTAATAGTTGTAGTAGTAGAAGATTTGCCATGCACTGGCATAGTAGTGTTGATACTAGTAGTAGCAGCAGCAGAAGTAGCAGTAATAGTAGTATTTGCCATGCGCTAGACTACTAGTAGTAGCAGCAGTAGTAGAGGTAGCACCAGGAATAGAAGTGACATCAGCAGCAGTAAGAGTAGCAGCAGATATGTCCTGCAGTGGGCCAGTAGTACTAGTAGCAGTAGCAGCCATAGCAGTAGAAGGAGCCGATTTGCCATACACAGGGATAGTAGTATTGATAGTAGTAGTAGCAGTAGTAGCAGCATTGGGTGTAGTAGTAGTATCAGTAGTTTTTGCAATGCACTGGAATATTAGTAGTAGCAGTAGTAGTAGCATTGGTACAAGCAGCAGCGGTAGTACTAATAGTAGTAGTATTTGCCATGCACTGGGCGAATAGTAGTAGTAGTAGCAGCAGCAGCAGTAGAAGTAGCAGCAGCAGTAGTAGTAGCAGCAGTAGTAGTCATAGTAGTATTTGCTATGCATTGGGCGAGTAGTACTAGTAGTGGTAGCAGCAGGAGTAGAAGTGGCAGCAGCAGCAGTAGTAGTTGGAGCAGATTGGCCCTGCAAGGTGTGAGTAGTAGTAGTAGAAGTAGCAGCAATAACAGTACTACTATTAGATTTGCCATGCACAGGGCTATTAGTATGGATAGTAGTAGTAGCAGTAGTAGTAACAGCAGCAGCAGCAGTAGTAAAGTAGTTGTATGCGTCAAGAACTGGAATACTCGTAGTAGAAGTAGTAGCAGCAGCAGCAGTAGAGGTAAGAGTAGTAGTGTTTGCCATGCACTGAACTAATTGTAGTAGTAGCAGTACCAGCAAGAATAGAAGTAGCTGCAGCAGCAGTAGTAGCAGCAACAGTAGTGGTAAAAGTAGTAGTATTTGCCATGCACTGGGCTAGTAGTAGAAGTCCTAGTAGTAGTGGTAGCAGCAGAAGTCGAAGTGGCAGCAGCAGCAATACTAGGAGCAGCAGATTTGCCATGCAGTGGGCCACCTGTAGTAGTAAGAGTAACAGCTCTAGCAGTAGTAGTAGTATATTTGCCACGCACTGGGCTAGTAGTATTGATAGTAGTAGTAGCAACAGCAGCAGTAGTCATATGAATAGTATTTGCGACACACTGGATTACTAGTAGTAGCAGAAGTAGTAGAAGTAATAGCAACAGCAGCAGCAGTAGTAGAAATACTAGTACTATTTGCCATGCACTGTGCTAGTAGTAGTAGTAGTAGTAATAGTAATAGCAGCAGCAGTAGAGGTAGCAGCAGCAGTGGAAATAGAAGTAGTATCCGCCATGCACTGGGTAAGAAGTAGTAGTAGTAGTAACAGCAATAGTAACAGTAGAAGTAGATTTGCCATGCACTGGGCTCGTAGTATTGATATTAGCAGTAGCCGTAGTAGCAGCATCAGCAGTAGTAATAATAGTATTACTATGTGCAATGCACTGCACTACTATCAGTAGCAGTAGCAGTAGCAATAGTAGCAGCAGCAGAAGCAGTAGTACTAATAGTAGTAGTATCTGCCATGCACTGGACTGCTAGTAGTAGCAGTAGTAGTAGAGGTAGCAACAGCAATAGATGTGACAGCAGCAACAGAAATAGTAGCAGCAGATTTGCCCTGCAGTTGGCCAGTAGTAGTAGTAGTAGTAGTGGTAGGAGAAATAGCAGTAGTAGTAGTAGATTTGCCATGCACTGAGCTAGTAGTATTGATAGTAGTATTAGCAGTAGTAGTAGCAGCAGCAGTTGTAGTAAGAGTAGTAGTATTTGCCATTCCCTGGACTACATGTAGTACCAAGAGTAGTCACAGAAGACGCAGCAGCAGCAGTAGTGTTCATAGTACATATGTTTGCCATGCACTGGACTAGTAGTAGTAGTAGAATTAGCAGCAGCACTAGGAGTAGCTGCAGAAGCAATAGTAGTAGCAGCAGCAGTAGAAGAAGCAGCAGCAGCAGTAGTGGCAGTAGTAGTAATAGTAGTAGTATTTTACATGCACTGAGCTAGTAGCAGTAGTAGTGGTAGCAGCAGCAATAGAAGTGGCAGCTGCAAGGGTAGAACTAGCAGAAGATTTGACTCGCAGTGGGCCAGAAGAAGTATTAGCATCAGCAGTAATAGCTGTAGTACTAATAGACTTGCCATACACAGTGCTAATATTATTAATACTAGTAGTAGAAGTAGCAGCAGCAGCAGCAGTAGCAGTAATAGTAGCAATATTTGCCATGCACTGGACTACTGGTCGTAGCTGTACTAGTAGCTGTAGTAGCTGCTGCAGCAGCAGTAGTAGTAATATAGTAGCATTTGCCATGGACTGGATTAGTAGTAGTAGCAGCAGTAGCAGCAGCAGTAGAAGTAGCCGCAGTAGGAGTAGCAGCAGTAGGAGTAATAGTAGCAGTATATGCCATGCGCTTAGCTTGTAGTAGATGTAGTAGTAGTAGCAATGGTAGCAGGAGCAGTAGAAGTGGTGACAGTAGCACTAGTAGTAGCAGCAGATTTGCCCAGCAATGGGCACGTAGTAGTAGTAGAAATAGCAGCAATAACAGTACAGGCAGTAGAATGACCATGCACAGAGGTATTAATATTGATAGTAGTAGAAGCTGTAGTGGCAGCAGCAACAGCAGTAGCAGTAATATAGTAGCATTTGCACAGACAGGATTAGTAGTAGTAGCAGTGGTAGCCTTAGCAGCAGTCATAGTCATAGTAGTAGTATTTGCCGAGGACTGGACTACTAGTAGTTGCAGTAGAAGGAGCAGTACTAGTAGCATCAGCAGCAGTAGTAGTGATGGTAGTAGTATTTGCCATTCCCTGGACTACTAGTTGCAGCAGTAGTAGTCACAGTAGTAGCAACTGCAGCAGTAGTGGTCATAATAGTGGTATTTGCCATGCACTGTACTAGTAGTAGTAGAATTAGCAGCAGCATTAGAAGTAGCTGCAGCTGCAGTAATAGTAGCAGCAGAAGTACTAGTAGCAGTTGTGTTAATAGTAGTAGTATTTGCCATGAACTGTACTACCAGTAGCAGCTGTAGTAGCAGCAGCAGCACTACTAGTTACACTACTAGTATTTACCATGCACTGGGTTAGAAGTGGTGCTAGTAGCAGCAGTAGTAGTAGTCACAGAATTAGTAGTAGTAGCAGCAGTAGTGGTAACAGTAGGAGCACTTACCATGAACTGGGTTAGTAGTAGTAGTAGTGGTAGCAGCACCAGTAGAAGTGACAGCAGCAGTACTAGTGACAGCAGATTTACCCTGCAGTTGGCCAGTAAAAGTAGTAGCACTTGCTGAAATAGCCGTAGTAGTAGTAGATTTGCCATGCACTGGGCTGTAGTATTAATACTAGTAGTAGCAGTATTAGCAGCCGCATCAGGAGTAGTAATCGAAGTAGTATTTGCCATGCACTGGGCTACAAGTAATACAAGTACTAGTAGACGTAGTAGCAGCAGCAGCAGTAGTAATAATGGTAGAATACCATTGCCATGCCCTGGGCTAGTAGTATTAGTAACAGTAGTAGTAGCAGCCACAGTAGAATTAGAAGCAGTAACAGTAGTAGCAGCAGAAGTAGTCGTAAGAGCAAGAGCACTAATAGTAGCAGCAGTGGTAATAGTAGTTGTATTTGGCATGGACTGGGCTAGTAATAGTACTAGTAGCAGCAGCAGTAATGTTAGCATCAGTAGTAGTAGTAGCAGCAGTACTGGTAATATTGGTAGTATTTGAAATGCACTGGGGTAGTAGGAGTAGTAGTTGTACTGGTACAAGCAGAAGTAGAATTGGCAGCAACATCAGTAGTAGTAGCAGCAGATTAGCCCTGCAGTGTGCACGTAGCAGTATTAGCATTAGCACTAATATTTGTAGTAGTAGAAGATTTGCCATGCACTGGCATAGTAGTGTTGATACTAGTAGTAGCAGCAGCAGAAGTAGTAGTAATAGTAGTATTTGCCATGCGCTAGACTACTAGTAGTAGCAGCAGTAGTAGAGGTAGCACCAGAAATAGAAGTGACATCAGCAGCAGTAAGAGTAGCAGCAGATATGTCCTGCAGTGGGCCAGTAGTACTAGTAGCAGTAGCAGCCAGAGCAGTAGAAGGAGCCGATTTGCCATACACAGGGATAGTAGTATTGATAGTAGTAGTAGCAGTAGTAGCAGCATTGGGTGTAGTAGTAGTATCAGTAGTTTTTGCAATGCACTGGAATATTAGTAGTAGCAGTAGTAGTAGCATTGGTACAAGCAGCAGCGGTAGTACTAATAGTAGTAGCATTTGCCATGCACTGGGCGAATAGTAGTAGTAGAAGCAGCAGCAGCAGTAGAAGTAACAGCAGCAGTAGTAGTAACAGCAGTAGTAGTAATAGTAGTATTTGCTATGCATTGGGCGAGTAGTACTAGTAGTGGTAGCAGCAGGAGTAGAAGTGGCAGCAGCAGCAGTAGTAGTTGGAGCAGATTGACCCTGCAAGGTGTGAGTAGTAGTAGTAGAAGTAGCAGCAATAACAGTACTAGTATTAGATTTGCCATGCACAGGGCTATTAGTATTGATAGTAGTAGTAGCAGTAGTAGCAGCAGCAGCAGCAGTAGTAAAGTAGTTGTATTCGTCAAGAACTGGAATACTCGTAGTAGAAGTAGTAGCAGCAGCAGCAGTAGAGGTAAGAGTAGTAGTGTTTGCCATGCACTGAACTAATTGTAGTAGTAGCAGTACCAGCAAGAATAGAAGTAGCTGCAGCAGCAGTAGTAGCAGCAACAGTAGTGGTAAAAGTAGTAGTATTTGCCATGCACTGGGCTAGTAGTAGAAGTCCTAGTAGTAGTGGTAGCAGCAGAAGTCGAAGTGGCAGCAGCAGCAATACTAGGAGCAGCAGATTTGCCATGCAGTGGGCCACCTGTAGTAGTAAGAGTAACAGCTCTAGCAGTAGTAGTAGTATATTGCCATGCACTGGGCTAGTAATATTGATATTAATAGTAGCAACAGCAGCAGTAGTCATATGAATAGTATTTGCAACACACTGGATTACTAGTAGTAGCAGAAGTAGTAGAAGTAATAGCAACAGCAGCAGCAGTAGTAGAAATACTAGTACTATTTGCCATGCACTGTGCTAGTAGTAGTAGTAATAGTAATAGCAGCAGCAGTAGAGGTAGCAGCAGCAGTGGAAATAGAAGTAGTATCCGCCATGCACTGGGTAAGAAGTAGTAGTAGTAGTAACAGCAATAGTAACAGTAGAAGTAGATTTGCCATGCACTGGGCTCGTAGTATTGATATTAGCAGTAGCCGTAGTAGCAGCATCAGCAGTAGTAATAATAGTATTACTATGTGCAATGCACTGCACTACTATCAGTAGCAGTCGCAGTAGCAATAGTAGCAGCAGCAGAAGCAGTAGTACTAATAGTAGTAGTATCTGCCATGCACTGGACTGCTAGTAGTAGCAGTAGTAGTAGAGGTAGCAACAGCAATAGATGTGACAGCAGCAACAGAAATAGTAGCAGCAGATTTGCCCTGTAGTTGGCCAGTAGTAGAAGTAGTAGTGGTAGGAGAAATAGCAGTAGTAGTAGTAGATTTGTCATGCACTGAGCTAGTAGTATTGATAGTAGTATTAGCAGTAGTAGTAGCAGCAGCAGTTGTAGTAAGAGTAGTAGTATTTGCCATTCCCTGGACTACATGTAGTACCAAGAGTAGTCACAGAAGACGCAGCAGCAGCAGTACTGTTCATAGTACATATGTTTGCCATGCACTGGACTAGTAGTAGTAGTAGAATTAGCAGCAGCACTAGGAGTAGCTGCAGAAGCAATAGTAGTAGCAGCAGCAGTAGAAGAAGCAGCAGCAGCAGTAGTGGCAGTAGTAGTAATAGTAGTAGTATTTTACATGCACTGAGCTAGTAGTAGTAGTAGTGGTAGCAGCAGCAATAGAAGTGGCAGCTGCAAGGGTAGAACTAGCAGAAGATTTGACTCGCAGTGGGCCAGAAGAAGTATTAGCATCAGCAGTAATAGCTGTAGTACTAATAGACTTGCCATACACAGTGCTAATATTATTAATACTAGTAGTAGAAGTAGTAGCAGCAGCAGCAGTAGCAGTAATAGTAGCAATATTTGCCATGCACTGGACTACTGGTCGTAGCTGTACTAGTAGCTGTAGTAGCTGCTGCAGCAGCAGTAGTAGTAATATAGTAGCATTTGCCATGGACTGGATTAGTAGTAGTAGCAGCAGTAGCAGCAGCAGTAGAAGTAGCCGCAGTAGGAGTAGCAGCAGTAGGAGTAATAGTAGCAGTATATGCCATGCGCTTAGCTTGTAGTAGATGTAGTAGTAGTAGTAGTAATGGTAGCAGGAGCAGTAGAAGTGGCGGCAGTAGCAGTAGTAGTAGCAGCAGATTTGCCCAGCAATGGGCACGTAGTAGTAGTAGAAATAGCAGCAATAACAGTACAGGCAGTAGAATGACCATGCACAGAGGTATTAATATTGATAGTAGCAGAAGCTGTAGTGGCAGCAGCAACAGCAGTAGCAGTAATATAGTAGCATTTGCACAGACAGGATTAGTAGTAGTAGCAGTGGTAGCCTTAGCAGCAGTCATAGTCATAGTAGTAGTATTTGCCGAGGACTGGACTACTAGTAGTTGCAGTAGAAGGAGCAGTACTAGTAGCATCAGCAGCAGTAGTAGTGATGGTAGTAGTATTTGCCATTCCCTGGACTACTAGTTGCAGCAGTAGTAGTCACAGTAGTAGCAACTGCAGCAGTAGTGGTCATAATAGTGGTATTTGCCATGCACTGTACTAGTAGTAGTAGAATTAGCAGCAGCATTAGAAGTAGCTGCAGCTGCAGTAATAGTAGCAGCAGAAGTACTAGTAGCAGTTGTGTTAATAGTAGTAGTATTTGCCATGAACTGTACTACCAGTAGCAGCTGTAGTAGCAGCAGCAGCACTACTAGTTACACTACTAGTATTTACCATGCACTGGGTTAGAAGTGGTGCTAGTAGCAGCAGTAGTAGTAGTCACAGAATTAGTAGTAGTAGCAGCAGTAGTGGTAACAGTAGGAGCACTTACCATGAACTGGGTTAGTAGTAGTAGTAGTGGTAGCAGCACCAGTAGAAGTGACAGCAGCAGTACTAGTGACAGCAGATTTACCCTGCAGTTGGCCAGTAAAAGTAGTAGCACTTGCTGAAATAGCCGTAGTAGTAGTAGATTTGACATGCACTGGGCTGTAGTATTAATACTAGTCGTAGCAGTATTAGCAGCAGCATCAGGAGTAGTAATCGAAGTAGTATTTGCCATGCACTGGGCTACAAGTAATACAAGTACTAGTAGACGTAGTAGCAGCAGCAGCAGTAGTAATAATGGTAGAATACCATTGCCATGCCCTGGGCTAGTAGTATTAGTAACAGTAGTAGTAGCAGCCACAGTAGAATTAGAAGCAGTAGCAGTAGTAGCAGCAGAAGTAGTCGTAAGAGCAAGAGCACTAATAGTAGCAGCAGTGGTAATAGTAGTTGTATTTGGCATGGACTGGGCTAGTAATAGTACTAGTAGCAGCAGCAGTAATGTTAGCATCAGTAGTAGTAGTAGCAGCAGTACTGGTAATATTGGTAGTATTTGAAATGCACTGGGGTAGTAGGAGTAGTAGTTGTATTGGTAGAAGCAGAAGTAGAATTGGCAGCAACATCAGTAGTAGTAGCAGCAGATTAGCCCTGCAGTTTGCACGTAGCAGTATTAGCATTAGCACTAATAGTTGTAGTAGTAGAAGATTTGCCATGCACTGGCATAGTAGTGTTGATACTAGTAGTAGCAGCAGCAGAAGTAGCAGTAATAGTAGTATTTGCCATGCGCTAGACTACTAGTAGTAGCAGCAGTAGTAGAGGTAGCACCAGGAATAGAAGTGACATCAGCAGCAGTAAGAGTAGCAGCAGATATGTCCTGCAGTGGGCCAGTAGTACTAGTAGCAGTAGCAGCCATAGCAGTAGAAGGAGCCGATTTGCCATACACAGGGATAGTAGTATTGATAGTAGTAGTAGCAGTAGTAGCAGCATTGGGTGTAGTAGTAGTATCAGTAGTTTTTGCAATGCACTGGAATATTAGTAGTAGCAGTAGTAGTAGCATTGGTACAAGCAGCAGCGGTAGTACTAATAGTAGTAGTATTTGCCATGCACTGGGCGAATAGTAGTAGTAGTAGCAGCAGCAGCAGTAGAAGTAGCAGCAGCAGTAGTAGTAGCAGCAGTAGTAGTCATAGTAGTATTTGCTATGCATTGGGCGAGTAGTACTAGTAGTGGTAGCAGCAGGAGTAGAAGTGGCAGCAGCAGCAGTAGTAGTTGGAGCAGATTGGCCCTGCAAGGTGTGAGTAGTAGTAGTAGAAGTAGCAGCAATAACAGTACTAGTATTAGATTTGCCATGCACAGGGCTATTAGTATTGATAGTAGTAGTAGCAGTAGTAGCAGCAGCAGGAGCAGCAGTAGTAAAGTAGTTGTATGCGTCAAGAACTGGAATACTCGTAGTAGAAGTAGTAGCAGCAGCAGCAGTAGAGGTAAGAGTAGTAGTGTTTGCCATGCACTGAACTAATTGTAGTAGTAGCAGTACCAGCAAGAATAGAAGTAGCTGCAGCAGCAGTAGTAGCAGCAACAGTAGTGGTAAAAGTAGTAGTATTTGCCATGCACTGGGCTAGTAGTGGAAGTCCTAGTAGTAGTGGTAGCAGCAGAAGTCGAAGTGGCAGCAGCAGCAATACTAGGAGCAGCAGATTTGCCATGCAGTGGGCCACCTGTAGTAGTAAGAGTAACAGCTCTAGCAGTAGTAGTAGTATATTTGCCACGCACTGGGCTAGTAGTATTGACAGTAGTAGTAGCAACAGCAGCAGTAGTCATATGAATAGTATTTGCGACACACTGGATTACTAGTAGTAGCAGAAGTAGTAGAAGTAATAGCAACAGCAGCAGCAGTAGTAGAAATACTAGTACTATTTGCCATGCACTGTGCTAGTAGTAGTAGTAGTAGTAATAGTAATAGCAGCAGCAGTAGAGGTAGCAGCAGCAGTGGAAATAGAAGTAGTATCCGCCATGCACTGGGTAAGAAGTAGTAGTAGTAGTAACAGCAATAGTAACAGTAGAAGTAGATTTGCCATGCACTGGGCTCGTAGTATTGATATTAGCAGTAGCCGTAGTAGCAGCATCAGCAGTAGTAATAATAGTATTACTATGTGCAATGCACTGCACTACTATCAGTAGCAGTAGCAATAGTAGCAGCAGCAGAAGCAGTAGTACTAATAGTAGTAGTATCTGCCATGCACTGGACTGCTAGTAGTAGCAGTAGTAGTAGAGGTAGCAACAGCAATAGATGTGACAGCAGCAACAGAAATAGTAGCAGCAGATTTGCCCTGCAGTTGGCCAGTAGTAGTAGTAGTAGTAGTGGTAGGAGAAATAGCAGTAGTAGTAGTAGATTTGCCATGCACTGAGCTAGTAGTATTGATAGTAGTATTAGCAGCAGTAGTAGCAGCAGCAGTTGTAGTAAGAGTAGTAGTATTTGCCATTCCCTGGACTACATGTAGTACCAAGAGTAGTCACAGAAGACGCAGCAGCAGCAGTAGTGTTCATAGTACATATGTTTGCCATGCACTGGACTAGTAGTAGTAGTAGAATTAGCAGCAGCACTAGGAGTAGCTGCAGAAGCAATAGTAGTAGCAGCAGCAGTAGAAGAAGCAGCAGCAGCAGTAGTGGCAGTAGTAGTAATAGTAGTATTTTACATGCACTGAGCTAGTAGCAGTAGTAGTGGTAGCAGCAGCAATAGAAGTGGCAGCTGCAAGGGTAGAACTAGCAGAAGATTTGACTCGCAGTGGGCCAGAAGAAGTATTAGCATCAGCAGTAATAGCTGTAGTACTAATAGACTTGCCATACACAGTGCTAATATTATTAATACTAGTAGTAGAAGTAGCAGCAGCAGCAGCAGTAGCAGTAATAGTAGCAATATTTGCCATGCACTGGACTACTGGTCGTAGCTGTAGTAGCCGCTGCAGCAGCAGTAGTAGTAATATAGTAGCATTTGCCATGGACTGGATTAGTAGTAGTAGCAGCAGTAGCAGCAGCAGTAGAAGTAGCCGCAGTAGGAGTAGCAGCAGTAGGAGTAATAGTAGCAGTATATGCCATGCGCTTAGCTTGTAGTAGATGTAGTAGTAGTAGTAGTAATGGTAGCAGGAGCAGTAGAAGTGGCGGCAGTAGCAGTAGTAGTAGCAGCAGATTTGCCCAGCAATGGGCACGTAGTAGTAGTAGAAATAGCAGCAATAACAGTACAGGCAGTAGAATGACCATGCACAGAGGTATTAATATTGATAGTAGTAGAAGCTGTAGTGGCAGCAGCAACAGCAGTAGCAGTAATATAGTAGCATTTGCACAGACAGGATTAGTAGTAGTAGCAGTGGTAGCCTTAGCAGCAGTCAGAGTCATAGTAGTAGTATTTGCCGAGGACTGGACTACTAGTAGTTGCAGTAGAAGGAGCAGTACTAGTAGCATCAGCAGCAGTAGTAGTGATGGCAGTAGTATTTGCCATTCCCTGGACTACTAGTTGCAGCAGTAGTAGTCACAGTAGTAGCAACTGCAGCAGTAGTGGTCATAATAGTGGTATTTGCCATGCACTGTACTAGTAGTAGTAGAATTAGCAGCAGCATTAGAAGTAGCTGCAGCTGCAGTAATAGTAGCAGCAGAAGTACTAGTAGCAGTTGTGTTAATAGTAGTAGTATTTGCCATGAACTGTACTACCAGTAGCAGCTGTAGTAGCAGCAGCAGCACTACTAGTTACACTACTAGTATTTACCATGCACTGGGTTAGAAGTGGTGCTAGTAGCAGCAGTAGTAGTAGTCACAGAATTAGTAGTAGTAGCAGCAGTAGTGGTAACAGTAGGAGCACTTACCATGAACTGGGTTAGTAGTAGTAGTAGTAGTAGTAGTAGTAGTAGTAGTGGTAGCAGCACCAGTAGAAGTGACAGCAGCAGTACTAGTGACAGCAGATTTACCCTGCAGTTGGCCAGTAAAAGTAGTAGCACTTGCTGAAATAGCCGTAGTAGTAGTAGATTTGCCATGCACTGGGCTGTAGTATTAATATTCGTAGTAGGAGTATTAGCAGCCGCATCAGGAGTAGTAATCGAAGTAGTATTTGCCATGCACTGGGCTACAAGTAATACAAGTACTAGTAGACATAGTAGCAGCAGCAGCAGTAGTAATAATGGTAGAATACCATTGCCATGCCCTGGGCTAGTAGAATTAGTAACAGTAGTAGTAGCAGCCACAGTAGAATTAGAAGCAGTAGCAGTAGTAGCAGCAGAAGTAGTCGTAAGAGCAAGAGCACTAATAGTAGCAGCAGTGGTAATAGTAGTTGTATTTGGCATGGACTGGGCTAGTAATAGTACTAGTAGCAGCAGCAGTAATGTTAGCATCAGTAGTAGTAGTAGCAGCAGTACTGGTAATATTGGTAGTATTTGAAATGCACTGGGGTAGTAGGAGTAGTAGTTGTATTGGTAGAAGCAGAAGTAGAATTGGCAGCAACATCAGTAGTAGTAGCAGCAGATTAGCCCTGCAGTGTGCACGTAGCAGTATTAGCATTAGCACTAATAGTTGTAGTAGTAGTAGATTTGCCATGCACTGGCATAGTAGTGTTGATACTAGTAGTAGCAGCAGCAGAAGTAGTAGTAATAGTAGTATTTGCCATGCGCTAGACTACTAGTAGTAGCAGCAGTAGTAGAGGTAGCACCAGGAATAGAAGTGACATCAGCAGCAGTAAGAGTAGCAGCAGATATGTCCTGCAGTGGGCCAGTAGTACTAGTAGCAGTAGCAGCCATAGCAGTAGAAGGAGCCGATTTGCCATACACAGGGATAGTAGTATTGATAGTAGTAGTAGCAGTAGTAGCAGCATTGGGTGTAGTAGTAGTATCAGTAGTTTTTGCAATGCACTGGAATATTAGTAGTAGCAGTAGTAGTAGCATTGGTACAAGCAGCAGCGGTAGTACTAATAGTAGTAGTATTTGCCATGCACTGGGCGAATAGTAGTAGTAGTAGCAGCAGCAGCAGTAGAAGTAGCAGCAGCAGTAGTAGTAGCAGCAGTAGTAGTCATAGTAGTATTTGCTATGCATTGGGCGAGTAGTACTAGTAGTGGTAGCAGCAGGAGTAGAAGTGGCAGCAGCAGCAGTAGTAGTTGGAGCAGATTGGCCCTGCAAGGTGTGAGTAGTAGTAGTAGAAGTAGCAGCAATAACAGTACTAGTATTAGATTTGCCATGCACAGGGCTATTAGTATTGATAGTAGTAGTAGCAGTAGTAGCAGCAGCAGCAGCAGTAGTAAAGTAGTTGTATGCGTCAAGAACTGGAATACTCGTAGTAGAAGTAGTAGCAGCAGCAGCAGTAGAGGTAAGAGTAGTAGTGTTTGCCATGCACTGAACTAATTGTAGTAGTAGCAGTACCAGCAAGAATAGAAGTAGCTGCAGCAGCAGTAGTAGCAGCAACAGTAGTGGTAAAAGTAGTAGTATTTGCCATGCACTGGGCTAGTAGTGGAAGTCCTAGTAGTAGTGGTAGCAGCAGAAGTCGAAGTGGCAGCAGCAGCAATACTAGGAGCAGCAGATTTGCCATGCAGTGGGCCACCTGTAGTAGTAAGAGTAACAGCTCTAGCAGTAGTAGTAGTATATTTGCCACGCACTGGGCTAGTAGTATTGACAGTAGTAGTAGCAACAGCAGCAGTAGTCATATGAATAGTATTTGCGACACACTGGATTACTAGTAGTAGCAGAAGTAGTAGAAGTAATAGCAACAGCAGCAGCAGTAGTAGAAATACTAGTACTATTTGCCATGCACTGTGCTAGTAGTAGTAGTAGTAGTAATAGTAATAGCAGCAGCAGTAGAGGTAGCAGCAGCAGTGGAAATAGAAGTAGTATCCGCCATGCACTGGGTAAGAAGTAGTAGTAGTAGTAACAGCAATAGTAACAGTAGAAGTAGATTTGCCATGCACTGGGCTCGTAGTATTGATATTAGCAGTAGCCGTAGTAGCAGCATCAGCAGTAGTAATAATAGTATTACTATGTGCAATGCACTGCACTACTATCAGTAGCAGTAGCAATAGTAGCAGCAGCAGAAGCAGTAGTACTAATAGTAGTAGTATCTGCCATGCACTGGACTGCTAGTAGTAGCAGTAGTAGTAGAGGTAGCAACAGCAATAGATGTGACAGCAGCAACAGAAATAGTAGCAGCAGATTTGCCCTGCAGTTGGCCAGTAGTAGTAGTAGTAGTAGTGGTAGGAGAAATAGCAGTAGTAGTAGTAGATTTGCCATGCACTGAGCTAGTAGTATTGATAGTAGTGGTAGCAGCAGTAGTAGCAGCAGCAGTTGTAGTAAGAGTAGTAGTATTTGCCATTCCCTGGACTACATGTAGTACCAAGAGTAGTCACAGAAGACGCAGCAGCAGCAGTAGTGTTCATAGTACATATGTTTGCCATGCACTGGACTAGTAGTAGTAGTAGAATTAGCAGCAGCACTAGGAGTAGCTGCAGAAGCAATAGTAGTAGCAGCAGCAGTAGAAGAAGCAGCAGCAGCAGTAGTGGCAGTAGTAGTAATAGTAGTAGTATTTTACATGCACTGAGCTAGTAGCAGTAGTAGTGGTAGCAGCAGCAATAGAAGTGGCAGCTGCAAGGGTAGAACTAGCAGAAGATTTGACTCGCAGTGGGCCAGAAGAAGTATTAGCATCAGCAGTAATAGCTGTAGTACTAATAGACTTGCCATACACAGTGCTAATATTATTAATACTAGTAGTAGAAGTAGCAGCAGCAGCAGCAGTAGCAGTAATAGTAGCAATATTTGCCATGCACTGGACTACTGGTCGTAGCTGTAGTAGCCGCTGCAGCAGCAGCAGTAGTAATATAGTAGCATTTGCCATGGACTGGATTAGTAGTAGTAGCAGCAGTAGCAGCAGCAGTAGAAGTAGCCGCAGTAGTAGTAGCAGCAGTAGGAGTAATAGTAGCAGTATATGCCATGCGCTTAGCTTGTAGTAGATGTAGTAGTAGTAGTAGTAATGGTAGCAGGAGCAGTAGAAGTGGCGGCAGTAGCAGTAGTAGTAGCAGCAGATTTGCCCAGCAATGGGCACGTAGTAGTAGTAGAAATAGCAGCAATAACAGTACAGGCAGTAGAATGACCATGCACAGAGGTATTAATATTGATAGTAGTAGAAGCTGTAGTGGCAGCAGCAACAGCAGTAGCAGTAATATAGTAGCATTTGCACAGACAGGATTAGTAGTAGTAGCAGTGGTAGCCTTAGCAGCAGTCAGAGTCATAGTAGTAGTATTTGCCGAGGACTGGACTACTAGTAGTTGCAGTAGAAGGAGCAGTACTAGTAGCATCAGCAGCAGTAGTAGTGATGGTAGTAGTATTTGCCATTCCCTGGACTACTAGTTGCAGCAGTAGTAGTCACAGTAGTAGCAACTGCAGCAGTAGTGGTCATAGTAGTGGTATTTGCCATGCACTGTACTAGTAGTAGTAGAATTAGCAGCAGCATTAGAAGTAGCTGCAGCTGCAGTAATAGTAGCAGCAGAAGTACTAGTAGCAGTTGTGTTAATAGTAGTAGTATTTGCCATGAACTGTACTACCAGTAGCAGCTGTAGTAGCAGCAGCAGCACTACTAGTTACACTACTAGTATTTACCATGCACTGGGTTAGAAGTGGTGCTAGTAGCAGCAGTAGTAGTAGTCACAGAATTAGTAGTAGTAGCAGCAGTAGTGGTAACAGTAGGAGCACTTACCATGAACTGGGTTAGTAGTAGTAGTAGTAGTAGTAGTAGTGGTAGCAGCACCAGTAGAAGTGACAGCAGCAGTACTAGTGACAGCAGATTTACCCTGCAGTTGGCCAGTAAAAGTAGTAGCACTTGCTGAAATAGCCGTAGTAGTAGTAGATTTGCCATGCACTGGGCTGTAGTATTAATACTAGTAGTAGCAGTATTAGCAGCCGCATCAGGAGTAGTAATCGAAGTAGTATTTGCCATGCACTGGGCTACAAGTAATACAAGTACTAGTAGACGTAGTAGCAGCAGCAGCAGTAGTAATAATGGTAGAATACCATTGCCATGCCCTGGGCTAGTAGTATTAGTAACAGTAGTAGTAGCAGCCACAGTAGAATTAGAAGCAGTAGCAGTAGTAGCAGCAGAAGTAGTCGTAAGAGCAAGAGCACTAATAGTAGCAGCAGTGGTAATAGTAGTTGTATTTGGCATGGACTGGGCTAGTAATAGTACTAGTAGCAGCAGCAGTAATGTTAGCATCAGTAGTAGTAGTAGCAGCAGTACTGGTAATATTGGTAGTATTTGAAATGCACTGGGGTAGTAGGAGTAGTAGTTGTATTGGTAGAAGCAGAAGTAGAATTGGCAGCAACATCAGTAGTAGTAGCAGCAGATTAGCCCTGCAGTGTGCACGTAGCAGTATTAGCATTAGCACTAATAGTTGTAGTAGTAGAAGATTTGCCATGCACTGGCATAGTAGTGTTGATACTAGTAGTAGCAGCAGCAGAAGTAGTAGTAATAGTAGTATTTGCCATGCGCTAGACTACTAGTAGTAGCAGCAGTAGTAGAGGTAGCACCAGGAATAGAAGTGACATCAGCAGCAGTAAGAGTAGCAGCAGATATGTCCTGCAGTGGGCCAGTAGTACTAGTAGTAGTAGCAGCCATAGCAGTAGAAGGAGCCGATTTGCCATACACAGGGATAGTAGTATTGATAGTAGTAGTAGCAGTAGTAGCAGCATTGGGTGTAGTAGTAGTATCAGTAGTTTTTGCAATGCACTGGAATATTAGTAGTAGCAGTAGTAGTAGCATTGGTACAAGCAGCAGCGGTAGTACTAATAGTAGTAGTATTTGCCATGCACTGGGCGAATAGTAGTAGTAGTAGCAGCAGCAGCAGTAGAAGTAGCAGCAGCAGTAGTAGTAGCAGCAGTAGTAGTCATAGTAGTATTTGCTATGCATTGGGCGAGTAGTACTAGTAGTGGTAGCAGCAGGAGTAGAAGTGGCAGCAGCAGCAGTAGTAGTTGGAGCAGATTGGCCCTGCAAGGTGTGAGTAGTAGTAGTAGAAGTAGCAGCAATAACAGTACTAGTATTAGATTTGCCATGCACAGGGCTATTAGTATTGATAGTAGTAGTAGCAGTAGTAGCAGCAGCAGCAGCAGTAGTAAAGTAGTTGTATGCGTCAAGAACTGGAATACTCGTAGTAGAAGTAGTAGCAGCAGCAGCAGTAGAGGTAAGAGTAGTAGTGTTTGCCATGCACTGAACTAATTGTAGTAGTAGCAGTACCAGCAAGAATAGAAGTAGCTGCAGCAGCAGTAGTAGCAGCAACAGTAGTGGTAAAAGTAGTAGTATTTGCCATGCACTGGGCTAGTAGTGGAAGTCCTAGTAGTAGGACTTCTGCTGCAGAAGTCGAAGTGGCAGCAGCAGCAATACTAGGAGCAGCAGATTTGCCATGCAGTGGGCCACCTGTAGTAGTAAGAGTAACAGCTCTAGCAGTAGTAGTAGTATATTTGCCACGCACTGGGCTAGTAGTATTGACAGTAGTAGTAGCAACAGCAGCAGTAGTCATATGAATAGTATTTGCGACACACTGGATTACTAGTAGTAGCAGAAGTAGTAGAAGTAATAGCAACAGCAGCAGCAGTAGTAGAAATACTAGTACTATTTGCCATGCACTGTGCTAGTAGTAGTAGTAGTAGTAGTAGTTGTATAGTAGTAGTAAAGTAGTTGTATGCGTAGTAGTAGTAGTTGTATAGTAGTAGTAATAGTAATAGTAATAGTAATAGTAATAGTATAGTAGTAATAGTATAGTATATACTATATATATATATATATATATATATATATATATATACTATATATAGTATATATAGTATAGTAGTAATAGCAGCAGCAGTAGAGGTAGCAGCAGCAGTGGAAATAGAAGTAGTATCCGCCATGCACTGGGTAAGAAGTAGTAGTAGTAGTAACAGCAATAGTAACAGTAGAAGTAGATTTGCCATGCACTGGGCTCGTAGTATTGATATTAGCAGTAGCCGTAGTAGCAGCATCAGCAGTAGTAATAATAGTATTACTATGTGCAATGCACTGCACTACTATCAGTAGCAGTAGCAATAGTAGCAGCAGCAGAAGCAGTAGTACTAATAGTAGTAGTATCTGCCATGCACTGGACTGCTAGTAGTAGCAGTAGTAGTAGAGGTAGCAACAGCAATAGATGTGACAGCAGCAACAGAAATAGTAGCAGCAGATTTGCCCTGCAGTTGGCCAGTAGTAGTAGTAGTAGTAGTGGTAGGAGAAATAGCAGTAGTAGTAGTAGATTTGCCATGCACTGAGCTAGTAGTATTGATAGTAGTATTAGCAGTAGTAGTAGCAGCAGCAGTTGTAGTAAGAGTAGTAGTATTTGCCATTCCCTGGACTACATGTAGTACCAAGAGTAGTCACAGAAGACGCAGCAGCAGCAGTAGTGTTCATAGTACATATGTTTGCCATGCACTGGACTAGTAGTAGTAGTAGAATTAGCAGCAGCACTAGGAGTAGCTGCAGAAGCAATAGTAGTAGCAGCAGCAGTAGAAGAAGCAGCAGCAGCAGTAGTGGCAGTAGTAGTAATAGTAGTATTTTACATGCACTGAGCTAGTAGCAGTAGTAGTGGTAGCAGCAGCAATAGAAGTGGCAGCTGCAAGGGTAGAACTAGCAGAAGATTTGACTCGCAGTGGGCCAGAAGAAGTATTAGCATCAGCAGTAATAGCTGTAGTACTAATAGACTTGCCATACACAGTGCTAATATTATTAATACTAGTAGTAGAAGTAGCAGCAGCAGCAGCAGTAGCAGTAATAGTAGCAATATTTGCCATGCACTGGACTACTGGTCGTAGCTGTACTAGTAGCTGTAGTAGCCGCTGCAGCAGCAGTAGTAGTAATATAGTAGCATTTGCCATGGACTGGATTAGTAGTAGTAGCAGCAGTAGCAGCAGCAGTAGAAGTAGCCGCAGTAGGAGTAGCAGCAGTAGGAGTAATAGTAGCAGTATATGCCATGCGCTTAGCTTGTAGTAGATGTAGTAGTAGTAGTAGTAATGGTAGCAGGAGCAGTAGAAGTGGCGGCAGTAGCAGTAGTAGTAGCAGCAGATTTGCCCAGCAATGGGCACGTAGTAGTAGTAGAAATAGCAGCAATAACAGTACAGGCAGTAGAATGACCATGCACAGAGGTATTAATATTGATAGTAGTAGAAGCTGTAGTGGCAGCAGCAACAGCAGTAGCAGTAATATAGTAGCATTTGCACAGACAGGATTAGTAGTAGTAGCAGTGGTAGCCTTAGCAGCAGTCAGAGTCATAGTAGTAGTATTTGCCGAGGACTGGACTACTAGTAGTTGCAGTAGAAGGAGCAGTACTAGTAGCATCAGCAGCAGTAGTAGTGATGGTAGTAGTATTTGCCATTCCCTGGACTACTAGTTGCAGCAGTAGTAGTCACAGTAGTAGCAACTGCAGCAGTAGTGGTCATAATAGTGGTATTTGCCATGCACTGTACTAGTAGTAGTAGAATTAGCAGCAGCATTAGAAGTAGCTGCAGCTGCAGTAATAGTAGCAGCAGAAGTACTAGTAGCAGTTGTGTTAATAGTAGTAGTATTTGCCATGAACTGTACTACCAGTAGCAGCTGTAGTAGCAGCAGCAGCACTACTAGTTACACTACTAGTATTTACCATGCACTGGGTTAGAAGTGGTGCTAGTAGCAGCAGTAGTAGTAGTCACAGAATTAGTAGTAGTAGCAGCAGTAGTGGTAACAGTAGGAGCACTTACCATGAACTGGGTTAGTAGTAGTAGTAGTAGTAGTAGTAGTGGTAGCAGCACCAGTAGAAGTGACAGCAGCAGTACTAGTGACAGCAGATTTACCCTGCAGTTGGCCAGTAAAAGTAGTAGCACTTGCTGAAATAGCCGTAGTAGTAGTAGATTTGCCATGCACTGGGCTGTAGTATTAATACTAGTAGTAGCAGTATTAGCAGCCGCATCAGGAGTAGTAATCGAAGTAGTATTTGCCATGCACTGGGCTACAAGTAATACAAGTACTAGTAGACGTAGTAGCAGCAGCAGCAGTAGTAATAATGGTAGAATACCATTGCCATGCCCTGGGCTAGTAGTATTAGTAACAGTAGTAGTAGCAGCCACAGTAGAATTAGAAGCAGTAGCAGTAGTAGCAGCAGAAGTAGTCGTAAGAGCAAGAGCACTAATAGTAGCAGCAGTGGTAATAGTAGTTGTATTTGGCATGGACTGGGCTAGTAATAGTACTAGTAGCAGCAGCAGTAATGTTAGCATCAGTAGTAGTAGTAGCAGCAGTACTGGTAATATTGGTAGTATTTGAAATGCACTGGGGTAGTAGGAGTAGTAGTTGTATTGGTAGAAGCAGAAGTAGAATTGGCAGCAACATCAGTAGTAGTAGCAGCAGATTAGCCCTGCAGTGTGCACGTAGCAGTATTAGCATTAGCACTAATAGTTGTAGTAGTAGAAGATTTGCCATGCACTGGCATAGTAGTGTTGATACTAGTAGTAGCAGCAGCAGAAGTAGTAGTAATAGTAGTATTTGCCATGCGCTAGACTACTAGTAGTAGCAGCAGTAGTAGAGGTAGCACCAGGAATAGAAGTGACATCAGCAGCAGTAAGAGTAGCAGCAGATATGTCCTGCAGTGGGCCAGTAGTACTAGTAGCAGTAGCAGCCATAGCAGTAGAAGGAGCCGATTTGCCATACACAGGGATAGTAGTATTGATAGTAGTAGTAGCAGTAGTAGCAGCATTGGGTGTAGTAGTAGTATCAGTAGTTTTTGCAATGCACTGGAATATTAGTAGTAGCAGTAGTAGTAGCATTGGTACAAGCAGCAGCGGTAGTACTAATAGTAGTAGTATTTGCCATGCACTGGGCGAATAGTAGTAGTAGTAGCAGCAGCAGCAGTAGAAGTAGCAGCAGCAGTAGTAGTAGCAGCAGTAGTAGTCATAGTAGTATTTGCTATGCATTGGGCGAGTAGTACTAGTAGTGGTAGCAGCAGGAGTAGAAGTGGCAGCAGCAGCAGTAGTAGTTGGAGCAGATTGGCCCTGCAAGGTGTGAGTAGTAGTAGTAGAAGTAGCAGCAATAACAAAACTAGTATTAGACTTGCCATGCACAGGGCTATTAGTATTGATAGTAGTAGTAGCAGTAGTAGCAGCAGCAGCAGCAGTAGTAAAGTAGTTGTATGCGTCAAGAACTGGAATACTCGTAGTAGAAGTAGTAGCAGCAGCAGCAGTAGAGGTAAGAGTAGTAGTGTTTGCCATGCACTGAACTAATTGTAGTAGTAGCAGTACCAGCAAGAATAGAAGTAGCTGCAGCAGCAGTAGTAGCAGCAACAGTAGTGGTAAAAGTAGTAGTATTTGCCATGCACTGGGCTAGTAGTAGAAGTCCTAGTAGTAGTGGTAGCAGCAGAAGTCGAAGTGGCAGCAGCAGCAGTACTAGGAGCAGCAGATTTGCCATGCAGTGGGCCACCTGTAGTAGTAAGAGTAACAGCTCTAGCAGTAGTAGTAGTATATTTGCCACGCACTGGGCTAGTAGTATTGACAGTAGTAGTAGCAACAGCAGCAGTAGTCACATGAATAGTATTTGCGACACACTGGATTACTAGTAGTAGCAGAAGTAGTAGAAGTAATAGCAACAGCAGCAGCAGTAGTAGAAATACTAGTACTATTTGCCATGCACTGTGCTAGTAGTAGTAGTAGTAGTAATAGTAATAGCAGCAGCAGTAGAGGTAGCAGCAGCAGTGGAAATAGAAGTAGTATCCGCCATGCACTGGGTAAGAAGTAGTAGTAGTAGTAACAGCAATAGTAACAGTAGAAGTAGATTTGCCATGCACTGGGCTCGTAGTATTGATATTAGCAGTAGCCGTAGTAGCAGCATCAGCAGTAGTAATAATAGTATTACTATGTGCAATGCACTGCACTACTATCAGTAGCAGTAGCAGTAGCAATAGTAGCAGCAGCAGAAGCAGTAGTACTAATAGTAGTAGTATCTGCCATGCACTGGACTGCTAGTAGTAGCAGTAGTAGTAGAGGTAGCAACAGCAATAGATGTGACAGCAGCAACAGAAATAGTAGCAGCAGATTTGCCCTGCAGTTGGCCAGTAGTAGTAGTAGTAGTAGTGGTAGGAGAAATAGCAGTAGTAGTAGTAGATTTGCCATGCACTGAGCTAGTAGTATTGATAGTAGTATTAGCAGCAGTAGTAGCAGCAGCAGTTGTAGTAAGAGTAGTAGTATTTGCCATTCCCTGGACTACATGTAGTACCAAGAGTAGTCACAGAAGACGCAGCAGCAGCAGTAGTGTTCATAGTACATATGTTTGCCATGCACTGGACTAGTAGTAGTAGTAGAATTAGCAGCAGCACTAGGAGTAGCTGCAGAAGCAATAGTAGTAGCAGCAGCAGTAGAAGAAGCAGCAGCAGCAGTAGTGGCAGTAGTAGTAATAGTAGTAGTATTTTACATGCACTGAGCTAGTAGCAGTAGTAGTGGTAGCAGCAGCAATAGAAGTGGCAGCTGCAAGGGTAGAACTAGCAGAAGATTTGACTCGCAGTGGGCCAGAAGAAGTATTAGCATCAGCAGTAATAGCTGTAGTACTAATAGACTTGCCATACACAGTGCTAATATTATTAATACTAGTAGTAGAAGTAGCAGCAGCAGCAGCAGTAGCAGTAATAGTAGCAATATTTGCCATGCACTGGACTACTGGTCGTAGCTGTACTAGTAGCTGTAGTAGCCGCTGCAGCAGCAGTAGTAGTAATATAGTAGCATTTGCCATGGACTGGATTAGTAGTAGTAGCAGCAGTAGCAGCAGCAGTAGAAGTAGCCGCAGTAGGAGTAGCAGCAGTAGGAGTAATAGTAGCAGTATATGCCATGCGCTTAGCTTGTAGTAGATGTAGTAGTAGTAGTAGTAATGGTAGCAGGAGCAGTAGAAGTGGCGGCAGTAGCAGTAGTAGTAGCAGCAGATTTGCCCAGCAATGGGCACGTAGTAGTAGTAGAAATAGCAGCAATAACAGTACAGGCAGTAGAATGACCATGCACAGAGGTATTAATATTGATAGTAGTAGAAGCTGTAGTGGCAGCAGCAACAGCAGTAGCAGTAATATAGTAGCATTTGCACAGACAGGATTAGTAGTAGTAGCAGTGGTAGCCTTAGCAGCAGTCAGAGTCATAGTAGTAGTATTTGCCGAGGACTGGACTACTAGTAGTTGCAGTAGAAGGAGCAGTACTAGTAGCATCAGCAGCAGTAGTAGTGATGGTAGTAGTATTTGCCATTCCCTGGACTACTAGTTGCAGCAGTAGTAGTCACAGTAGTAGCAACTGCAGCAGTAGTGTTCATAATAGTGGTATTTGCCATGCACTGTACTAGTAGTAGTAGAATTAGCAGCAGCATTAGAAGTAGCTGCAGCTGCAGTAATAGTAGCAGCAGAAGTACTAGTAGCAGTTGTGTTAATAGTAGTAGTATTTGCCATGAACTGTACTACCAGTAGCAGCTGTAGTAGCAGCAGCAGCACTACTAGTTACACTACTAGTATTTACCATGCACTGGGTTAGAAGTGGTGCTAGTAGCAGCAGTAGTAGTAGTCACAGAATTAGTAGTAGTAGCAGCAGTAGTGGTAACAGTAGGAGCACTTACCATGAACTGGGTTAGTAGTAGTAGTAGTAGTAGTAGTAGTGGTAGCAGCGCCAGTAGAAGTGACAGCAGCAGTACTAGTGACAGCAGATTTACCCTGCAGTTGGCCAGTAAAAGTAGTAGCACTTGCTGAAATAGCCGTAGTAGTAGTAGATTTGCCATGCACTGGGCTGTAGTATTAATACTAGTAGTAGCAGTATTAGCAGCCGCATCAGGAGTAGTAATCGAAGTAGTATTTGCCATGCACTGGGCTACAAGTAATACAAGTACTAGTAGACGTAGTAGCAGCAGCAGCAGTAGTAATAATGGTAGAATACCATTGCCATGCCCTGGGCTAGTAGTATTAGTAACAGTAGTAGTAGCAGCCACAGTAGAATTAGAAGCAGTAGCAGTAGTAGCAGCAGAAGTAGTCGTAAGAGCAAGAGCACTAATAGTAGCAGCAGTGGTAATAGTAGTTGTATTTGGCATGGACTGGGCTAGTAATAGTACTAGTAGCAGCAGCAGTAATGTTAGCATCAGTAGTAGTAGTAGCAGCAGTACTGGTAATATTGGTAGTATTTGAAATGCACTGGGGTAGTAGGAGTAGTAGTTGTATTGGTAGAAGCAGAAGTAGAATTGGCAGCAACATCAGTAGTAGTAGCAGCAGATTAGCCCTGCAGTGTGCACGTAGCAGTATTAGCATTAGCACTAATAGTTGTAGTAGTAGAAGATTTGCCATGCACTGGCATAGTAGTGTTGATACTAGTAGTAGCAGCAGCAGAAGTAGCAGTAATAGTAGTATTTGCCATGCGCTAGACTACTAGTAGTAGCAGCAGTAGTAGAGGTAGCACCAGGAATAGAAGTGACATCAGCAGCAGTAAGAGTAGCAGCAGATATGTCCTGCAGTGGGCCAGTAGTACTAGTAGCAGTAGCAGCCATAGCAGTAGAAGGAGCCGATTTGCCATACACAGGGATAGTAGTATTGATAGTAGTAGTAGCAGTAGTAGCAGCATTGGGTGTAGTAGTAGTATCAGTAGTTTTTGCAATGCACTGGAATATTAGTAGTAGCAGTAGTAGTAGCATTGGTACAAGCAGCAGCGGTAGTACTAATAGTAGTAGTATTTGCCATGCACTGGGCGAATAGTAGTAGTAGTAGCAGCAGCAGCAGTAGAAGTAGCAGCAGCAGTAGTAGTAGCAGCAGTAGTAGTCATAGTAGTATTTGCTATGCATTGGGCGAGTAGTACTAGTAGTGGTAGCAGCAGGAGTAGAAGTGGCAGCAGCAGCAGTAGTAGTTGGAGCAGATTGGCCCTGCAAGGTGTGAGTAGTAGTAGTAGAAGTAGCAGCAATAACAAAACTAGTATTAGACTTGCCATGCACAGGGCTATTAGTATTGATAGTAGTAGTAGCAGTAGTAGCAGCAGCAGCAGCAGTAGTAAAGTAGTTGTATGCGTCAAGAACTGGAATACTCGTAGTAGAAGTAGTAGCAGCAGCAGCAGTAGAGGTAAGAGTAGTAGTGTTTGCCATGCACTGAACTAATTGTAGTAGTAGCAGTACCAGCAAGAATAGAAGTAGCTGCAGCAGCAGTAGTAGCAGCAACAGTAGTGGTAAAAGTAGTAGTATTTGCCATGCACTGGGCTAGTAGTAGAAGTCCTAGTAGTAGTGGTAGCAGCAGAAGTCGAAGTGGCAGCAGCAGCAGTACTAGGAGCAGCAGATTTGCCATGCAGTGGGCCACCTGTAGTAGTAAGAGTAACAGCTCTAGCAGTAGTAGTAGTATATTTGCCACGCACTGGGCTAGTAGTATTGACAGTAGTAGTAGCAACAGCAGCAGTAGTCACATGAATAGTATTTGCGACACACTGGATTACTAGTAGTAGCAGAAGTAGTAGAAGTAATAGCAACAGCAGCAGCAGTAGTAGAAATACTAGTACTATTTGCCATGCACTGTGCTAGTAGTAGTAGTAGTAGTAATAGTAATAGCAGCAGCAGTAGAGGTAGCAGCAGCAGTGGAAATAGAAGTAGTATCCGCCATGCACTGGGTAAGAAGTAGTAGTAGTAGTAACAGCAATAGTAACAGTAGAAGTAGATTTGCCATGCACTGGGCTCGTAGTATTGATATTAGCAGTAGCCGTAGTAGCAGCATCAGCAGTAGTAATAATAGTATTACTATGTGCAATGCACTGCACTACTATCAGTAGCAGTAGCAGTAGCAATAGTAGCAGCAGCAGAAGCAGTAGTACTAATAGTAGTAGTATCTGCCATGCACTGGACTGCTAGTAGTAGCAGTAGTAGTAGAGGTAGCAACAGCAATAGATGTGACAGCAGCAACAGAAATAGTAGCAGCAGATTTGCCCTGCAGTTGGCCAGTAGTAGTAGTAGTAGTAGTGGTAGGAGAAATAGCAGTAGTAGTAGTAGATTTGCCATGCACTGAGCTAGTAGTATTGATAGTAGTATTAGCAGCAGTAGTAGCAGCAGCAGTTGTAGTAAGAGTAGTAGTATTTGCCATTCCCTGGACTACATGTAGTACCAAGAGTAGTCACAGAAGACGCAGCAGCAGCAGTAGTGTTCATAGTACATATGTTTGCCATGCACTGGACTAGTAGTAGTAGTAGAATTAGCAGCAGCACTAGGAGTAGCTGCAGAAGCAATAGTAGTAGCAGCAGCAGTAGAAGAAGCAGCAGCAGCAGTAGTGGCAGTAGTAGTAATAGTAGTAGTATTTTACATGCACTGAGCTAGTAGCAGTAGTAGTGGTAGCAGCAGCAATAGAAGTGGCAGCTGCAAGGGTAGAACTAGCAGAAGATTTGACTCGCAGTGGGCCAGAAGAAGTATTAGCATCAGCAGTAATAGCTGTAGTACTAATAGACTTGCCATACACAGTGCTAATATTATTAATACTAGTAGTAGAAGTAGCAGCAGCAGCAGCAGTAGCAGTAATAGTAGCAATATTTGCCATGCACTGGACTACTGGTCGTAGCTGTACTAGTAGCTGTAGTAGCCGCTGCAGCAGCAGTAGTAGTAATATAGTAGCATTTGCCATGGACTGGATTAGTAGTAGTAGCAGCAGTAGCAGCAGCAGTAGAAGTAGCCGCAGTAGGAGTAGCAGCAGTAGGATTAATAGTAGCAGTATATGCCATGCGCTTAGCTTGTAGTAGATGTAGTAGTAGTAGTAGTAATGGTAGCAGGAGCAGTAGAAGTGGCGGCAGTAGCAGTAGTAGTAGCAGCAGATTTGCCCAGCAATGGGCACGTAGTAGTAGTAGAAATAGCAGCAATAACAGTACAGGCAGTAGAATGACCATGCACAGAGGTATTAATATTGATAGTAGTAGAAGCTGTAGTGGCAGCAGCAACAGCAGTAGCAGTAATATAGTAGCATTTGCACAGACAGGATTAGTAGTAGTAGCAGTGGTAGCCTTAGCAGCAGTCAGAGTCATAGTAGTAGTATTTGCCGAGGACTGGACTACTAGTAGTTGCAGTAGAAGGAGCAGTACTAGTAGCATCAACAGCAGTAGTAGTGATGGCAGTAGTATTTGCCATTCCCTGGACTACTAGTTGCAGCAGTAGTAGTCACAGTAGTAGCAACTGCAGCAGTAGTGGTCATAATAGTGGTATTTGCCATGCACTGTACTAGTAGTAGTAGAATTAGCAGCAGCATTAGAAGTAGCTGCAGCTGCAGTAATAGTAGCAGCAGAAGTACTAGTAGCAGTTGTGTTAATAGTAGTAGTATTTGCCATGAACTGTACTACCAGTAGCAGCTGTAGTAGCAGCAGCAGCACTACTAGTTACACTACTAGTATTTACCATGCACTGGGTTAGAAGTGGTGCTAGTAGCAGCAGTAGTAGTAGTCACAGAATTAGTAGTAGTAGCAGCAGTAGTGGTAACAGTAGGAGCACTTACCATGAACTGGGTTAGTAGTAGTAGTAGTAGTAGTAGTAGTGGTAGCAGCACCAGTAGAAGTGACAGCAGCAGTACTAGTGACAGCAGATTTACCCTGCAGTTGGCCAGTAAAAGTAGTAGCACTTGCTGAAATAGCCGTAGTAGTAGTAGATTTGCCATGCACTGGGCTGTAGTATTAATACTAGTAGTAGCAGTATTAGCAGCCGCATCAGGAGTAGTAATCGAAGTAGTATTTGCCATGCACTGGGCTACAAGTAATACAAGTACTAGTAGACGTAGTAGCAGCAGCAGCAGTAGTAATAATGGTAGAATACCATTGCCATGCCCTGGGCTAGTAGAATTAGTAACAGTAGTAGTAGCAGCCACAGTAGAATTAGAAGCAGTAGCAGTAGTAGCAGCAGAAGTAGTCGTAAGAGCAAGAGCACTAATAGTAGCAGCAGTGGTAATAGTAGTTGTATTTGGCATGGACTGGGCTAGTAATAGTACTAGTAGCAGCAGCAGTAATGTTAGCATCAGTAGTAGTAGTAGCAGCAGTACTGGTAATATTGGTAGTATTTGAAATGCACTGGGGTAGTAGGAGTAGTAGTTGTATTGGTAGAAGCAGAAGTAGAATTGGCAGCAACATCAGTAGTAGTAGCAGCAGATTAGCCCTGCAGTGTGCACGTAGCAGTATTAGCATTAGCACTAATAGTTGTAGTAGTAGAAGATTTGCCATGCACTGGCATAGTAGTGTTGATACTAGTAGTAGCAGCAGCAGAAGTAGTAGTAATAGTAGTATTTGCCATGCGCTAGACTACTAGTAGTAGCAGCAGTAGTAGAGGTAGCACCAGGAATAGAAGTGATATCAGCAGCAGTAAGAGTAGCAGCAGATATGTCCTGCAGTGGGCCAGTAGTACTAGTAGCAGTAGCAGCCATAGCAGTAGAAGGAGCCGATTTGCCATACACAGGGATAGTAGTATTGATAGTAGTAGTAGCAGTAGTAGCAGCATTGGGTGTAGTAGTAGTATCAGTAGTTTTTGCAATGCACTGGAATATTAGTAGTAGCAGTAGTAGTAGCATTGGTACAAGCAGCAGCGGTAGTACTAATAGTAGTAGTATTTGCCATGCACTGGGCGAATAGTAGTAGTAGTAGTAGCAGCAGCAGTAGAAGTAGCAGCAGCAGTAGTAGTAGCAGCAGTAGTAGTCATAGTAGTATTTGCTATGCATTGGGCGAGTAGTACTAGTAGTGGTAGCAGCAGGAGTAGAAGTGGCAGCAGCAGCAGTAGTAGTTGGAGCAGATTGGCCCTGCAAGGTGTGAGTAGTAGTAGTAGAAGTAGCAGCAATAACAGTACTAGTATTAGATTTGCCATGCACAGGGCTATTAGTATTGATAGTAGTAGTAGCAGTAGTAGCAGCAGCAGCAGCAGTAGTAAAGTAGTTGTATGCGTCAAGAACTGGAATACTCGTAGTAGAAGTAGTAGCAGCAGCAGCAGTAGAGGTAAGAGTAGTAGTGTTTGCCATGCACTGAACTAATTGTAGTAGTAGCAGTACCAGCAAGAATAGAAGTAGCTGCAGCAGCAGTAGTAGCAGCAACAGTAGTGGTAAAAGTAGTAGTATTTGCCATGCACTGGGCTAGTAGTGGAAGTCCTAGTAGTAGTGGTAGCAGCAGAAGTCGAAGTGGCAGCAGCAGCAATACTAGGAGCAGCAGATTTGCCATGCAGTGGGCCACCTGTAGTAGTAAGAGTAACAGCTCTAGCAGTAGTAGTAGTATATTTGCCACGCACTGGGCTAGTAGTATTGACAGTAGTAGTAGCAACAGCAGCAGTAGTCACATGAATAGTATTTGCGACACACTGGATTACTAGTAGTAGCAGAAGTAGTAGAAGTAATAGCAACAGCAGCAGCAGTAGTAGAAATACTAGTACTATTTGCCATGCAGTGTGCTAGTAGTAGTAGTAATAGTAATAGCAGCAGCAGTAGAGGTAGCAGCAGCAGTGGAAATAGAAGTAGTATCCGCCATGCACTGGGTAAGAAGTAGTAGTAGTAGTAACAGCAATAGTAACAGTAGAAGTAGATTTGCCATGCACTGGGCTTGTAGTATTGATATTAGCAGTAGCCGTAGTAGCAGCATCAGCAGTAGTAATAATAGTATTACTATGTGCAATGCACTGCACTACTATCAGTAGCAGTAGCAGTAGCAATAGTAGCAGCAGCAGAAGCAGTAGTACTAATAGTAGTAGTATCTGCCATGCACTGGACTGCTAGTAGTAGCAGTAGTAGTAGAGGTAGCAACAGCAATAGATGTGACAGCAGCAACAGAAATAGTAGCAGCAGATTTGCCCTGCAGTTGGCCAGTAGTAGTAGTAGTAGTAGTGGTAGGAGAAATAGCAGTAGTAGTAGTAGATTTGCCATGCACTGAGCTAGTAGTATTGATAGTAGTATTAGCAGTAGTAGTAGCAGCAGCAGTTGTAGTAAGAGTAGTAGTATTTGCCATTCCCTGGACTACATGTAGTACCAAGAGTAGTCACAGAAGACGCAGCAGCAGCAGTAGTGTTCATAGTACATATGTTTGCCATGCACTGGACTAGTAGTAGTAGTAGAATTAGCAGCAGCACTAGGAGTAGCTGCAGAAGCAATAGTAGTAGCAGCAGCAGTAGAAGAAGCAGCAGCAGCAGTAGTGGCAGTAGTAGTAATAGTAGTAGTATTTTACATGCACTGAGCTAGTAGCAGTAGTAGTGGTAGCAGCAGCAATAGAAGTGGCAGCTGCAAGGGTAGAACTAGCAGAAGATTTGACTCGCAGTGGGCCAGAAGAAGAATTAGCATCAGCAGTAATAGCTGTAGTACTAATAGACTTGCCATACACAGTGCTAATATTATTAATACTAGTAGTAGAAGTAGTAGCAGCAGCAGCAGTAGCAGTAATAGTAGCAATATTTGCCATGCACTGGACTACTGGTCGTAGCTGTACTAGTAGCTGTAGTAGCCGCTGCAGCAGCAGTAGTAGTAATATAGTAGCATTTGCCATGGACTGGATTAGTAGTAGTAGCAGCAGTAGCAGCAGCAGTAGAAGTAGCCGCAGTAGGAGTAGCAGCAGTAGGAGTAATAGTAGCAGTATATGCCATGCGCTTAGCTTGTAGTAGATGTAGTAGTAGTAGTAGTAATGGTAGCAGGAGCAGTAGAAGTGGCGGCAGTAGCAGTAGTAGTAGCAGCAGATTTGCCCAGCAATGGGCACGTAGTAGTAGTAGAAATAGCAGCAATAACAGTACAGGCAGTAGAATGACCATGCACAGAGGTATTAATATTGATAGTAGCAGAAGCTGTAGTGGCAGCAGCAACAGCAGTAGCAGTAATATAGTAGCATTTGCACAGACAGGATTAGTAGTAGTAGCAGTGGTAGCCTTAGCAGCAGTCATAGTCATAGTAGTAGTATTTGCCGAGGACTGGACTACTAGTAGTTGCAGTAGAAGGAGCAGTACTAGTAGCATCAGCAGCAGTAGTAGTGATGGTAGTAGTATTTGCCATTCCCTGGACTACTAGTTGCAGCAGTAGTAGTCACAGTAGTAGCAACTGCAGCAGTAGTGGTCATAATAGTGGTATTTGCCATGCACTGTACTAGTAGTAGTAGAATTAGCAGCAGCATTAGAAGTAGCTGCAGCTGCAGTAATAGTAGCAGCAGAAGTACTAGTAGCAGTTGTGTTAATAGTAGTAGTATTTGCCATGAACTGTACTACCAGTAGCAGCTGTAGTAGCAGCAGCAGCACTACTAGTTACACTACTAGTATTTACCATGCACTGGGTTAGAAGTGGTGCTAGTAGCAGCAGTAGTAGTAGTCACAGAATTAGTAGTAGTAGCAGCAGTAGTGGTAACAGTAGGAGCACTTACCATGAACTGGGTTAGTAGTAGTAGTAGTAGTAGTAGTAGTAGTGGTAGCAGCACCAGTAGAAGTGACAGCAGCAGTACTAGTGACAGCAGATTTACCCTGCAGTTGGCCAGTAAAAGTAGTAGCACTTGCTGAAATAGCCGTAGTAGTAGTAGATTTGCCATGCACTGGGCTGTAGTATTAATACTAGTAGTAGCAGTATTAGCAGCAGCATCAGGAGTAGTAATCGAAGTAGTATTTGCCATGCACTGGGCTACAAGTAATACAAGTACTAGTAGACGTAGTAGCAGCAGCAGCAGTAGTAATAATGGTAGAATACCATTGCCATGCCCTGGGCTAGTAGTATTAGTAACAGTAGTAGTAGCAGCCACAGTAGAATTAGAAGCAGTAGCAGTAGTAGCAGCAGAAGTAGTCGTAAGAGCAAGAGCACTAATAGTAGCAGCAGTGGTAATAGTAGTTGTATTTGGCATGGACTGGGCTAGTAATAGTACTAGTAGCAGCAGCAGTAATGTTAGCATCAGTAGTAGTAGTAGCAGCAGTACTGGTAATATTGGTAGTATTTGAAATGCACTGGGGTAGTAGGAGTAGTAGTTGTATTGGTAGAAGCAGAAGTAGAATTGGCAGCAACATCAGTAGTAGTAGCAGCAGATTAGCCCTGCAGTGTGCACGTAGCAGTATTAGCATTAGCACTAATAGTTGTAGTACAAGAAGATTTGCCATGCACTGGCATAGTAGTGTTGATACTAGTAGTAGCAGCAGCAGAAGTAGCAGTAATAGTAGTATTTGCCATGCGCTAGACTACTAGTAGTAGCAGCAGTAGTAGAGGTAGCACCAGGAATAGAAGTGACATCAGCAGCAGTAAGAGTAGCAGCAGATATGTCCTGCAGTGGGCCAGTAGTACTAGTAGCAGTAGCAGCCATAGCAGTAGAAGGAGCCGATTTGCCATACACAGGGATAGTAGTATTGATAGTAGTAGTAGCAGTAGTAGCAGCATTGGGTGTAGTAGTAGTATCAGTAGTTTTTGCAATGCACTGGAATATTAGTAGTAGCAGTAGTAGTAGCATTGGTACAAACAGCAGCGGTAGTACTAATAGTAGTAGTATTTGCCATGCACTGGGCGAATAGTAGTAGTAGTAGCAGCAGCAGCAGTAGAAGTAGCAGCAGCAGTAGTAGTAGCAGCAGTAGTAGTCATAGTAGTATTTGTTATGCATTGGGCGAGTAGTACTAGTACTGGTAGCAGCAGGAGTAGAAGTGGCAGCAGCAGCAGTAGTAGTTGGAGCAGATTGGCCCTGCAAGGTGTGAGTAGTAGTAGTAGAAGTAGCAGCAATAACAGTACTAGTATTAGATTTGCCATACACAGGGCTATTAGTATGGATAGTAGTAGTAGCAGTAGTAGTAACAGCAGCAGCAGCAGTAGTAAAGTAGTTGTATGCGTCAAGAACTGGAATACTCGTAGTAGAAGTAGTAGCAGCAGCAGCAGTAGAGGTAAGAGTAGTAGTGTTTGCCATGCACTGAACTAATTGTAGTAGTAGCAGTACCAGCAAGAATAGAAGTAGCTGCAGCAGCAGTAGTAGCAGCAACAGTAGTGGTAAAAGTAGTAGTATTTGCCATGCACTGGGCTAGTAGTAGAAGTCCTAGTAGTAGTGGTAGCAGCAGAAGTCGAAGTGGCAGCAGCAGCAGTACTAGGAGCAGCAGATTTGCCATGCAGTGGGCCACCTGTAGTAGTAAGAGTAACAGCTCTAGCAGTAGTAGTAGTATATTTGCCACGCACTGGGCTAGTAGTATTGACAGTAGTAGTAGCAACAGCAGCAGTAGTCACATGAATAGTATTTGCGACACACTGGATTACTAGTAGTAGCAGAAGTAGTAGAAGTAATAGCAACAGCAGCAGCAGTAGTAGAAATACTAGTACTATTTGCCATGCACTGTGCTAGTAGTAGTAGTAGTAGTAATAGTAATAGCAGCAGCAGTAGAGGTAGCAGCAGCAGTGGAAATAGAAGTAGTATCCGCCATGCACTGGGTAAGAAGTAGTAGTAGTAGTAACAGCAATAGTAACAGTAGAAGTAGATTTGCCATGCACTGGGCTCGTAGTATTGATATTAGCAGTAGCCGTAGTAGCAGCATCAGCAGTAGTAATAATAGTATTACTATGTGCAATGCACTGCACTACTATCAGTAGCAGTAGCAGTAGCAATAGTAGCAGCAGCAGAAGCAGTAGTACTAATAGTAGTAGTATCTGCCATGCACTGGACTGCTAGTAGTAGCAGTAGTAGTAGAGGTAGCAACAGCAATAGATGTGACAGCAGCAACAGAAATAGTAGCAGCAGATTTGCCCTGCAGTTGGCCAGTAGTAGTAGTAGTAGTAGTGGTAGGAGAAATAGCAGTAGTAGTAGTAGATTTGCCATGCACTGAGCTAGTAGTATTGATAGTAGTATTAGCAGCAGTAGTAGCAGCAGCAGTTGTAGTAAGAGTAGTAGTATTTGCCATTCCCTGGACTACATGTAGTACCAAGAGTAGTCACAGAAGACGCAGCAGCAGCAGTAGTGTTCATAGTACATATGTTTGCCATGCACTGGACTAGTAGTAGTAGTAGAATTAGCAGCAGCACTAGGAGTAGCTGCAGAAGCAATAGTAGTAGCAGCAGCAGTAGAAGAAGCAGCAGCAGCAGTAGTGGCAGTAGTAGTAATAGTAGTAGTATTTTACATGCACTGAGCTAGTAGCAGTAGTAGTGGTAGCAGCAGCAATAGAAGTGGCAGCTGCAAGGGTAGAACTAGCAGAAGATTTGACTCGCAGTGGGCCAGAAGAAGTATTAGCATCAGCAGTAATAGCTGTAGTACTAATAGACTTGCCATACACAGTGCTAATATTATTAATACTAGTAGTAGAAGTAGCAGCAGCAGCAGCAGTAGCAGTAATAGTAGCAATATTTGCCATGCACTGGACTACTGGTCGTAGCTGTACTAGTAGCTGTAGTAGCCGCTGCAGCAGCAGTAGTAGTAATATAGTAGCATTTGCCATGGACTGGATTAGTAGTAGTAGCAGCAGTAGCAGCAGCAGTAGAAGTAGCCGCAGTAGGAGTAGCAGCAGTAGGATTAATAGTAGCAGTATATGCCATGCGCTTAGCTTGTAGTAGATGTAGTAGTAGTAGTAGTAATGGTAGCAGGAGCAGTAGAAGTGGCGGCAGTAGCAGTAGTAGTAGCAGCAGATTTGCCCAGCAATGGGCACGTAGTAGTAGTAGAAATAGCAGCAATAACAGTACAGGCAGTAGAATGACCATGCACAGAGGTATTAATATTGATAGTAGTAGAAGCTGTAGTGGCAGCAGCAACAGCAGTAGCAGTAATATAGTAGCATTTGCACAGACAGGATTAGTAGTAGTAGCAGTGGTAGCCTTAGCAGCAGTCAGAGTCATAGTAGTAGTATTTGCCGAGGACTGGACTACTAGTAGTTGCAGTAGAAGGAGCAGTACTAGTAGCATCAACAGCAGTAGTAGTGATGGCAGTAGTATTTGCCATTCCCTGGACTACTAGTTGCAGCAGTAGTAGTCACAGTAGTAGCAACTGCAGCAGTAGTGGTCATAATAGTGGTATTTGCCATGCACTGTACTAGTAGTAGTAGAATTAGCAGCAGCATTAGAAGTAGCTGCAGCTGCAGTAATAGTAGCAGCAGAAGTACTAGTAGCAGTTGTGTTAATAGTAGTAGTATTTGCCATGAACTGTACTACCAGTAGCAGCTGTAGTAGCAGCAGCAGCACTACTAGTTACACTACTAGTATTTACCATGCACTGGGTTAGAAGTGGTGCTAGTAGCAGCAGTAGTAGTAGTCACAGAATTAGTAGTAGTAGCAGCAGTAGTGGTAACAGTAGGAGCACTTACCATGAACTGGGTTAGTAGTAGTAGTAGTAGTAGTAGTAGTGGTAGCAGCACCAGTAGAAGTGACAGCAGCAGTACTAGTGACAGCAGATTTACCCTGCAGTTGGCCAGTAAAAGTAGTAGCACTTGCTGAAATAGCCGTAGTAGTAGTAGATTTGCCATGCACTGGGCTGTAGTATTAATACTAGTAGTAGCAGTATTAGCAGCCGCATCAGGAGTAGTAATCGAAGTAGTATTTGCCATGCACTGGGCTACAAGTAATACAAGTACTAGTAGACGTAGTAGCAGCAGCAGCAGTAGTAATAATGGTAGAATACCATTGCCATGCCCTGGGCTAGTAGAATTAGTAACAGTAGTAGTAGCAGCCACAGTAGAATTAGAAGCAGTAGCAGTAGTAGCAGCAGAAGTAGTCGTAAGAGCAAGAGCACTAATAGTAGCAGCAGTGGTAATAGTAGTTGTATTTGGCATGGACTGGGCTAGTAATAGTACTAGTAGCAGCAGCAGTAATGTTAGCATCAGTAGTAGTAGTAGCAGCAGTACTGGTAATATTGGTAGTATTTGAAATGCACTGGGGTAGTAGGAGTAGTAGTTGTATTGGTAGAAGCAGAAGTAGAATTGGCAGCAACATCAGTAGTAGTAGCAGCAGATTAGCCCTGCAGTGTGCACGTAGCAGTATTAGCATTAGCACTAATAGTTGTAGTAGTAGAAGATTTGCCATGCACTGGCATAGTAGTGTTGATACTAGTAGTAGCAGCAGCAGAAGTAGTAGTAATAGTAGTATTTGCCATGCGCTAGACTACTAGTAGTAGCAGCAGTAGTAGAGGTAGCACCAGGAATAGAAGTGATATCAGCAGCAGTAAGAGTAGCAGCAGATATGTCCTGCAGTGGGCCAGTAGTACTAGTAGCAGTAGCAGCCATAGCAGTAGAAGGAGCCGATTTGCCATACACAGGGATAGTAGTATTGATAGTAGTAGTAGCAGTAGTAGCAGCATTGGGTGTAGTAGTAGTATCAGTAGTTTTTGCAATGCACTGGAATATTAGTAGTAGCAGTAGTAGTAGCATTGGTACAAGCAGCAGCGGTAGTACTAATAGTAGTAGTATTTGCCATGCACTGGGCGAATAGTAGTAGTAGTAGTAGCAGCAGCAGTAGAAGTAGCAGCAGCAGTAGTAGTAGCAGCAGTAGTAGTCATAGTAGTATTTGCTATGCATTGGGCGAGTAGTACTAGTAGTGGTAGCAGCAGGAGTAGAAGTGGCAGCAGCAGCAGTAGTAGTTGGAGCAGATTGGCCCTGCAAGGTGTGAGTAGTAGTAGTAGAAGTAGCAGCAATAACAGTACTAGTATTAGATTTGCCATGCACAGGGCTATTAGTATTGATAGTAGTAGTAGCAGTAGTAGCAGCAGCAGCAGCAGTAGTAAAGTAGTTGTATGCGTCAAGAACTGGAATACTCGTAGTAGAAGTAGTAGCAGCAGCAGCAGTAGAGGTAAGAGTAGTAGTGTTTGCCATGCACTGAACTAATTGTAGTAGTAGCAGTACCAGCAAGAATAGAAGTAGCTGCAGCAGCAGTAGTAGCAGCAACAGTAGTGGTAAAAGTAGTAGTATTTGCCATGCACTGGGCTAGTAGTGGAAGTCCTAGTAGTAGTGGTAGCAGCAGAAGTCGAAGTGGCAGCAGCAGCAATACTAGGAGCAGCAGATTTGCCATGCAGTGGGCCACCTGTAGTAGTAAGAGTAACAGCTCTAGCAGTAGTAGTAGTATATTTGCCACGCACTGGGCTAGTAGTATTGACAGTAGTAGTAGCAACAGCAGCAGTAGTCACATGAATAGTATTTGCGACACACTGGATTACTAGTAGTAGCAGAAGTAGTAGAAGTAATAGCAACAGCAGCAGCAGTAGTAGAAATACTAGTACTATTTGCCATGCAGTGTGCTAGTAGTAGTAGTAATAGTAATAGCAGCAGCAGTAGAGGTAGCAGCAGCAGTGGAAATAGAAGTAGTATCCGCCATGCACTGGGTAAGAAGTAGTAGTAGTAGTAACAGCAATAGTAACAGTAGAAGTAGATTTGCCATGCACTGGGCTTGTAGTATTGATATTAGCAGTAGCCGTAGTAGCAGCATCAGCAGTAGTAATAATAGTATTACTATGTGCAATGCACTGCACTACTATCAGTAGCAGTAGCAGTAGCAATAGTAGCAGCAGCAGAAGCAGTAGTACTAATAGTAGTAGTATCTGCCATGCACTGGACTGCTAGTAGTAGCAGTAGTAGTAGAGGTAGCAACAGCAATAGATGTGACAGCAGCAACAGAAATAGTAGCAGCAGATTTGCCCTGCAGTTGGCCAGTAGTAGTAGTAGTAGTAGTGGTAGGAGAAATAGCAGTAGTAGTAGTAGATTTGCCATGCACTGAGCTAGTAGTATTGATAGTAGTATTAGCAGTAGTAGTAGCAGCAGCAGTTGTAGTAAGAGTAGTAGTATTTGCCATTCCCTGGACTACATGTAGTACCAAGAGTAGTCACAGAAGACGCAGCAGCAGCAGTAGTGTTCATAGTACATATGTTTGCCATGCACTGGACTAGTAGTAGTAGTAGAATTAGCAGCAGCACTAGGAGTAGCTGCAGAAGCAATAGTAGTAGCAGCAGCAGTAGAAGAAGCAGCAGCAGCAGTAGTGGCAGTAGTAGTAATAGTAGTAGTATTTTACATGCACTGAGCTAGTAGCAGTAGTAGTGGTAGCAGCAGCAATAGAAGTGGCAGCTGCAAGGGTAGAACTAGCAGAAGATTTGACTCGCAGTGGGCCAGAAGAAGAATTAGCATCAGCAGTAATAGCTGTAGTACTAATAGACTTGCCATACACAGTGCTAATATTATTAATACTAGTAGTAGAAGTAGTAGCAGCAGCAGCAGTAGCAGTAATAGTAGCAATATTTGCCATGCACTGGACTACTGGTCGTAGCTGTACTAGTAGCTGTAGTAGCCGCTGCAGCAGCAGTAGTAGTAATATAGTAGCATTTGCCATGGACTGGATTAGTAGTAGTAGCAGCAGTAGCAGCAGCAGTAGAAGTAGCCGCAGTAGGAGTAGCAGCAGTAGGAGTAATAGTAGCAGTATATGCCATGCGCTTAGCTTGTAGTAGATGTAGTAGTAGTAGTAGTAATGGTAGCAGGAGCAGTAGAAGTGGCGGCAGTAGCAGTAGTAGTAGCAGCAGATTTGCCCAGCAATGGGCACGTAGTAGTAGTAGAAATAGCAGCAATAACAGTACAGGCAGTAGAATGACCATGCACAGAGGTATTAATATTGATAGTAGCAGAAGCTGTAGTGGCAGCAGCAACAGCAGTAGCAGTAATATAGTAGCATTTGCACAGACAGGATTAGTAGTAGTAGCAGTGGTAGCCTTAGCAGCAGTCATAGTCATAGTAGTAGTATTTGCCGAGGACTGGACTACTAGTAGTTGCAGTAGAAGGAGCAGTACTAGTAGCATCAGCAGCAGTAGTAGTGATGGTAGTAGTATTTGCCATTCCCTGGACTACTAGTTGCAGCAGTAGTAGTCACAGTAGTAGCAACTGCAGCAGTAGTGGTCATAATAGTGGTATTTGCCATGCACTGTACTAGTAGTAGTAGAATTAGCAGCAGCATTAGAAGTAGCTGCAGCTGCAGTAATAGTAGCAGCAGAAGTACTAGTAGCAGTTGTGTTAATAGTAGTAGTATTTGCCATGAACTGTACTACCAGTAGCAGCTGTAGTAGCAGCAGCAGCACTACTAGTTACACTACTAGTATTTACCATGCACTGGGTTAGAAGTGGTGCTAGTAGCAGCAGTAGTAGTAGTCACAGAATTAGTAGTAGTAGCAGCAGTAGTGGTAACAGTAGGAGCACTTACCATGAACTGGGTTAGTAGTAGTAGTAGTAGTAGTAGTAGTAGTGGTAGCAGCACCAGTAGAAGTGACAGCAGCAGTACTAGTGACAGCAGATTTACCCTGCAGTTGGCCAGTAAAAGTAGTAGCACTTGCTGAAATAGCCGTAGTAGTAGTAGATTTGCCATGCACTGGGCTGTAGTATTAATACTAGTAGTAGCAGTATTAGCAGCAGCATCAGGAGTAGTAATCGAAGTAGTATTTGCCATGCACTGGGCTACAAGTAATACAAGTACTAGTAGACGTAGTAGCAGCAGCAGCAGTAGTAATAATGGTAGAATACCATTGCCATGCCCTGGGCTAGTAGTATTAGTAACAGTAGTAGTAGCAGCCACAGTAGAATTAGAAGCAGTAGCAGTAGTAGCAGCAGAAGTAGTCGTAAGAGCAAGAGCACTAATAGTAGCAGCAGTGGTAATAGTAGTTGTATTTGGCATGGACTGGGCTAGTAATAGTACTAGTAGCAGCAGCAGTAATGTTAGCATCAGTAGTAGTAGTAGCAGCAGTACTGGTAATATTGGTAGTATTTGAAATGCACTGGGGTAGTAGGAGTAGTAGTTGTATTGGTAGAAGCAGAAGTAGAATTGGCAGCAACATCAGTAGTAGTAGCAGCAGATTAGCCCTGCAGTGTGCACGTAGCAGTATTAGCATTAGCACTAATAGTTGTAGTACAAGAAGATTTGCCATGCACTGGCATAGTAGTGTTGATACTAGTAGTAGCAGCAGCAGAAGTAGCAGTAATAGTAGTATTTGCCATGCGCTAGACTACTAGTAGTAGCAGCAGTAGTAGAGGTAGCACCAGGAATAGAAGTGACATCAGCAGCAGTAAGAGTAGCAGCAGATATGTCCTGCAGTGGGCCAGTAGTACTAGTAGCAGTAGCAGCCATAGCAGTAGAAGGAGCCGATTTGCCATACACAGGGATAGTAGTATTGATAGTAGTAGTAGCAGTAGTAGCAGCATTGGGTGTAGTAGTAGTATCAGTAGTTTTTGCAATGCACTGGAATATTAGTAGTAGCAGTAGTAGTAGCATTGGTACAAACAGCAGCGGTAGTACTAATAGTAGTAGTATTTGCCATGCACTGGGCGAATAGTAGTAGTAGTAGCAGCAGCAGCAGTAGAAGTAGCAGCAGCAGTAGTAGTAGCAGCAGTAGTAGTCATAGTAGTATTTGTTATGCATTGGGCGAGTAGTACTAGTACTGGTAGCAGCAGGAGTAGAAGTGGCAGCAGCAGCAGTAGTAGTTGGAGCAGATTGGCCCTGCAAGGTGTGAGTAGTAGTAGTAGAAGTAGCAGCAATAACAGTACTAGTATTAGATTTGCCATACACAGGGCTATTAGTATGGATAGTAGTAGTAGCAGTAGTAGTAACAGCAGCAGCAGCAGTAGTAAAGTAGTTGTATGCGTCAAGAACTGGAATACTCGTAGTAGAAGTAGTAGCAGCAGCAGCAGTAGAGGTAAGAGTAGTAGTGTTTGCCATGCACTGAACTAATTGTAGTAGTAGCAGTACCAGCAAGAATAGAAGTAGCTGCAGCAGCAGTAGTAGCAGCAACAGTAGTGGTAAAAGTAGTAGTATTTGCCATGCACTGGGCTAGTAGTAGAAGTCCTAGTAGTAGTGGTAGCAGCAGAAGTCGAAGTGGCAGCAGCAGCAATACTAGGAGCAGCAGATTTGCCATGCAGTGGGCCACCTGTAGTAGTAAGAGTAACAGCTCTAGCAGTAGTAGTAGTATATTTGCCACGCACTGGGCTAGTAGTATTGACAGTAGTAGTAGCAACAGCAGCAGTAGTCACATGAATAGTATTTGCGACACACTGGATTACTAGTAGTAGCAGAAGTAGTAGAAGTAATAGCAACAGCAGCAGCAGTAGTAGAAATACTAGTACTATTTGCCATGCACTGTGCTAGTAGTAGTAGTAGTAGTAATAGTAATAGCAGCAGCAGTAGAGGTAGCAGCAGCAGTGGAAATAGAAGTAGTATCCGCCATGCACTGGGTAAGAAGTAGTAGTAGTAGTAACAGCAATAGTAACAGTAGAAGTAGATTTGCCATGCACTGGGCTCGTAGTATTGATATTAGCAGTAGCCGTAGTAGCAGCATCAGCAGTAGTAATAATAGTATTACTATGTGCAATGCACTGCACTACTATCAGTAGCAGTAGCAGTAGCAATAGTAGCAGCAGCAGAAGCAGTAGTACTAATAGTAGTAGTATCTGCCATGCACTGGACTGCTAGTAGTAGCAGTAGTAGTAGAGGTAGCAACAGCAATAGATGTGACAGCAGCAACAGAAATAGTAGCAGCAGATTTGCCCTGCAGTTGGCCAGTAGTAGTAGTAGTAGTAGTGGTAGGAGAAATAGCAGTAGTAGTAGTAGATTTGCCATGCACTGAGCTAGTAGTATTGATAGTAGTATTAGCAGTAGTAGTAGCAGCAGCAGTTGTAGTAAGAGTAGTAGTATTTGCCATTCCCTGGACTACATGTAGTACCAAGAGTAGTCACAGAAGACGCAGCAGCAGCAGTAGTGTTCATAGTACATATGTTTGCCATGCACTGGACTAGTAGTAGTAGTAGAATTAGCAGCAGCACTAGGAGTAGCTGCAGAAGCAATAGTAGTAGCAGGAGCAGTAGAAGAAGCAGCAGCAGCAGTAGTGGCAGTAGTAGTAATAGTAGTAGTATTTTACATGCACTGAGCTAGTAGCAGTAGTAGTGGTAGCAGCAGCAATAGAAGTGGCAGCTGCAAGGGTAGAACTAGCAGAAGATTTGACTCGCAGTGGGCCAGAAGAAGAATTAGCATCAGCAGTAATAGCTGTAGTACTAATAGACTTGCCATACACAGTGCTAATATTATTAATACTAGTAGTAGAAGTAGTAGCAGCAGCAGCAGTAGCAGTAATAGTAGCAATATTTGCGATGCACTGGACTACTGGTCGTAGCTGTAGTAGCCGCTGCAGCAGCAGTAGTAGTAATATAGTAGCATTTGCCATGGACTGGATTAGTAGTAGTAGCAGCAGTAGCAGCAGCAGTAGAAGTAGCCGCAGTAGGAGTAGCAGCAGTAGGAGTAATAGTAGCAGTATATGCCATGCGCTTAGCTTGTAGTAGATGTAGTAGTAGTAGTAGTAATGGTAGCAGGAGCAGTAGAAGTGGCGGCAGTAGCAGTAGTAGTAGCAGCAGATTTGCCCAGCAATGGGCACGTAGTAGTAGTAGAAATAGCAGCAATAACAGTACAGGCAGTAGAATGACCATGCACAGAGGTATTAATATTGATAGTAGCAGAAGCTGTAGTGGCAGCAGCAACAGCAGTAGCAGTAATATAGTAGCATTTGCACAGACAGGATTAGTAGTAGTAGCAGTGGTAGCCTTAGCAGCAGTCAGAGTCATAGTAGTAGTATTTGCCGAGGACTGGACTACTAGTAGTTGCAGTAGAAGGAGCAGTACTAGTAGCATCAGCAGCAGTAGTAGTGATGGTAGTAGTATTTGCCATTCCCTGGACTACTAGTTGCAGCAGTAGTAGTCACAGTAGTAGCAACTGCAGCAGTAGTGTTCATAATAGTGGTATTTGCCATGCACTGTACTAGTAGTAGTAGAATTAGCAGCAGCATTAGAAGTAGCTGCAGCTGCAGTAATAGTAGCAGCAGAAGTACTAGTAGCAGTTGTGTTAATAGTAGTAGTATTTGCCATGAACTGTACTACCAGTAGCAGCTGTAGTAGCAGCAGCAGCACTACTAGTTACACTACTAGTATTTACCATGCACTGGGTTAGAAGTGGTGCTAGTAGCAGCAGTAGTAGTAGTCACAGAATTAGTAGTAGTAGCAGCAGTAGTGGTAACAGTAGGAGCACTTACCATGAACTGGGTTAGTAGTAGTAGTAGTAGTAGTAGTAATAGTGGTAGCAGCACCAGTAGAAGTGACAGCAGCAGTACTAGTGACAGCAGATTTACCCTGCAGTTGGCCAGTAAAAGTAGTAGCACTTGCTGAAATAGCCGTAGTAGTAGTAGATTTGCCATGCACTGGGCTGTAGTATTAATACTAGTAGTAGCAGTATTAGCAGCAGCATCAGGAGTAGTAATCGAAGTAGTATTTGCCATGCACTGGGCTACAAGTAATACAAGTACTAGTAGACGTAGTAGCAGCAGCAGCAGTAGTAATAATGGTAGAATACCATTGCCATGCCCTGGGCTAGTAGTATTAGTAACAGTAGTAGTAGCAGCCACAGTAGAATTAGAAGCAGTAGCAGTAGTAGCAGCAGAAGTAGTCGTAAGAGCAAGAGCACTAATAGTAGCAGCAGTGGTAATAGTATTTGTATTTGGCATGGACTGGGCTAGTAATAGTACTAGTAGCAGCAGCAGTAATGTTAGCATCAGTAGTAGTAGTAGCAGCAGTACTGGTAATATTGGTAGTATTTGAAATGCACTGGGGTAGTAGGAGTAGTAGTTGTATTGGTAGAAGCAGAAGTAGAATTGGCAGCAACATCAGTAGTAGTAGCAGCAGATTAGCCCTGCAGTGTGCACGTAGCAGTATTAGCATTAGCACTAATAGTTGTAGTACAAGAAGATTTGCCATGCACTGGCATAGTAGTGTTGATACTAGTAGTAGCAGCAGCAGAAGTAGCAGTAATAGTAGTATTTGCCATGCGCTAGACTACTAGTAGTAGCAGCAGTAGTAGAGGTAGCACCAGGAATAGAAGTGACATCAGCAGCAGTAAGAGTAGCAGCAGATATGTCCTGCAGTGGGCCAGTAGTACTAGTAGCAGTAGCAGCCATAGCAGTAGAAGGAGCCGATTTGCCATACACAGGGATAGTAGTATTGATAGTAGTAGTAGCAGTAGTAGCAGCATTTGGTGTAGTAGTAGTATCAGTAGTTTTTGCAATGCACTGGAATATTAGTAGTAGCAGTAGTAGTAGCATTGGTACAAGCAGCAGCAGTAGTACTAATAGTAGTAGTATTTGCCATGCACTGGGCGAATAGTAGTAGTAGTAGCAGCAGCAGCAGTAGAAGTAGCAGCAGCAGTAGTAGTAGCAGCAGTAGTAGTCATAGTAGTATTTGCTATGCATTGGGCGAGTAGTACTAGTAGTGGTAGCAGCAGGAGTAGAAGTGGCAGCAGCAGCAGTAGTAGTTGGAGCAGATTGGCCCTGCAAGGTGTGAGTAGTAGTAGTAGAAGTAGCAGCAATAACAAAACTAGTATTAGACTTGCCATGCACAGGGCTATTAGTATTGATAGTAGTAGTAGCAGTAGTAGCAGCAGCAGCAGCAGTAGTAAAGTAGTTGTATGCGTCAAGAACTGGAATACTCGTAGTAGAAGTAGTAGCAGCAGCAGCAGTAGAGGTAAGAGTAGTAGTGTTTGCCATGCACTGAACTAATTGTAGTAGTAGCAGTACCAGCAAGAATAGAAGTAGCTGCAGCAGCAGTAGTAGCAGCAACAGTAGTGGTAAAAGTAGTAGTATTTGCCATGCACTGGGCTAGTAGTAGAAGTCCTAGTAGTAGTGGTAGCAGCAGAAGTCGAAGTGGCAGCAGCAGCAGTACTAGGAGCAGCAGATTTGCCATGCAGTGGGCCACCTGTAGTAGTAAGAGTAACAGCTCTAGCAGTAGTAGTAGTATATTTGCCACGCACTGGGCTAGTAGTATTGACAGTAGTAGTAGCAACAGCAGCAGTAGTCACATGAATAGTATTTGCGACACACTGGATTACTAGTAGTAGCAGAAGTAGTAGAAGTAATAGCAACAGCAGCAGCAGTAGTAGAAATACTAGTACTATTTGCCATGCAGTGTGCTAGTAGTAGTAGTAATAGTAATAGCAGCAGCAGTAGAGGTAGCAGCAGCAGTGGAAATAGAAGTAGTATCCGCCATGCACTGGGTAAGAAGTAGTAGTAGTAGTAACAGCAATAGTAACAGTAGAAGTAGATTTGCCATGCACTGGGCTCGTAGTATTGATATTAGCAGTAGCCGTAGTAGCAGCATCAGCAGTAGTAATAATAGTATTACTATGTGCAATGCACTGCACTACTATCAGTAGCAGTAGCAGTAGCAATAGTAGCAGCAGCAGAAGCAGTAGTACTAATAGTAGTAGTATCTGCCATGCACTGGACTGCTAGTAGTAGCAGTAGTAGTAGAGGTAGCAACAGCAATAGATGTGACAGCAGCAACAGAAATAGTAGCAGCAGATTTGCCCTGCAGTTGGGCAGTAGTAGTAGTAGTAGTAGTGGTAGGAGAAATAGCAGTAGTAGTAGTAGATTTGCCATGCACTGAGCTAGTAGTATTGATAGTAGTATTAGCAGTAGTAGTAGCAGCAGCAGTTGTAGTAAGAGTAGTAGTATTTGCCATTCCCTGGACTACATGTAGTACCAAGAGTAGTCACAGAAGACGCAGCAGCAGCAGTAGTGTTCATAGTACATATGTTTGCCATGCACTGGACTAGTAGTAGTAGTAGAATTAGCAGCAGCACTAGGAGTAGCTGCAGAAGCAATAGTAGTAGCAGGAGCAGTAGAAGAAGCAGCAGCAGCAGTAGTGGCAGTAGTAGTAATAGTAGTAGTATTTTACATGCACTGAGCTAGTAGCAGTAGTAGTGGTAGCAGCAGCAATAGAAGTGGCAGCTGCAAGGGTAGAACTAGCAGAAGATTTGACTCGCAGTGGGCCAGAAGAAGAATTAGCATCAGCAGTAATAGCTGTAGTACTAATAGACTTGCCATACACAGTGCTAATATTATTAATACTAGTAGTAGAAGTAGTAGCAGCAGCAGCAGTAGCAGTAATAGTAGCAATATTTGCCATGCACTGGACTACTGGTCGTAGCTGTACTAGTAGCTGTAGTAGCCGCTGCAGCAGCAGTAGTAGTAATATAGTAGCATTTGCCATGGACTGGATTAGTAGTAGTAGCAGCAGTAGCAGCAGCAGTAGAAGTAGCCGCAGTAGGAGTAGCAGCAGTAGGAGTAATAGTAGCAGTATATGCCATGCGCTTAGCTTGTAGTAGATGTAGTAGTAGTAGTAGTAATGGTAGCAGGAGCAGTAGAAGTGGCGGCAGTAGCAGTAGTAGTAGCAGCAGATTTGCCCAGCAATGGGCACGTAGTAGTAGTAGAAATAGCAGCAATAACAGTACAGGCAGTAGAATGACCATGCACAGAGGTATTAATATTGATAGTAGTAGAAGCTGTAGTGGCAGCAGCAACAGCAGTAGCAGTAATATAGTAGCATTTGCACAGACAGGATTAGTAGTAGTAGCAGTGGTAGCCTTAGCAGCAGTCAGAGTCATAGTAGTAGTATTTGCCGAGGACTGGACTACTAGTAGTTGCAGTAGAAGGAGCAGTACTAGTAGCATCAGCAGCAGTAGTAGTGATGGTAGTAGTATTTGCCATTCCCTGGACTACTAGTTGCAGCAGTAGTAGTCACAGTAGTAGCAACTGCAGCAGTAGTGGTCATAATAGTGGTATTTGCCATGCACTGTACTAGTAGTAGTAGAATTAGCAGCAGCATTAGAAGTAGCTGCAGCTGCAGTAATAGTAGCAGCAGAAGTACTAGTAGCAGTTGTGTTAATAGTAGTAGTATTTGCCATGAACTGTACTACCAGTAGCAGCTGTAGTAGCAGCAGCAGCACTACTAGTTACACTACTAGTATTTACCATGCACTGGGTTAGAAGTGGTGCTAGTAGCAGCAGTAGTAGTAGTCACAGAATTAGTAGTAGTAGCAGCAGTAGTGGTAACAGTAGGAGCACTTACCATGAACTGGGTTAGTAGTAGTAGTAGTAGTAGTAGTAGTAGTGGTAGCAGCACCAGTAGAAGTGACAGCAGCAGTACTAGTGACAGCAGATTTACCCTGCAGTTGGCCAGTAAAAGTAGTAGCACTTGCTGAAATAGCCGTAGTAGTAGTAGATTTGCCATGCACTGGGCTGTAGTATTAATACTAGTCGTAGCAGTATTAGCAGCAGCATCAGGAGTAGTAATCGAAGTAGTATTTGCCATGCACTGGGCTACAAGTAATACAAGTACTAGTAGACGTAGTAGCAGCAGCAGCAGTAGTAATAATGGTAGAATACCATTGCCATGCCCTGGGCTAGTAGTATTAGTAACAGTAGTAGTAGCAGCCACAGTAGAATTAGAAGCAGTAGCAGTAGTAGCAGCAGAAGTAGTCGTAAGAGCAAGAGCACTAATAGTAGCAGCAGTGGTAATAGTAGTTGTATTTGGCATGGACTGGGCTAGTAATAGTACTAGTAGCAGCAGCAGTAATGTTAGCATCAGTAGTAGTAGTAGCAGCAGTACTGGTAATATTGGTAGTATTTGAAATGCACTGGGGTAGTAGGAGTAGTAGTTGTATTGGTAGAAGCAGAAGTAGAATTGGCAGCAACATCAGTAGTAGTAGCAGCAGATTAGCCCTGCAGTGTGCACGTAGCAGTATTAGCATTAGCACTAATAGTTGTAGTACTAGAAGATTTGCCATGCACTGGCATAGTAGTGTTGATACTAGTAGTAGCAGCAGCAGAAGTAGCAGTAATAGTAGTATTTGCCATGCGCTAGACTACTAGTAGTAGCAGCAGTAGTAGAGGTAGCACCAGGAATAGAAGTGACATCAGCAGCAGTAAGAGTAGCAGCAGATATGTCCTGCAGTGGGCCAGTAGTACTAGTAGCAGTAGCAGCCATAGCAGTAGAAGGAGCCGATTTGCCATACACAGGGATAGTAGTATTGATAGTAGTAGTAGCAGTAGTAGCAGCATTGGGTGTAGTAGTAGTATCAGTAGTTTTTGCAATGCACTGGAATATTAGTAGTAGCAGTAGTAGTAGCATTGGTACAAGCAGCAGCGGTAGTACTAATAGTAGTAGTATTTGCCATGCACTGGGCGAATAGTAGTAGTAGTAGCAGCAGCAGCAGTAGAAGTAGCAGCAGCAGTAGTAGTAGCAGCAGTAGTAGTCATAGTAGTATTTGCTATGCATTGGGCGAGTAGTACTAGTAGTGGTAGCAGCAGGAGTAGAAGTGGCAGCAGCAGCAGTAGTAGTTGGAGCAGATTGGCCCTGCAAGGTGTGAGTAGTAGTAGTAGAAGTAGCAGCAATAACAGTACTAGTATTAGATTTGCCATGCACAGGGCTATTAGTATGGATAGTAGTAGTAGGAGTAGTAGCAGCAGCAGTAGCAGTAGTAAAGTAGTTGTATGCGTCAAGAACTGGAATACTCGTAGTAGAAGTAGTAGCAGCAGCAGCAGTAGAGGTAAGAGTAGTAGTGTTTGCCATGCACTGAACTAATTGTAGTAGTAGCAGTACCAGCAAGAATAGAAGTAGCTGCAGCAGCAGTAGTAGCAGCAACAGTAGTGGTAAAAGTAGTAGTATTTGCCATGCACTGGGCTAGTAGTAGAAGTCCTAGTAGTAGTGGTAGCAGCAGAAGTCGAAGTGGCAGCAGCAGCAATACTAGGAGCAGCAGATTTGCCATGCAGTGAGCCACCTGTAGTAGTAAGAGTAACAGCTCTAGCAGTAGTAGTAGTATATTTTCCATGCACTGGGCTAGTAGTATTGACAGTAGTAGTAGCAACAGCAGCAGTAGTCACATGAATAGTATTTGCGACACACTGGATTACTAGTAGTAGCAGAAGTAGTAGAAGTAATAGCAACAGCAGCAGCAGTAGTAGAAATACTAGTACTATTTGCCATGCACTGTGCTAGTAGTAGTAGTAGTAGTAATAGTAATAGCAGCAGCAGTAGAGGTAGCAGCAGCAGTGGAAATAGAAGTAGTATCCGCCATGCACTGGGTAAGAAGTAGTAGTAGTAGTAACAGCAATAGTAACAGTAGAAGTAGATTTGCCATGCACTGGGCTCGTAGTATTGATATTAGCAGTAGCCGTAGTAGCAGCATCAGCAGTAGTAATAATAGTATTACTATGTGCAATGCACTGCACTACTATCAGTAGCAGTAGCAGTAGCAATAGTAGCAGCAGCAGAAGCAGTAGTACTAATAGTAGTAGTATCTGCCATGCACTGGACTGCTAGTAGTAGCAGTAGTAGTAGAGGTAGCAACAGCAATAGATGTGACAGCAGCAACAGAAATAGTAGCAGCAGATTTGCCCTGCAGTTGGCCAGTAGTAGTAGTAGTAGTAGTGGTAGGAGAAATAGCAGTAGTAGTAGTAGATTTGCCATGCGCTGAGCTAGTAGTATTGATAGTAGTATTAGCAGTAGTAGTAGCAGCAGCAGTTGTAGTAAGAGTAGTAGTATTTGCCATTCCCTGGACTACATGTAGTACCAAGAGTAGTCACAGAAGACGCAGCAGCAGCAGTAGTGTTCATAGTACATATGTTTGCCATGCACTGGACTAGTAGTAGTAGTAGAATTAGCAGCAGCACTAGGAGTAGCTGCAGAAGTAATAGTAGTAGCAGCAGCAGTAGAAGAAGCAGCAGCAGCAGTAGTGGCAGTAGTAGTAATAGTAGTAGTATTTTACATGCACTGAGCTAATAGCAGTAGTAGTGGTAGCAGCAGCAATAGAAGTGGCAGCTGCAAGGGTAGAACTAGCAGAAGATTTGACTCGCAGTGGGCCAGAAGAAGTATTAGCATCAGCAGTAATAGCTGTAGTACTAATAGACTTGCCATACACAGTGCTAATATTATTAATACTAGTAGTAGAAGTAGTAGCAGCAGCAGCAGTAGCAGTAATAGTAGCAATATTTGCCATGCACTGGACTACTGGTCGTAGCTGTACTAGTAGCTGTAGTAGCCGCTGCAGCAGCAGTAGTAGTAATATAGTAGCATTTGCCATGGACTGGATTAGTAGTAGTAGCAGCAGTAGCAGCAGCAGTAGAAGTAGCCGCAGTAGTAGTAGCAGCAGTAGGAGTAATAGTAGCAGTATATGCCATGCGCTTAGCTTGTAGTAGATGTAGTAGTAGTAGTAGTAATGGTAGCAGGAGCAGTAGAAGTGGCGGCAGTAGCAGTAGTAGTAGCAGCAGATTTGCCCAGCAATGGGCACGTAGTAGTAGTAGAAATAGCAGCAATAACAGTACAGGCAGTAGAATGACCATGCACAGAGGTATTAATATTGATAGTAGTAGAAGCTGTAGTGGCAGCAGCAACAGCAGTAGCAGTAATATAGTAGCATTTGCACAGACAGGATTAGTAGTAGTAGCAGTGGTAGCCTTAGCAGCAGTCATAGTCATAGTAGTAGTATTTGCCGAGGACTGGACTACTAGTAGTTGCAGTAGAAGGAGCAGTACTAGTAGCATCAGCAGCAGTAGTAGTGATGGTAGTAGTATTTGCCATTCCCTGGACTACTAGTTGCAGCAGTAGTAGTCACAGTAGTAGCAACTGCAGCAGTAGTGGTCATAATAGTGGTATTTGCCATGCACTGTACTAGTAGTAGTAGAATTAGCAGCAGCATTAGAAGTAGCTGCAGCTGCAGTAATAGTAGCAGCAGAAGTACTAGTAGCAGTTGTGTTAATAGTAGTAGTATTTGCCATGAACTGTACTACCAGTAGCAGCTGTAGTAGCAGCAGCAGCACTACTAGTTACACTACTAGTATTTACCATGCACTGGGTTAGAAGTGGTGCTAGTAGCAGCAGTAGTAGTAGTCACAGAATTAGTAGTAGTAGCAGCAGTAGTGGTAACAGTAGGAGCACTTACCATGAACTGGGTTAGTAGTAGTAGTAGTAGTAGTAGTAGTAGTGGTAGCAGCACCAGTAGAAGTGACAGCAGCAGTACTAGTGACAGCAGATTTACCCTGCAGTTGGCCAGTAAAAGTAGTAGCACTTGCTGAAATAGCCGTAGTAGTAGTAGATTTGCCATGCACTGGGCTGTAGTATTAATACTAGTAGTAGCAGTATTAGCAGCCGCATCAGGAGTAGTAATCGAAGTAGTATTTGCCATGCACTGGGCTACAAGTAATACAAGTACTAGTAGACGTAGTAGCAGCAGCAGCAGTAGTAATAATGGTAGAATACCATTGCCATGCCATGGACTAGTAGTATTAGTAACAGTAGTAGTAGCAGCCACAGTAGAATTAGAAGCAGTAGCAGTAGTAGCAGCAGAAGTAGTCGTAAGAGCAAGAGCACTAATAGTAGCAGCAGTGGTAATAGTAGTTGTATTTGGCATGGACTGGGCTAGTAATAGTACTAGTAGCAGCAGCAGTAATGTTAGCATCAGTAGTAGTAGTAGCAGCAGTACTGGTAATATTGGTAGTATTTGAAATGCACTGGGGTAGTAGGAGTAGTAGTTGTATTGGTAGAAGCAGAAGTAGAATTGGCAGCAACATCAGTAGTAGTAGCAGCAGATTAGCCCTGCAGTGTGCACGTAGCAGTATTAGCATTAGCACTAATAGTTGTAGTAGTAGAAGATTTGCCATGCACTGGCATAGTAGTGTTGATACTAGTAGTAGCAGCAGCAGAAGTAGTAGTAATAGTAGTATTTGCCATGCGCTAGACTACTAGTAGTAGCAGCAGTAGTAGAGGTAGCACCAGGAATAGAAGTGACATCAGCAGCAGTAAGAGTAGCAGCAGATATGTCCTGCAGTGGGCCAGTAGTACTAGTAGCAGTAGCAGCCATAGCAGTAGAAGGAGCCGATTTGCCATACACAGGGATAGTAGTATTGATAGTAGTAGTAGCAGTAGTAGCAGCATTGGGTGTAGTAGTAGTATCAGTAGTTTTTGCAATGCACTGGAATATTAGTAGTAGCAGTAGTAGTAGCATTGGTACAAGCAGCAGCGGTAGTACTAATAGTAGTAGTATTTGCCATGCACTGGGCGAATAGTAGTAGTAGTAGCAGCAGCAGCAGTAGAAGTAGCAGCAGCAGTAGTAGTAGCAGCAGTAGTAGTCATAGTAGTATTTGCTATGCATTGGGCGAGTAGTACTAGTAGTGGTAGCAGCAGGAGTAGAAGTGGCAGCAGCAGCAGTAGTAGTTGGAGCAGATTGGCCCTGCAAGGTGTGAGTAGTAGTAGTAGAAGTAGCAGCAATAACAGTACTAGTATTAGATTTGCCATGCACAGGGCTATTAGTATTGATAGTAGTAGTAGCAGTAGTCGTAGCAGCAGCAGCAGCAGTAGTAAAGTAGTTGTATGCGTCAAGAACTGGAATACTCATAGTAGAAGTAGTAGCAGCAGCAGCAGTAGAGGTAAGAGTAGTAGTGTTTGCCATGCACTGAACTAATTGTAGTAGTAGCAGTACCAGCAAGAATAGAAGTAGCTGCAGCAGCAGTAGTAGCAGCAACAGTAGTGGTAAAAGTAGTAGTATTTGCCATGCACTGGGCTAGTAGTAGAAGTCCTAGTAGTAGTGGTAGCAGCAGAAGTCGAAGTGGCAGCAGCAGCAATACTAGGAGCAGCAGATTTGCCATGCAGTGGGCCACCTGTAGTAGTAAGAGTAACAGCTCTAGCAGTAGTAGTAGTATATTTGCCACGCACTGGGCTAGTAGTATTGACAGTAGTAGTAGCAACAGCAGCAGTAGTCACATGAATAGTATTTGCGACACACTGGATTACTAGTAGTAGCAGAAGTAGTAGAAGTAATAGCAACAGCAGCAGCAGTAGTAGAAATACTAGTACTATTTGCCATGCACTGTGCTAGTAGTAGTAGTAGTAGTAATAGTAATAGCAGCAGCAGTAGAGGTAGCAGCAGCAGTGGAAATAGAAGTAGTATCCGCCATGCACTGGGTAAGAAGTAGTAGTAGTAGTAACAGCAATAGTAACAGTAGAAGTAGATTTGCCATGCACTGGGCTCGTAGTATTGATATTAGCAGTAGCCGTAGTAGCAGCATCAGCAGTAGTAATAATAGTATTACTATGTGCAATGCACTGCACTACTATCAGTAGCAGTAGCAGTAGCAATAGTAGCAGCAGCAGAAGCAGTAGTATTAATAGTAGTAGTATCTGCCATGCACTGGACTGCTAGTAGTAGCAGTAGTAGTAGAGGTAGCAACAGCAATAGATGTAACAGCAGCAACAGAAATAGTAGCAGCAGATTTGCCCTGCAGTTGGCCAGTAGTAGTAGTAGTAGTGGTAGGAGAAATAGCAGTAGTAGTAGTAGATTTGCCATGCACTGAGCTAGTAGTATTGATAGTAGTATTAGCAGTAGTAGTAGCAGCAGCAGTTGTAGTAAGAGTAGTAGTATTTGCCATTCCCTGGACTACATGTAGTACCAAGAGTAGTCACAGAAGACGCAGCAGCAGCAGTAGTGTTCATAGTACATATGTTTGCCATGCACTGGACTAGTAGTAGTAGTAGAATTAGCAGCAGCACTAGGAGTAGCTGCAGAAGCAATAGTAGTAGCAGCAGCAGTAGAAGAAGCAGCAGCAGCAGTAGTGGCAGTAGTAGTAATAGTAGTAGTATTTTACATGCACTGAGCTAGTAGCAGTAGTAGTGGTAGCAGCAGCAATAGAAGTGGCAGCTGCAAGGGTAGAACTAGCAGAAGATTTGACTCGCAGTGGGCCAGAAGAAGTATTAGCATCAGCAGTAATAGCTGTAGTACTAATAGACTTGCCATACACAGTGCTAATATTATTAATACTAGTAGTAGAAGTAGTAGCAGCAGCAGCAGTAGCAGTAATAGTAGCAATATTTGCCATGCACTGGACTACTGGTCGTAGCTGTACTAGTAGCTGTAGTAGCCGCTGCAGCAGCAGTAGTAGTAATATAGTAGCATTTGCCATGGACTGGATTAGTAGTAGTAGCAGCAGTAGCAGCAGCAGTAGAAGTAGCCGCAGTAGGAGTAGCAGCAGTAGGAGTAATAGTAGCAGTATATGCCATGCACTTAGCTTGTAGTAGATGTAGTAGTAGTAGTAGTAATGGTAGCAGGAGCAGTAGAAGTGGCAGCAGTAGCAGTAGTAGTAGCAGCAGATTTGCCCAGCAATGGGCACGTAGTAGTAGTAGAAATAGCAGCAATAACAGTACAGGCAGTAGAATGACCATGCACAGAGGTATTAATATTGATAGTAGTAGAAGCTGTAGTGGCAGCAGCAACAGCAGTAGCAGTAATATAGTAGCATTTGCACAGACAGGATTAGTAGTAGTAGCAGTGGTAGCCTTAGCAGCAGTCAGAGTCATAGTAGTAGTATTTGCCGAGGACTGTACTACTAGTAGTTGCAGTAGAAGGAGCAGTATTAGTAGCATCAGCAGCAGTAGTAGTGATGGTAGTAGTATTTGCCATTCCCTGGACTACTAGTTGCAGCAGTAGTAGTCACAGTAGTAGCAACTGCAGCAGTAGTGGTCATAATAGTGGTATTTGCCATGCACTGTACTAGTAGTAGTAGAATTAGCAGCAGCATTAGAAGTAGCTGCAGCTGCAGTAATAGTAGCAGCAGAAGTACTAGTAGCAGTTGTGTTAATAGTAGTAGTATTTGCCATGAACTGTACTACCAGTAGCAGCTGTAGTAGCAGCAGCAGCACTACTAGTTACACTACTAGTATTTACCATGCACTGGGTTAGAAGTGGTGCTAGTAGCAGCAGTAGTAGTAGTCACAGAATTAGTAGTAGTAGCAGCAGTAGTGGTAACAGTAGAAGCACTTACCATGAACTGGGTTAGTAGTAGTAGTAGTAGTAGTAGTAGTAGTAGTGGTAGCAGCACCAGTAGAAGTGACAGCAGCAGTACTAGTGACAGCAGATTTACCCTGCAGTTGGCCAGTAAAAGTAGTAGCACTTGCTGAAATAGCCGTAGTAGTAGTAGATTTGCCATGCACTGGGCTGTAGTATTAATACTAGTCGTAGCAGTATTAGCAGCAGCATCAGGAGTAGTAATCGAAGTAGTATTTGCCATGCACTGGGCTACAAGTAATACAAGTACTAGTAGACGTAGTAGCAGCAGCAGCAGTAGTAATAATGGTAGAATACCATTGCCATGCCTTGGGCTAGTAGTATTAGTAACAGTAGTAGTAGCAGCCACAGTAGAATTAGAAGCAGTAGCAGTAGTAGCAGCAGAAGTAGTCGTAAGAGCAAGAGCACTAATAGTAGCAGCAGTGGTAATAGTAGTTGTATTTGGCATGGACTGGGCTAGTAATAGTACTAGTAGCAGCAGCAGTAATGTTAGCATCAGTAGTAGTAGTAGCAGCAGTACTGGTAATATTGGTAGTATTTGAAATGCACTGGGGTAGTAGGAGTAGTAGTTGTATTGGTAGAAGCAGAAGTAGAATTGGCAGCAACATCAGTAGTAGTAGCAGCAGATTAGCCCTGCAGTGTGCACGTAGCAGTATTAGCATTAGCACTAATAGTTGTAGTACTAGAAGATTTGCCATGCACTGGCATAGTAGTGTTGATACTAGTAGTAGCAGCAGCAGAAGTAGCAGTAATAGTAGTATTTGCCATGCGCTAGACTACTAGTAGTAGCAGCAGTAGTAGAGGTAGCACCAGGAATAGAAGTGACATCAGCAGCAGTAAGAGTAGCAGCAGATATGTCCTGCAGTGGGCCAGTAGTACTAGTAGCAGTAGCAGCCATAGCAGTAGAAGGAGCCGATTTGCCATACACAGGGATAGTAGTATTGATAGCAGTAGTAGCAGTAGTAGCAGCATTGGGTGTAGTAGTAGTATCAGTAGTTTTTGCAATGCACTGGAATATTAGTAGTAGCAGTAGTAGTAGCATTGGTACAAGCAGCAGCGGTAGTACTAATAGTAGTAGTATTTGCCATGCACTGGGCGAATAGTAGTAGTAGTAGCAGCAGCAGCAGTAGAAGTAGCAGCAGCAGTAGTAGTAGCAGCAGTAGTAGTCATAGTAGTATTTGCTATGCATTGGGCGAGTAGTACTAGTAGTGGTAGCAGCAGGAGTAGAAGTGGCAGCAGCAGCAGTAGTAGTTGGAGCAGATTGGCCCTGCAAGGTGTGAGTAGTAGTAGTAGAAGTAGCAGCAATAACAGTACTAGTATTAGATTTGCCATGCACAGGGCTATTAGTATGGATAGTAGTAGTAGCAGTAGTAGTAGCAGCAGGAGCAGCAGTAGTAAAGTAGTTGTATGCGTCAAGAACTGGAATACTCGTAGTAGAAGTAGTAGCAGCAGCAGCAGTAGAGGTAAGAGTAGTAGTGTTTGCCATGCACTGAACTAATTGTAGTAGTAGCAGTACCAGCAAGAATAGAAGTAGCTGCAGCAGCAGTAGTAGCAGCAACAGTAGTGGTAAAAGTAGTAGTATTTGCCATGCACTGGGCTAGTAGTAGAAGTCCTAGTAGTAGTGGTAGCAGCAGAAGTCGAAGTGGCAGCAGCAGCAATACTAGGAGCAGCAGATTTGCCATGCAGTGGGCCACCTGTAGTAGTAAGAGTAACAGCTCTAGCAGTAGTAGTAGTATATTTGCCACGCACTGGGCTAGTAGTATTGACAGTAGTAGTAGCAACAGCAGCAGTAGTCACATGAATAGTATTTGCGACACACTGGATTACTAGTAGTAGCAGAAGTAGTAGAAGTAATAGCAACAGCAGCAGCAGTAGTAGAAATACTAGTACTATTTGCCATGCACTGTGCTAGTAGTAGTAGTAGTAGTAATAGTAATAGCAGCAGCAGTAGAGGTAGCAGCAGCAGTGGAAATAGAAGTAGTATCCGCCATGCACTGGGTAAGAAGTAGTAGTAGTAGTAACAGCAATAGTAACAGTAGAAGTAGATTTGCCATGCACTGGGCTCGTAGTATTGATATTAGCAGTAGCCGTAGTAGCAGCATCAGCAGTAGTAATAATAGTATTACTATGTGCAATGCACTGCACTACTATCAGTAGCAGTAGCAGTAGCAATAGTAGCAGCAGCAGAAGCAGTAGTACTAATAGTAGTAGTATCTGCCATGCACTGGACTGCTAGTAGTAGCAGTAGTAGTAGAGGTAGCAACAGCAATAGATGTGACAGCAGCAACAGAAATAGTAGCAGCAGATTTGCCCTGCAGTTGGCCAGTAGTAGTAGTAGTAGTGGTAGGAGAAATAGCAGTAGTAGTAGTAGATTTGCCATGCACTGAGCTAGTAGTATTGATAGTAGCATTAGCAGTAGTAGTAGCAGCAGCAGTTGTAGTAAGAGTAGTAGTATTTGCCATTCCCTGGACTACATGTAGTACCAAGAGTAGTCACAGAAGACGCAGCAGCAGCAGTAGTGTTCATAGTACATATGTTTGCCATGCACTGGACTAGTAGTAGTAGTAGAATTAGCAGCAGCACTAGGAGTAGCTGCAGAAGCAATAGTAGTAGCAGCAGCAGTAGAAGAAGCAGCAGCAGCAGTAGTGGCAGTAGTAGTAATAGTAGTAGTATTTTACATGCACTGAGCTAGTAGCAGTAGTAGTGGTAGCAGCAGCAATAGAAGTGGCAGCTGCAAGGGTAGAACTAGCAGAAGATTTGACTCGCAGTGGGCCAGAAGAAGTATTAGCATCAGCAGTAATAGCTGTAGTACTAATAGACTTGCCATACACAGTGCTAATATTATTAATACTAGTAGTAGAAGTAGTAGCAGCAGCAGCAGTAGCAGTAATAGTAGCAATATTTGCCATGCACTGGACTACTGGTCGTAGCTGTACTAGTAGCTGTAGTAGCCGCTGCAGCAGCAGTAGTAGTAATATAGTAGCATTTGCCATGGACTGGATTAGTAGTAGTAGCAGCAGTAGCAGCAGCAGTAGAAGTAGCCGCAGTAGTAGTAGCAGCAGTAGGAGTAATAGTAGCAGTATATGCCATGCGCTTAGCTTGTAGTAGATGTAGTAGTAGTAGTAGTAATGGTAGCAGGAGCAGTAGAAGTGGCGGCAGTAGCAGTAGTAGTAGCAGCAGATTTGCCCAGCAATGGGCACGTAGTAGTAGTAGAAATAGCAGCAATAACAGTACAGGCAGTAGAATGACCATGCACAGAGGTATTAATATTGATAGTAGTAGAAGCTGTAGTGGCAGCAGCAACAGCAGTAGCAGTAATATAGTAGCATTTGCACAGACAGGATTAGTAGTAGTAGCAGTGGTAGCCTTAGCAGCAGTCAGAGTCATAGTAGTAGTATTTGCCGAGGACTGGACTACTAGTAGTTGCAGTAGAAGGAGCAGTACTAGTAGCATCAGCAGCAGTAGTAGTGATGGTAGTAGTATTTGCCATTCCCTGGACTACTAGTTGCAGCAGTAGTAGTCACAGTAGTAGCAACTGCAGCAGTAGTGGTCATAATAGTGGTATTTGCCATGCACTGTACTAGTAGTAGTAGAATTAGCAGCAGCATTAGAAGTAGCTGCAGCTGCAGTAATAGTAGCAGCAGAAGTACTAGTAGCAGTTGTGTTAATAGTAGTAGTATTTGCCATGAACTGTACTACCAGTAGCAGCTGTAGTAGCAGCAGCAGCACTACTAGTTACACTACTAGTATTTACCATGCACTGGGTTAGAAGTGGTGCTAGTAGCAGCAGTAGTAGTAGTCACAGAATTAGTAGTAGTAGCAGCAGTAGTGGTAACAGTAGGAGCACTTACCATGAACTGGGTTAGTAGTAGTAGTAGTAGTAGTAGTAGTGGTAGCAGCACCAGTAGAAGTGACAGCAGCAGTACTAGTGACAGCAGATTTACCCTGCAGTTGGCCAGTAAAAGTAGTAGCACTTGCTGAAATAGCCGTAGTAGTAGTAGATTTGCCATGCACTGGGCTGTAGTATTAATACTAGTCGTAGCAGTATTAGCAGCCGCATCAGGAGTAGTAATCGAAGTAGTATTTGCCATGCACTGGGCTACAAGTAATACAAGTACTAGTAGACGTAGTAGCAGCAGCAGCAGTAGTAATAATGGTAGAATACCATTGCCATGCCCTGGGCTAGTAGTATTAGTAACAGTAGTAGTAGCAGCCACAGTAGAATTAGAAGCAGTAACAGTAGTACTAGTAGTGGTAGCAGCAGGAGTAGAAGTGGCAGCAGCAGCAGTAGTAGTTGGAGCAGATTGGCCCTGCAAGGTGTGAGTAGTAGTAGTAGAAGTAGCAGCAATAACAGTACTAGTATTAGATTTGCCATGCACAGGGCTATTAGTATTGATAGTAGTAGTAGCAGTAGTAGTAGCAGCAGCAGCAGCAGTAGTAAAGTAGTTGTATGCGTCAAGAACTGGAATACTCATAGTAGAAGTAGTAGCAGCAGCAGCAGTAGAGGTAAGAGTAGTAGTGTTTGCCATGCACTGAACTAATTGTAGTAGTAGCAGTACCAGCAAGAATAGAAGTAGCTGCAGCAGCAGTAGTAGCAGCAACAGTAGTGGTAAAAGTAGTAGTATTTGCCATGCACTGGGCTAGTAGTAGAAGTCCTAGTAGTAGTGGTAGCAGCAGAAGTCGAAGTGGCAGCAGCAGCAATACTAGGAGCAGCAGATTTGCCATGCAGTGGGCCACCTGTAGTAGTAAGAGTAACAGCTCTAGCAGTAGTAGTAGTATATTTGCCACGCACTGGGCTAGTAGTATTGACAGTAGTAGTAGCAACAGCAGCAGTAGTCACATGAATAGTATTTGCGACACACTGGATTACTAGTAGTAGCAGAAGTAGTAGAAGTAATAGCAACAGCAGCAGCAGTAGTAGAAATACTAGTACTATTTGCCATGCACTGTGCTAGTAGTAGTAGTAATAGTAATAGCAGCAGCAGTAGAGGTAGCAGCAGCAGTGGAAATAGAAGTAGTATCCGCCATGCACTGGGTAAGAAGTAGTAGTAGTAGTAACAGCAATAGTAACAGTAGAAGTAGATTTGCCATGCACTGGGCTCGTAGTATTGATATTAGCAGTAGCCGTAGTAGCAGCATCAGCAGTAGTAATAATAGTATTACTATGTGCAATGCACTGCACTACTATCAGTAGCAGTAGCAGTAGCAATAGTAGCAGCAGCAGAAGCAGTAGTACTAATAGTAGTAGTATCTGCCATGCACTGGACTGCTAGTAGTAGCAGTAGTAGTAGAGGTAGCAACAGCAATAGATGTGACAGCAGCAACAGAAATAGTAGCAGCAGATTTGCCCTGCAGTTGGCCAGTAGTAGTAGTAGTAGTAGTGGTAGGAGAAATAGCAGTAGTAGTAGTAGATTTGCCATGCACTGAGCTAGTAGTATTGATAGTAGTATTAGCAGTAGTAGTAGCAGCAGCAGTTGTAGTAAGAGTAGTAGTATTTGCCATTCCCTGGACTACATGTAGTACCAAGAGTAGTCACAGAAGACGCAGCAGCAGCAGTAGTGTTCATAGTACATATGTTTGCCATGCACTGGACTAGTAGTAGTAGTAGAATTAGCAGCAGCACTAGGAGTAGCTGCAGAAGCAATAGTAGTAGCAGCAGCAGTAGAAGAAGCAGCAGCAGCAGTAGTGGCAGTAGTAGTAATAGTAGTAGTATTTTACATGCACTGAGCTAGTAGCAGTAGTAGTGGTAGCAGCAGCAATAGAAGTGGCAGCTGCAAGGGTAGAACTAGCAGAAGATTTGACTCGCAGTGGGCCAGAAGAAGAATTAGCATCAGCAGTAATAGCTGTAGTACTAATAGACTTGCCATACACAGTGCTAATATTATTAATACTAGTAGTAGAAGTAGTAGCAGCAGCAGCAGTAGCAGTAATAGTAGCAATATTTGCCATGCACTGGACTACTGGTCGTAGCTGTAGTAGCCGCTGCAGCAGCAGTAGTAGTAATATAGTAGCATTTGCCATGGACTGGATTAGTAGTAGTAGCAGCAGTAGCAGCAGCAGTAGAAGTAGCCGCAGTAGGAGTAGCAGCAGTAGGAGTAATAGTAGCAGTATATGCCATGCGCTTAGCTTGTAGTAGATGTAGTAGTAGTAGTAGTAATGGTAGCAGGAGCAGTAGAAGTGGCGGCAGTAGCAGTAGTAGTAGCAGCAGATTTGCCCAGCAATGGGCACGTAGTAGTAGTAGAAATAGCAGCAATAACAGTACAGGCAGTAGAATGACCATGCACAGAGGTATTAATATTGATAGTAGTAGAAGCTGTAGTGGCAGCAGCAACAGCAGTAGCAGTAATATAGTAGCATTTGCACAGACAGGATTAGTAGTAGTAGCAGTGGTAGCCTTAGCAGCAGTCAGAGTCATAGTAGTAGTATTTGCCGAGGACTGGACTACTAGTAGTTGCAGTAGAAGGAGCAGTACTAGTAGCATCAGCAGCAGTAGTAGTGATGGTAGTAGTATTTGCCATTCCCTGGACTACTAGTTGCAGCAGTAGTAGTCACAGTAGTAGCAACTGCAGCAGTAGTGGTCATAATAGTGGTATTTGCCATGCACTGTACTAGTAGTAGTAGAATTAGCAGCAGCATTAGAAGTAGCTGCAGCTGCAGTAATAGTAGCAGCAGAAGTACTAGTAGCAGTTGTGTTAATAGTAGTAGTATTTGCCATGAACTGTACTACCAGTAGCAGCTGTAGTAGCAGCAGCAGCACTACTAGTTACACTACTAGTATTTACCATGCACTGGGTTAGAAGTGGTGCTAGTAGCAGCAGTAGTAGTAGTCACAGAATTAGTAGTAGTAGCAGCAGTAGTGGTAACAGTAGGAGCACTTACCATGAACTGGGTTAGTAGTAGTAGTAGTAGTAGTAGTAGTAGTAGTGGTAGCAGCACCAGTAGAAGTGACAGCAGCAGTACTAGTGACAGCAGATTTACCCTGCAGTTGGCCAGTAAAAGTAGTAGCACTTGCTGAAATAGCCGTAGTAGTAGTAGATTTGCCATGCACTGGGCTGTAGTATTAATACTAGTCGTAGCAGTATTAGCAGCAGCATCAGGAGTAGTAATCGAAGTAGTATTTGCCATGCACTGGGCTACAAGTAATACAAGTACTAGTAGACGTAGTAGCAGCAGCAGCAGTAGTAATAATGGTAGAATACCATTGCCATGCCCTGGGCTAGTAGTATTAGTAACAGTAGTAGTAGCAGCCACAGTAGAATTAGAAGCAGTAGCAGTAGTAGCAGCAGAAGTAGTCGTAAGAGCAAGAGCACTAATAGTAGCAGCAGTGGTAATAGTAGTTGTATTTGGCATGGACTGGGCTAGTAATAGTACTAGTAGCAGCAGCAGTAATGTTAGCATCAGTAGTAGTAGTAGCAGCAGTACTGGTAATATTGGTAGTATTTGAAATGCACTGGGGTAGTAGGAGTAGTAGTTGTATTGGTAGAAGCAGAAGTAGAATTGGCAGCAACATCAGTAGTAGTAGCAGCAGATTAGCCCTGCAGTGTGCACGTAGCAGTATTAGCATTAGCACTAATAGTTGTAGTAGTAGAAGGTTTGCCATGCACTGGCATAGTAGTGTTGATACTAGTAGTAGCAGCAGCAGAAGTAGTAGTAATAGTAGTATTTGCCATGCGCTAGACTACTAGTAGTAGCAGCAGTAGTAGAGGTAGCACCAGGAATAGAAGTGACATCAGCAGCAGTAAGAGTAGCAGCAGATATGTCCTGCAGTGGGCCAGTAGTACTAGTAGCAGTAGCAGCCATAGCAGTAGAAGGAGCCGATTTGCCATACACAGGGATAGTAGTATTGATAGTAGTAGTAGCAGTAGTAGCAGCATTGGGTGTAGTAGTAGTATCAGTAGTTTTTGCAATGCACTGGAATATTAGTAGTAGCAGTAGTAGTAGCATTGGTACAAGCAGCAGCGGTAGTACTAATAGTAGTAGTATTTGCCATGCACTGGGCGAATAGTAGTAGTAGTAGCAGCAGCAGCAGTAGAAGTAGCAGCAGCAGTAGTAGTAGCAGCAGTAGTAGTCATAGTAGTATTTGCTATGCATTGGGCGAGTAGTACTAGTAGTGGTAGCAGCAGGAGTAGAAGTGGCAGCAGCAGCAGTAGTAGTTGGAGCAGATTGGCCCTGCAAGGTGTGAGTAGTAGTAGTAGAAGTAGCAGCAATAACAGTACTAGTATTAGATTTGCCATGCACAGGGCTATTAGTATTGATAGTAGTAGTAGCAGTAGTAGTAGCAGCAGGAGCAGCAGTAGTAAAGTAGTTGTATGCGTCAAGAACTGGAATACTCGTAGTAGAAGTAGTAGCAGCAGCAGCAGTAGAGGTAAGAGTAGTAGTGTTTGCCATGCACTGAACTTATTGTAGTAGTAGCAGTACCAGCAAGAATAGAAGTAGCTGCAGCAGCAGTAGTAGCAGCAACAGTAGTGGTAAAAGTAGTAGTATTTGCCATGCACTGGGCTAGTAGTAGAAGTCCTAGTAGTAGTGGTAGCAGCAGAAGTCGAAGTGGCAGCAGCAGCAATACTAGGAGCAGCAGATTTGCCATGCAGTGGGCCACCTGTAGTAGTAAGAGTAACAGCTCTAGCAGTAGTAGTAGTATATTTGCCACGCACTGGGCTAGTAGTATTGACAGTAGTAGTAGCAACAGCAGCAGTAGTCACATGAATAGTATTTGCGACACACTGGATTACTAGTAGTAGCAGAAGTAGTAGAAGTAATAGCAACAGCAGCAGCAGTAGTAGAAATACTAGTACTATTTGCCATGCACTGTGCTAGTAGTAGTAGTAGTAGTAATAGTAATAGCAGCAGCAGTAGAGGTAGCAGCAGCAGTGGAAATAGAAGTAGTATCCGCCATGCACTGGGTAAGAAGTAGTAGTAGTAGTAACAGCAATAGTAACAGTAGAAGTAGATTTGCCATGCACTGGGCTCGTAGTATTGATATTAGCAGTAGCCGTAGTAGCAGCATCAGCAGTAGTAATAATAGTATTACTATGTGCAATGCACTGCACTACTATCAGTAGCAGTAGCAGTAGCAATAGTAGCAGCAGCAGAAGCAGTAGTACTAATAGTAGTAGTATCTGCCATGCACTGGACTGCTAGTAGTAGCAGTAGTAGTAGAGGTAGCAACAGCAATAGATGTGACAGCAGCAACAGAAATAGTAGCAGCAGATTTGCCCTGCAGTTGGCCAGTAGTAGTAGTAGTAGTGGTAGGAGAAATAGCAGTAGTAGTAGTAGATTTGCCATGCACTGAGCTAGTAGTATTGATAGTAGTATTAGCAGTAGTAGTAGCAGCAGCAGTTGTAGTAAGAGTAGTAGTATTTGCCATTCCCTGGACTACATGTAGTACCAAGAGTAGTCACAGAAGACGCAGCAGCAGCAGTAGTGTTCATAGTACATATGTTTGCCATGCACTGGACTAGTAGTAGTAGTAGAATTAGCAGCAGCACTAGGAGTAGCTGCAGAAGCAATAGTAGTAGCAGCAGCAGTAGAAGAAGCAGCAGCAGCAGTAGTGGCAGTAGTAGTAATAGTAGTAGTATTTTACATGCACTGAGCTAGTAGCAGTAGTAGTGGTAGCAGCAGCAATAGAAGTGGCAGCTGCAAGGGTAGAACTAGCAGAAGATTTGACTCGCAGTGGGCCAGAAGAAGTATTAGCATCAGCAGTAATAGCTGTAGTACTAATAGACTTGCCATACACAGTGCTAATATTATTAATACTAGTAGTAGAAGTAGTAGCAGCAGCAGCAGTAGCAGTAATAGTAGCAATATTTGCCATGCACTGGACTACTGGTCGTAGCTGTACTAGTAGCTGTAGTAGCCGCTGCAGCAGCAGTAGTAGTAATATAGTAGCATTTGCCATGGACTGGATTAGTAGTAGTAGCAGCAGTAGCAGCAGCAGTAGAAGTAGCCGCAGTAGGAGTAGCAGCAGTAGGAGTAATAGTAGCAGTATATGCCATGCGCTTAGCTTGTAGTAGATGTAGTAGTAGTAGTAGTAATGGTAGCAGGAGCAGTAGAAGTGGCGGCAGTAGCAGTAGTAGTAGCAGCAGATTTGCCCAGCAATGGGCACGTAGTAGTAGTAGAAATAGCAGCAATAACAGTACAGGCAGTAGAATGACCATGCACAGAGGTATTAATATTGATAGTAGTAGAAGCTGTAGTGGCAGCAGCAACAGCAGTAGCAGTAATATAGTAGCATTTGCACAGACAGGATTAGTAGTAGTAGCAGTGGTAGCCTTAGCAGCAGTCAGAGTCATAGTAGTAGTATTTGCCGAGGACTGGACTACTAGTAGTTGCAGTAGAAGGAGCAGTACTAGTAGCATCAGCAGCAGTAGTAGTGATGGTAGTAGTATTTGCCATTCCCTGGACTACTAGTTGCAGCAGTAGTAGTCACAGTAGTAGCAACTGCAGCAGTAGTGGTCATAATAGTGGTATTTGCCATGCACTGTACTAGTAGTAGTAGAATTAGCAGCAGCATTAGAAGTAGCTGCAGCTGCAGTAATAGTAGCAGCAGAAGTACTAGTAGCAGTTGTGTTAATAGTAGTAGTATTTGCCATGAACTGTACTACCAGTAGCAGCTGTAGTAGCAGCAGCAGCACTACTAGTTACACTACTAGTATTTACCATGCACTGGGTTAGAAGTGGTGCTAGTAGCAGCAGTAGTAGTAGTCACAGAATTAGTAGTAGTAGCAGCAGTAGTGGTAACAGTAGGAGCACTTACCATGAACTGGGTTAGTAGTAGTAGTAGTAGTAGTAGTAGTGGTAGCAGCACCAGTAGAAGTGACAGCAGCAGTACTAGTGACAGCAGATTTACCCTGCAGTTGGCCAGTAAAAGTAGTAGCACTTGCTGAAATAGCCGTAGTAGTAGTAGATTTGCCATGCACTGGGCTGTAGTATTAATACTAGTCGTAGCAGTATTAGCAGCCGCATCAGGAGTAGTAATCGAAGTAGTATTTGCCATGCACTGGTCTACAAGTAATACAAGTACTAGTAGACGTAGTAGCAGCAGCAGCAGTAGTAATAATGGTAGAATACCATTGCCATGCCCTGGGCTAGTAGTATTAGTAACAGTAGTAGTAGCAGCCACAGTAGAATTAGAAGCAGTAACAGTAGTACTAGTAGTGGTAGCAGCAGGAGTAGAAGTGGCAGCAGCAGCAGTAGTAGTTGGAGCAGATTGGCCCTGCAAGGTGTGAGTAGTAGTAGTAGAAGTAGCAGCAATAACAGTACTAGTATTAGATTTGCCATGCACAGGGCTATTAGTATTGATAGTAGTAGTAGCAGTAGTAGTAGCAGCAGCAGCAGCAGTAGTAAAGTAGTTGTATGCGTCAAGAACTGGAATACTCATAGTAGAAGTAGTAGCAGCAGCAGCAGTAGAGGTAAGAGTAGTAGTGTTTGCCATGCACTGAACTAATTGTAGTAGTAGCAGTACCAGCAAGAATAGAAGTAGCTGCAGCAGCAGTAGTAGCAGCAACAGTAGTGGTAAAAGTAGTAGTATTTGCCATGCACTGGGCTAGTAGTAGAAGTCCTAGTAGTAGTGGTAGCAGCAGAAGTCGAAGTGGCAGCAGCAGCAATACTAGGAGCAGCAGATTTGCCATGCAGTGGGCCACCTGTAGTAGTAAGAGTAACAGCTCTAGCAGTAGTAGTAGTATATTTGCCACGCACTGGGCTAGTAGTATTGACAGTAGTAGTAGCAACAGCAGCAGTAGTCACATGAATAGTATTTGCGACACACTGGATTACTAGTAGTAGCAGAAGTAGTAGAAGTAATAGCAACAGCAGCAGCAGTAGTAGAAATACTAGTACTATTTGCCATGCACTGTGCTAGTAGTAGTAGTAGTAGTAATAGTAATAGCAGCAGCAGTAGAGGTAGCAGCAGCAGTGGAAATAGAAGTAGTATCCGCCATGCACTGGGTAAGAAGTAGTAGTAGTAGTAACAGCAATAGTAACAGTAGAAGTAGATTTGCCATGCACTGGGCTCGTAGTATTGATATTAGCAGTAGCCGTAGTAGCAGCATCAGCAGTAGTAATAATAGTATTACTATGTGCAATGCACTGCACTACTATCAGTAGCAGTAGCAGTAGCAATAGTAGCAGCAGCAGAAGCAGTAGTACTAATAGTAGTAGTATCTGCCATGCACTGGACTGCTAGTAGTAGCAGTAGTAGTAGAGGTAGCAACAGCAATAGATGTGACAGCAGCAACAGAAATAGTAGCAGCAGATTTGCCCTGCAGTTGGCCAGTAGTAGTAGTAGTAGTAGTGGTAGGAGAAATAGCAGTAGTAGTAGTAGATTTGCCATGCACTGAGCTAGTAGTATTGATAGTAGTATTAGCAGTAGTAGTAGCAGCAGCAGTTGTAGTAAGAGTAGTAGTATTTGCCATTCCCTGGACTACATGTAGTACCAAGAGTAGTCACAGAAGACGCAGCAGCAGCAGTAGTGTTCATAGTACATATGTTTGCCATGCACTGGACTAGTAGTAGTAGTAGAATTAGCAGCAGCACTAGGAGTAGCTGCAGAAGCAATAGTAGTAGCAGCAGCAGTAGAAGAAGCAGCAGCAGCAGTAGTGGCAGTAGTAGTAATAGTAGTAGTATTTTACATGCACTGAGCTAGTAGCAGTAGTAGTGGTAGCAGCAGCAATAGAAGTGGCAGCTGCAAGGGTAGAACTAGCAGAAGATTTGACTCGCAGTGGGCCAGAAGAAGAATTAGCATCAGCAGTAATAGCTGTAGTACTAATAGACTTGCCATACACAGTGCTAATATTATTAATACTAGTAGTAGAAGTAGTAGCAGCAGCAGCAGTAGCAGTAATAGTAGCAATATTTGCCATGCACTGGACTACTGGTCGTAGCTGTAGTAGCCGCTGCAGCAGCAGTAGTAGTAATATAGTAGCATTTGCCATGGACTGGATTAGTAGTAGTAGCAGCAGTAGCAGCAGCAGTAGAAGTAGCCGCAGTAGGAGTAGCAGCAGTAGGAGTAATAGTAGCAGTATATGCCATGCGCTTAGCTTGTAGTAGATGTAGTAGTAGTAGTAGTAATGGTAGCAGGAGCAGTAGAAGTGGCGGCAGTAGCAGTAGTAGTAGCAGCAGATTTGCCCAGCAATGGGCACGTAGTAGTAGTAGAAATAGCAGCAATAACAGTACAGGCAGTAGAATGACCATGCACAGAGGTATTAATATTGATAGTAGTAGAAGCTGTAGTGGCAGCAGCAACAGCAGTAGCAGTAATATAGTAGCATTTGCACAGACAGGATTAGTAGTAGTAGCAGTGGTAGCCTTAGCAGCAGTCATAGTCATAGTAGTAGTATTTGCCGAGGACTGGACTACTAGTAGTTGCAGTAGAAGGAGCAGTACTAGTAGCATCAGCAGCAGTAGTAGTGATGGTAGTAGTATTTGCCATTCCCTGGACTACTAGTTGCAGCAGTAGTAGTCACAGTAGTAGCAACTGCAGCAGTAGTGGTCATAATAGTGGTATTTGCCATGCACTGTACTAGTAGTAGTAGAATTAGCAGCAGCATTAGAAGTAGCTGCAGCTGCAGTAATAGTAGCAGCAGAAGTACTAGTAGCAGTTGTGTTAATAGTAGTAGTATTTGCCATGAACTGTACTACCAGTAGCAGCTGTAGTAGCAGCAGCAGCACTACTAGTTACACTACTAGTATTTACCATGCACTGGGTTAGAAGTGGTGCTAGTAGCAGCAGTAGTAGTAGTCACAGAATTAGTAGTAGTAGCAGCAGTAGTGGTAACAGTAGGAGCACTTACCATGAACTGGGTTAGTAGTAGTAGTAGTAGTAGTAGTAGTAGTAGTGGTAGCAGCACCAGTAGAAATGACAGCAGCAGTACTAGTGACAGCAGATTTACCCTGCCTTTGGCCAGTAAAAGTAGTAGCACTTGCTGAAATAGCCGTAGTAGTAGTAGATTTGCCATGCACTGGGCTGTAGTATTAATACTAGTCGTAGCAGTATTAGCAGCAGCATCAGGAGTAGTAATCGAAGTAGTATTTGCCATGCACTGGGCTACAAGTAATACAAGTACTAGTAGACGTAGTAGCAGCAGCAGCAGTAGTAATAATGGTAGAATACCATTGCCATGCCCTGGGCTAGTAGTATTAGTAACAGTAGTAGTAGCAGCCACAGTAGAATTAGAAGCAGTAGCAGTAGTAGCAGCAGAAGTAGTCGTAAGAACAAGAGCACTAATAGAAGCAGCAGTGGTAATAGTAGTTGTATTTGGCATGGACTGGGCTAGTAATAGTACTAGTAGCAGCAGCAGTAATGTTAGCATCAGTAGTAGTAGTAGCAGCAGTACTGGTAATATTGGTAGTATTTGAAATGCACTGGGGTAGTAGGAGTAGTAGTTGTATTGGTAGAAGCAGAAGTAGAATTGGCAGCAACATCAGTAGTAGTAGCAGCAGATTAGCCCTGCAGTGTGCACATAGCAGTATTAGCATTAGCACTAATAGTTGTAGTAGTAGAAGATTTGCCATGCACTGGCATAGTAGTGTTGATACTAGTAGTAGCAGCAGCAGAAGTAGCAGTAATAGTAGTATTTGCCATGCGCTAGACTACTAGTAGTAGCAGCAGTAGTAGAGGTAGCACCAGGAATAGAAGTGACATCAGCAGCAGTAAGAGTAGCAGCAGATATGTCCTGCAGTGGGCCAGTAGTACTAGTAGCAGTAGCAGCCATAGCAGTAGAAGGAGCCGATTTGCCATACACAGGGATAGTAGTATTGATAGTAGTAGTAGCAGTAGTAGCAGCATTGGGTGTAGTAGTAGTATCAGTAGTTTTTGCAATGCACTGGAATATTAGTAGTAGCAGTAGTAGTAGCATTGGTACAAGCAGCAGCGGTAGTACTAATAGTAGTAGTATTTGCCATGCACTGGGCGAATAGTAGTAGTAGTAGCAGCAGCAGCAGTAGAAGTAGCAGCAGCAGTAGTAGTAGCAGCAGTAGTAGTCATAGTAGTATTTGCTATGCATTGGGCGAGTAGTACTAGTAGTGGTAGCAGCAGGAGTAGAAGTGGCAGCAGCAGCAGTAGTAGTTGGAGCAGATTGGCCCTGCAAGGTGTGAGTAGTAGTAGTAGAAGTAGCAGCAATAACAGTACTAGTATTAGATTTGCCATGCACAGGGCTATTAGTATGGATAGTAGTAGTAGCAGTAGTAGTAACAGCAGCAGCAGCAGTAGTAAAGTAGTTGTATGCGTCAAGAACTGGAATACTCGTAGTAGAAGTAGTAGCAGCAGCAGCAGTAGAGGTAAGAGTAGTAGTGTTTGCCATGCACTGAACTAATTGTAGTAGTAGCAGTACCAGCAAGAATAGAAGTAGCTGCAGCAGCAGTAGTAGCAGCAACAGTAGTGGTAAAAGTAGTAGTATTTGCCATGCACTGGGCTAGTAGTAGAAGTCCTAGTAGTAGTGGTAGCAGCAGAAGTCGAAGTGGCAGCAGCAGCAATACTAGGAGCAGCAGATTTGCCATGCAGTGGGCCACCTGTAGTAGTAAGAGTAACAGCTCTAGCAGTAGTAGTAGTATATTTGCCACGCACTGGGCTAGTAGTATTGATAGTAGTAGTAGCAACAGCAGCAGTAGTCATATGAATAGTATTTGCGACACACTGGATTACTAGTAGTAGCAGAAGTAGTAGAAGTAATAGCAACAGCAGCAGCAGTAGTAGAAATACTAGTACTATTTGCCATGCACTGTGCTAGTAGTAGTAGTAGTAGTAATAGTAATAGCAGCAGCAGTAGAGGTAGCAGCAGCAGTGGAAATAGAAGTAGTATCCGCCATGCACTGGGTAAGAAGTAGTAGTAGTAGTAACAGCAATAGTAACAGTAGAAGTAGATTTGCCATGCACTGGGCTCGTAGTATTGATATTAGCAGTAGCCGTAGTAGCAGCATCAGCAGTAGTAATAATAGTATTACTATGTGCAATGCACTGCACTACTATCAGTAGCAGTAGCAGTAGCAATAGTAGCAGCAGCAGAAGCAGTAGTACTAATAGTAGTAGTATCTGCCATGCACTGGACTGCTAGTAGTAGCAGTAGTAGTAGAGGTAGCAACAGCAATAGATGTGACAGCAGCAACAGAAATAGTAGCAGCAGATTTGCCCTGCAGTTGGCCAGTAGTAGTAGTAGTAGTAGTGGTAGGAGAAATAGCAGTAGTAGTAGTAGATTTGCCATGCACTGAGCTAGTAGTATTGATAGTAGTATTAGCAGTAGTAGTAGCAGCAGCAGTTGTAGTAAGAGTAGTAGTATTTGCCATTCCCTGGACTACATGTAGTACCAAGAGTAGTCACAGAAGACGCAGCAGCAGCAGTAGTGTTCATAGTACATATGTTTGCCATGCACTGGACTAGTAGTAGTAGTAGAATTAGCAGCAGCACTAGGAGTAGCTGCAGAAGCAATAGTAGTAGCAGCAGCAGTAGAAGAAGCAGCAGCAGCAGTAGTGGCAGTAGTAGTAATAGTAGTAGTATTTTACATGCACTGAGCTAGTAGCAGTAGTAGTGGTAGCAGCAGCAATAGAAGTGGCAGCTGCAAGGGTAGAACTAGCAGAAGATTTGACTCGCAGTGGGCCAGAAGAAGTATTAGCATCAGCAGTAATAGCTGTAGTACTAATAGACTTGCCATACACAGTGCTAATATTATTAATACTAGTAGTAGAAGTAGCAGCAGCAGCAGCAGTAGCAGTAATAGTAGCAATATTTGCCATGCACTGGACTACTGGTCGTAGCTGTACTAGTAGCTGTAGTAGCCGCTGCAGCAGCAGTAGTAGTAATATAGTAGCATTTGCCATGGACTGGATTAGTAGTAGTAGCAGCAGTAGCAGCAGCAGTAGAAGTAGCCGCAGTAGGAGTAGCAGCAGTAGGAGTAATAGTAGCAGTATATGCCATGCGCTTAGCTTGTAGTAGATGTAGTAGTAGTAGTAGTAATGGTAGCAGGAGCAGTAGAAGTGGCGGCAGTAGCAGTAGTAGTAGCAGCAGATTTGCCCAGCAATGGGCACGTAGTAGTAGTAGAAATAGCAGCAATAACAGTACAGGCAGTAGAATGACCATGCACAGAGGTATTAATATTGATAGTAGTAGAAGCTGTAGTGGCAGCAGCAACAGCAGTAGCAGTAATATAGTAGCATTTGCACAGACAGGATTAGTAGTAGTAGCAGTGGTAGCCTTAGCAGCAGTCAGAGTCATAGTAGTAGTATTTGCCGAGGACTGGACTACTAGTAGTTGCAGTAGAAGGAGCAGTACTAGTAGCATCAGCAGCAGTAGTAGTGATGGTAGTAGTATTTGCCATTCCCTGGACTACTAGTTGCAGCAGTAGTAGTCACAGTAGTAGCAACTGCAGCAGTAGTGGTCATAATAGTGGTATTTGCCATGCACTGTACTAGTAGTAGTAGAATTAGCAGCAGCATTAGAAGTAGCTGCAGCTGCAGTAATAGTAGCAGCAGAAGTACTAGTAGCAGTTGTGTTAATAGTAGTAGTATTTGCCATGAACTGTACTACCAGTAGCAGCTGTAGTAGCAGCAGCAGCACTACTAGTTACACTACTAGTATTTACCATGCACTGGGTTAGAAGTGGTGCTAGTAGCAGCAGTAGTAGTAGTCACAGAATTAGTAGTAGTAGCAGCAGTAGTGGTAACAGTAGGAGCACTTACCATGAACTGGGTTAGTAGTAGTAGTAGTAGTAGTAGTAGTAGTGGTAGCAGCACCAGTAGAAGTGACAGCAGCAGTACTAGTGACAGCAGATTTACCCTGCAGTTGGCCAGTAAAAGTAGTAGCACTTGCTGAAATAGCCGTAGTAGTAGTAGATTTGCCATGCACTGGGCTGTAGTATTAATACTAGTCGTAGCAGTATTAGCAGCAGCATCAGGAGTAGTAATCGAAGTAGTATTTGCCATGCACTGGGCTACAAGTAATACAAGTACTAGTAGACGTAGTAGCAGCAGCAGCAGTACTAATAATGGTAGAATACCATTGCCATACCCTGGGCTAGTAGTATTAGTAACAGTAGTAGTAGCAGCCACAGTAGAATTAGAAGCAGTAACAGTAGTAGCAGCAGAAGTAGTCGTAAGAGCAAGAGCACTAATAGTAGCAGCAGTGGTAATAGTAGTTGTATTTGGCATGGACTGGGCTAGTAATAGTACTAGTAGCAGCAGCAGTAATGTTAGCATCAGTAGTAGTAGTAGCAGCAGTACTGGTAATATTGGTAGTATTTGAAATGCACTGGGGTAGTAGGAGTAGTAGTTGTATTGGTAGAAGCAGAAGTAGAATTGGCAGCAACATCAGTAGTAGTAGCAGCAGATTAGCCCTGCAGTGTGCACGTAGCAGTATTAGCATTAGCACTAATAGTTGTAGTACTAGAAGATTTGCCATGCACTGGCATAGTAGTGTTGATACTAGTAGTAGCAGCAGCAGAAGTAGCAGTAATAGTAGTATTTGCCATGCGCTAGACTACTAGTAGTAGCAGCAGTAGTAGAGGTAGCACCAGGAATAGAAGTGACATCAGCAGCAGTAAGAGTAGCAGCAGATATGTCCTGCAGTGGGCCAGTAGTACTAGTAGCAGTAGCAGCCATAGCAGTAGAAGGAGCCGATTTGCCATACACAGGGATAGTAGTATTGATAGTAGTAGTAGCAGTAGTAGCAGCATTGGGTGTAGTAGTAGTATCAGTAGTTTTTGCAATGCACTGGAATATTAGTAGTAGCAGTAGTAGTAGCATTGGTACAAGCAGCAGCGGTAGTACTAATAGTAGTAGTATTTGCCATGCACTGGGCGAATAGTAGTAGTAGTAGCAGCAGCAGCAGTAGAAGTAGCAGCAGCAGTAGTAGTAGCAGCAGTAGTAGTCATAGTAGTATTTGCTATGCATTGGGCGAGTAGTACTAGTAGTGGTAGCAGCAGGAGTAGAAGTGGCAGCAGCAGCAGTAGTAGTTGGAGCAGATTGGCCCTGCAAGGTGTGAGTAGTAGTAGTAGAAGTAGCAGCAATAACAGTACTAGTATTAGATTTGCCATGCACAGGGCTATTAGTATTGATAGTAGTAGTAGCAGTAGTAGTAGCAGCAGGAGCAGCAGTAGTAAAGTAGTTGTATGCGTCAAGAACTGGAATACTCGTAGTAGAAGTAGTAGCAGCAGCAGCAGTAGAGGTAAGAGTAGTAGTGTTTGCCATGCACTGAACTTATTGTAGTAGTAGCAGTACCAGCAAGAATAGAAGTAGCTGCAGCAGCAGTAGTAGCAGCAACAGTAGTGGTAAAAGTAGTAGTATTTGCCATGCACTGGGCTAGTAGTAGAAGTCCTAGTAGTAGTGGTAGCAGCAGAAGTCGAAGTGGCAGCAGCAGCAATACTAGGAGCAGCAGATTTGCCATGCAGTGGGCCACCTGTAGTAGTAAGAGTAACAGCTCTAGCAGTAGTAGTAGTATATTTGCCACGCACTGGGCTAGTAGTATTGACAGTAGTAGTAGCAACAGCAGCAGTAGTCACATGAATAGTATTTGCGACACACTGGATTACTAGTAGTAGCAGAAGTAGTAGAAGTAATAGCAGCAGCAGTAGTAGAAATACTAGTACTATTTGCCATGCACTGTGCTAGTAGTAGTAGTAGTAGTAATAGTAATAGCAGCAGCAGTAGAGGTAGCAGCAGCAGTGGAAATAGAAGTAGTATCCGCCATGCACTGGGTAAGAAGTAGTAGTAGTAGTAACAGCAATAGTAACAGTAGAAGTAGATTTGCCATGCACTGGGCTCGTAGTATTGATATTAGCAGTAGCCGTAGTAGCAGCATCAGCAGTAGTAATAATAGTATTACTATGTGCAATGCACTGCACTACTATCAGTAGCAGTAGCAGTAGCAATAGTAGCAGCAGCAGAAGCAGTAGTACTAATAGTAGTAGTATCTGCCATGCACTGGACTGCTAGTAGTAGCAGTAGTAGTAGAGGTAGCAACAGCAATAGATGTGACAGCAGCAACAGAAATAGTAGCAGCAGATTTGCCCTGCAGTTGGCCAGTAGTAGTAGTAGTAGTGGTAGGAGAAATAGCAGTAGTAGTAGTAGATTTGCCATGCACTGAGCTAGTAGTATTGATAGTAGTATTAGCAGTAGTAGTAGCAGCAGCAGTTGTAGTAAGAGTAGTAGTATTTGCCATTCCCTGGACTACATGTAGTACCAAGAGTAGTCACAGAAGACGCAGCAGCAGCAGTAGTGTTCATAGTACATATGTTTGCCATGCACTGGACTAGTAGTAGTAGTAGAATTAGCAGCAGCACTAGGAGTAGCTGCAGAAGCAATAGTAGTAGCAGCAGCAGTAGAAGAAGCAGCAGCAGCAGTAGTGGCAGTAGTAGTAATAGTAGTAGTATTTTACATGCACTGAGCTAGTAGCAGTAGTAGTGGTAGCAGCAGCAATAGAAGTGGCAGCTGCAAGGGTAGAACTAGCAGAAGATTTGACTCGCAGTGGGCCAGAAGAAGTATTAGCATCAGCAGTAATAGCTGTAGTACTAATAGACTTGCCATACACAGTGCTAATATTATTAATACTAGTAGTAGAAGTAGTAGCAGCAGCAGCAGTAGCAGTAATAGTAGCAATATTTGCCATGCACTGGACTACTGGTCGTAGCTGTACTAGTAGCTGTAGTAGCCGCTGCAGCAGCAGTAGTAGTAATATAGTAGCATTTGCCATGGACTGGATTAGTAGTAGTAGCAGCAGTAGCAGCAGCAGTAGAAGTAGCCGCAGTAGTAGTAGCAGCAGTAGGAGTAATAGTAGCAGTATATGCCATGCGCTTAGCTTGTAGTAGATGTAGTAGTAGTAGTAGTAATGGTAGCAGGAGCAGTAGAAGTGGCGGCAGTAGCAGTAGTAGTAGCAGCAGATTTGCCCAGCAATGGGCACGTAGTAGTAGTAGAAATAGCAGCAATAACAGTACAGGCAGTAGAATGACCATGCACAGAGGTATTAATATTGATAGTAGTAGAAGCTGTAGTGGCAGCAGCAACAGCAGTAGCAGTAATATAGTAGCATTTGCACAGACAGGATTAGTAGTAGTAGCAGTGGTAGCCTTAGCAGCAGTCAGAGTCATAGTAGTAGTATTTGCCGAGGACTGGACTACTAGTAGTTGCAGTAGAAGGAGCAGTACTAGTAGCATCAGCAGCAGTAGTAGTGATGGTAGTAGTATTTGCCATTCCCTGGACTACTAGTTGCAGCAGTAGTAGTCACAGTAGTAGCAACTGCAGCAGTAGTGGTCATAATAGTGGTATTTGCCATGCACTGTACTAGTAGTAGTAGAATTAGCAGCAGCATTAGAAGTAGCTGCAGCTGCAGTAATAGTAGCAGCAGAAGTACTAGTAGCAGTTGTGTTAATAGTAGTAGTATTTGCCATGAACTGTACTACCAGTAGCAGCTGTAGTAGCAGCAGCAGCACTACTAGTTACACTACTAGTATTTACCATGCACTGGGTTAGAAGTGGTGCTAGTAGCAGCAGTAGTAGTAGTCACAGAATTAGTAGTAGTAGCAGCAGTAGTGGTAACAGTAGGAGCACTTACCATGAACTGGGTTAGTAGTAGTAGTAGTAGTAGTAGTAGTGGTAGCAGCACCAGTAGAAGTGACAGCAGCAGTACTAGTGACAGCAGATTTACCCTGCAGTTGGCCAGTAAAAGTAGTAGCACTTGCTGAAATAGCCGTAGTAGTAGTAGATTTGCCATGCACTGGGCTGTAGTATTAATACTAGTCGTAGCAGTATTAGCAGCCGCATCAGGAGTAGTAATCGAAGTAGTATTTGCCATGCACTGGTCTACAAGTAATACAAGTACTAGTAGACGTAGTAGCAGCAGCAGCAGTAGTAATAATGGTAGAATACCATTGCCATGCCCTGGGCTAGTAGTATTAGTAACAGTAGTAGTAGCAGCCACAGTAGAATTAGAAGCAGTAACAGTAGTACTAGTAGTGGTAGCAGCAGGAGTAGAAGTGGCAGCAGCAGCAGTAGTAGTTGGAGCAGATTGGCCCTGCAAGGTGTGAGTAGTAGTAGTAGAAGTAGCAGCAATAACAGTACTAGTATTAGATTTGCCATGCACAGGGCTATTAGTATTGATAGTAGTAGTAGCAGTAGTAGTAGCAGCAGCAGCAGCAGTAGTAAAGTAGTTGTATGCGTCAAGAACTGGAATACTCATAGTAGAAGTAGTAGCAGCAGCAGCAGTAGAGGTAAGAGTAGTAGTGTTTGCCATGCACTGAACTAATTGTAGTAGTAGCAGTACCAGCAAGAATAGAAGTAGCTGCAGCAGCAGTAGTAGCAGCAACAGTAGTGGTAAAAGTAGTAGTATTTGCCATGCACTGGGCTAGTAGTAGAAGTCCTAGTAGTAGTGGTAGCAGCAGAAGTCGAAGTGGCAGCAGCAGCAATACTAGGAGCAGCAGATTTGCCATGCAGTGGGCCACCTGTAGTAGTAAGAGTAACAGCTCTAGCAGTAGTAGTAGTATATTTGCCACGCACTGGGCTAGTAGTATTGACAGTAGTAGTAGCAACAGCAGCAGTAGTCACATGAATAGTATTTGCGACACACTGGATTACTAGTAGTAGCAGAAGTAGTAGAAGTAATAGCAACAGCAGCAGCAGTAGTAGAAATACTAGTACTATTTGCCATGCACTGTGCTAGTAGTAGTAGTAGTAGTAATAGTAATAGCAGCAGCAGTAGAGGTAGCAGCAGCAGTGGAAATAGAAGTAGTATCCGCCATGCACTGGGTAAGAAGTAGTAGTAGTAGTAACAGCAATAGTAACAGTAGAAGTAGATTTGCCATGCACTGGGCTCGTAGTATTGATATTAGCAGTAGCCGTAGTAGCAGCATCAGCAGTAGTAATAATAGTATTACTATGTGCAATGCACTGCACTACTATCAGTAGCAGTAGCAGTAGCAATAGTAGCAGCAGCAGAAGCAGTAGTACTAATAGTAGTAGTATCTGCCATGCACTGGACTGCTAGTAGTAGCAGTAGTAGTAGAGGTAGCAACAGCAATAGATGTGACAGCAGCAACAGAAATAGTAGCAGCAGATTTGCCCTGCAGTTGGCCAGTAGTAGTAGTAGTAGTAGTGGTAGGAGAAATAGCAGTAGTAGTAGTAGATTTGCCATGCACTGAGCTAGTAGTATTGATAGTAGTATTAGCAGTAGTAGTAGCAGCAGCAGTTGTAGTAAGAGTAGTAGTATTTGCCATTCCCTGGACTACATGTAGTACCAAGAGTAGTCACAGAAGACGCAGCAGCAGCAGTAGTGTTCATAGTACATATGTTTGCCATGCACTGGACTAGTAGTAGTAGTAGAATTAGCAGCAGCACTAGGAGTAGCTGCAGAAGCAATAGTAGTAGCAGCAGCAGTAGAAGAAGCAGCAGCAGCAGTAGTGGCAGTAGTAGTAATAGTAGTAGTATTTTACATGCACTGAGCTAGTAGCAGTAGTAGTGGTAGCAGCAGCAATAGAAGTGGCAGCTGCAAGGGTAGAACTAGCAGAAGATTTGACTCGCAGTGGGCCAGAAGAAGAATTAGCATCAGCAGTAATAGCTGTAGTACTAATAGACTTGCCATACACAGTGCTAATATTATTAATACTAGTAGTAGAAGTAGTAGCAGCAGCAGCAGTAGCAGTAATAGTAGCAATATTTGCCATGCACTGGACTACTGGTCGTAGCTGTAGTAGCCGCTGCAGCAGCAGTAGTAGTAATATAGTAGCATTTGCCATGGACTGGATTAGTAGTAGTAGCAGCAGTAGCAGCAGCAGTAGAAGTAGCCGCAGTAGGAGTAGCAGCAGTAGGAGTAATAGTAGCAGTATATGCCATGCGCTTAGCTTGTAGTAGATGTAGTAGTAGTAGTAGTAATGGTAGCAGGAGCAGTAGAAGTGGCGGCAGTAGCAGTAGTAGTAGCAGCAGATTTGCCCAGCAATGGGCACGTAGTAGTAGTAGAAATAGCAGCAATAACAGTACAGGCAGTAGAATGACCATGCACAGAGGTATTAATATTGATAGTAGTAGAAGCTGTAGTGGCAGCAGCAACAGCAGTAGCAGTAATATAGTAGCATTTGCACAGACAGGATTAGTAGTAGTAGCAGTGGTAGCCTTAGCAGCAGTCAGAGTCATAGTAGTAGTATTTGCCGAGGACTGGACTACTAGTAGTTGCAGTAGAAGGAGCAGTACTAGTAGCATCAGCAGCAGTAGTAGTGATGGTAGTAGTATTTGCCATTCCCTGGACTACTAGTTGCAGCAGTAGTAGTCACAGTAGTAGCAACTGCAGCAGTAGTGGTCATAATAGTGGTATTTGCCATGCACTGTACTAGTAGTAGTAGAATTAGCAGCAGCATTAGAAGTAGCTGCAGCTGCAGTAATAGTAGCAGCAGAAGTACTAGTAGCAGTTGTGTTAATAGTAGTAGTATTTGCCATGAACTGTACTACCAGTAGCAGCTGTAGTAGCAGCAGCAGCACTACTAGTTACACTACTAGTATTTACCATGCACTGGGTTAGAAGTGGTGCTAGTAGCAGCAGTAGTAGTAGTCACAGAATTAGTAGTAGTAGCAGCAGTAGTGGTAACAGTAGGAGCACTTACCATGAACTGGGTTAGTAGTAGTAGTAGTAGTAGTAGTAGTGGTAGCAGCACCAGTAGAAGTGACAGCAGCAGTACTAGTGACAGCAGATTTACCCTGCAGTTGGCCAGTAAAAGTAGTAGCACTTGCTGAAATAGCCGTAGTAGTAGTAGATTTGCCATGCACTGGGCTGTAGTATTAATACTAGTCGTAGCAGTATTAGCAGCCGCATCAGGAGTAGTAATCGAAGTAGTATTTGCCATGCACTGGTCTACAAGTAATACAAGTACTAGTAGACGTAGTAGCAGCAGCAGCAGTAGTAATAATGGTAGAATACCATTGCCATGCCCTGGGCTAGTAGTATTAGTAACAGTAGTAGTAGCAGCCACAGTAGAATTAGAAGCAGTAACAGTAGTACTAGTAGTGGTAGCAGCAGGAGTAGAAGTGGCAGCAGCAGCAGTAGTAGTTGGAGCAGATTGGCCCTGCAAGGTGTGAGTAGTAGTAGTAGAAGTAGCAGCAATAACAGTACTAGTATTAGATTTGCCATGCACAGGGCTATTAGTATTGATAGTAGTAGTAGCAGTAGTAGTAGCAGCAGCAGCAGCAGTAGTAAAGTAGTTGTATGCGTCAAGAACTGGAATACTCATAGTAGAAGTAGTAGCAGCAGCAGCAGTAGAGGTAAGAGTAGTAGTGTTTGCCATGCACTGAACTAATTGTAGTAGTAGCAGTACCAGCAAGAATAGAAGTAGCTGCAGCAGCAGTAGTAGCAGCAACAGTAGTGGTAAAAGTAGTAGTATTTGCCATGCACTGGGCTAGTAGTAGAAGTCCTAGTAGTAGTGGTAGCAGCAGAAGTCGAAGTGGCAGCAGCAGCAATACTAGGAGCAGCAGATTTGCCATGCAGTGGGCCACCTGTAGTAGTAAGAGTAACAGCTCTAGCAGTAGTAGTAGTATATTTGCCACGCACTGGGCTAGTAGTATTGACAGTAGTAGTAGCAACAGCAGCAGTAGTCACATGAATAGTATTTGCGACACACTGGATTACTAGTAGTAGCAGAAGTAGTAGAAGTAATAGCAACAGCAGCAGCAGTAGTAGAAATACTAGTACTATTTGCCATGCACTGTGCTAGTAGTAGTAGTAGTAGTAATAGTAATAGCAGCAGCAGTAGAGGTAGCAGCAGCAGTGGAAATAGAAGTAGTATCCGCCATGCACTGGGTAAGAAGTAGTAGTAGTAGTAACAGCAATAGTAACAGTAGAAGTAGATTTGCCATGCACTGGGCTCGTAGTATTGATATTAGCAGTAGCCGTAGTAGCAGCATCAGCAGTAGTAATAATAGTATTACTATGTGCAATGCACTGCACTACTATCAGTAGCAGTAGCAGTAGCAATAGTAGCAGCAGCAGAAGCAGTAGTACTAATAGTAGTAGTATCTGCCATGCACTGGACTGCTAGTAGTAGCAGTAGTAGTAGAGGTAGCAACAGCAATAGATGTGACAGCAGCAACAGAAATAGTAGCAGCAGATTTGCCCTGCAGTTGGCCAGTAGTAGTAGTAGTAGTAGTGGTAGGAGAAATAGCAGTAGTAGTAGTAGATTTGCCATGCACTGAGCTAGTAGTATTGATAGTAGTATTAGCAGTAGTAGTAGCAGCAGCAGTTGTAGTAAGAGTAGTAGTATTTGCCATTCCCTGGACTACATGTAGTACCAAGAGTAGTCACAGAAGACGCAGCAGCAGCAGTAGTGTTCATAGTACATATGTTTGCCATGCACTGGACTAGTAGTAGTAGTAGAATTAGCAGCAGCACTAGGAGTAGCTGCAGAAGCAATAGTAGTAGCAGCAGCAGTAGAAGAAGCAGCAGCAGCAGTAGTGGCAGTAGTAGTAATAGTAGTAGTATTTTACATGCACTGAGCTAGTAGCAGTAGTAGTGGTAGCAGCAGCAATAGAAGTGGCAGCTGCAAGGGTAGAACTAGCAGAAGATTTGACTCGCAGTGGGCCAGAAGAAGAATTAGCATCAGCAGTAATAGCTGTAGTACTAATAGACTTGCCATACACAGTGCTAATATTATTAATACTAGTAGTAGAAGTAGTAGCAGCAGCAGCAGTAGCAGTAATAGTAGCAATATTTGCCATGCACTGGACTACTGGTCGTAGCTGTAGTAGCCGCTGCAGCAGCAGTAGTAGTAATATAGTAGCATTTGCCATGGACTGGATTAGTAGTAGTAGCAGCAGTAGCAGCAGCAGTAGAAGTAGCCGCAGTAGGAGTAGCAGCAGTAGGAGTAATAGTAGCAGTATATGCCATGCGCTTAGCTTGTAGTAGATGTAGTAGTAGTAGTAGTAATGGTAGCAGGAGCAGTAGAAGTGGCGGCAGTAGCAGTAGTAGTAGCAGCAGATTTGCCCAGCAATGGGCACGTAGTAGTAGTAGAAATAGCAGCAATAACAGTACAGGCAGTAGAATGACCATGCACAGAGGTATTAATATTGATAGTAGTAGAAGCTGTAGTGGCAGCAGCAACAGCAGTAGCAGTAATATAGTAGCATTTGCACAGACAGGATTAGTAGTAGTAGCAGTGGTAGCCTTAGCAGCAGTCAGAGTCATAGTAGTAGTATTTGCCGAGGACTGGACTACTAGTAGTTGCAGTAGAAGGAGCAGTACTAGTAGCATCAGCAGCAGTAGTAGTGATGGTAGTAGTATTTGCCATTCCCTGGACTACTAGTTGCAGCAGTAGTAGTCACAGTAGTAGCAACTGCAGCAGTAGTGGTCATAATAGTGGTATTTGCCATGCACTGTACTAGTAGTAGTAGAATTAGCAGCAGCATTAGAAGTAGCTGCAGCTGCAGTAATAGTAGCAGCAGAAGTACTAGTAGCAGTTGTGTTAATAGTAGTAGTATTTGCCATGAACTGTACTACCAGTAGCAGCTGTAGTAGCAGCAGCAGCACTACTAGTTACACTACTAGTATTTACCATGCACTGGGTTAGAAGTGGTGCTAGTAGCAGCAGTAGTAGTAGTCACAGAATTAGTAGTAGTAGCAGCAGTAGTGGTAACAGTAGGAGCACTTACCATGAACTGGGTTAGTAGTAGTAGTAGTAGTAGTAGTAGTAGTAGTGGTAGCAGCACCAGTAGAAATGACAGCAGCAGTACTAGTGACAGCAGATTTACCCTGCCTTTGGCCAGTAAAAGTAGTAGCACTTGCTGAAATAGCCGTAGTAGTAGTAGATTTGCCATGCACTGGGCTGTAGTATTAATACTAGTCGTAGCAGTATTAGCAGCAGCATCAGGAGTAGTAATCGAAGTAGTATTTGCCATGCACTGGGCTACAAGTAATACAAGTACTAGTAGACGTAGTAGCAGCAGCAGCAGTAGTAATAATGGTAGAATACCATTGCCATGCCCTGGGCTAGTAGTATTAGTAACAGTAGTAGTAGCAGCCACAGTAGAATTAGAAGCAGTAGCAGTAGTAGCAGCAGAAGTAGTCGTAAGAACAAGAGCACTAATAGAAGCAGCAGTGGTAATAGTAGTTGTATTTGGCATGGACTGGGCTAGTAATAGTACTAGTAGCAGCAGCAGTAATGTTAGCATCAGTAGTAGTAGTAGCAGCAGTACTGGTAATATTGGTAGTATTTGAAATGCACTGGGGTAGTAGGAGTAGTAGTTGTATTGGTAGAAGCAGAAGTAGAATTGGCAGCAACATCAGTAGTAGTAGCAGCAGATTAGCCCTGCAGTGTGCACATAGCAGTATTAGCATTAGCACTAATAGTTGTAGTAGTAGAAGATTTGCCATGCACTGGCATAGTAGTGTTGATACTAGTAGTAGCAGCAGCAGAAGTAGCAGTAATAGTAGTATTTGCCATGCGCTAGACTACTAGTAGTAGCAGCAGTAGTAGAGGTAGCACCAGGAATAGAAGTGACATCAGCAGCAGTAAGAGTAGCAGCAGATATGTCCTGCAGTGGGCCAGTAGTACTAGTAGCAGTAGCAGCCATAGCAGTAGAAGGAGCCGATTTGCCATACACAGGGATAGTAGTATTGATAGTAGTAGTAGCAGTAGTAGCAGCATTGGGTGTAGTAGTAGTATCAGTAGTTTTTGCAATGCACTGGAATATTAGTAGTAGCAGTAGTAGTAGCATTGGTACAAGCAGCAGCGGTAGTACTAATAGTAGTAGTATTTGCCATGCACTGGGCGAATAGTAGTAGTAGTAGCAGCAGCAGCAGTAGAAGTAGCAGCAGCAGTAGTAGTAGCAGCAGTAGTAGTCATAGTAGTATTTGCTATGCATTGGGCGAGTAGTACTAGTAGTGGTAGCAGCAGGAGTAGAAGTGGCAGCAGCAGCAGTAGTAGTTGGAGCAGATTGGCCCTGCAAGGTGTGAGTAGTAGTAGTAGAAGTAGCAGCAATAACAGTACTAGTATTAGATTTGCCATGCACAGGGCTATTAGTATTGATAGTAGTAGTAGCAGTAGTAGTAGCAGCAGGAGCAGCAGTAGTAAAGTAGTTGTATGCGTCAAGAACTGGAATACTCGTAGTAGAAGTAGTAGCAGCAGCAGCAGTAGAGGTAAGAGTAGTAGTGTTTGCCATGCACTGAACTAATTGTAGTAGTAGCAGTACCAGCAAGAATAGAAGTAGCTGCAGCAGCAGTAGTAGCAGCAACAGTAGTGGTAAAAGTAGTAGTATTTGCCATGCACTGGGCTAGTAGTAGAAGTCCTAGTAGTAGTGGTAGCAGCAGAAGTCGAAGTGGCAGCAGCAGCAATACTAGGAGCAGCAGATTTGCCATGCAGTGGGCCACCTGTAGTAGTAAGAGTAACAGCTCTAGCAGTAGTAGTAGTATATTTGCCACGCACTGGGCTAGTAGTATTGATAGTAGTAGTAGCAACAGCAGCAGTAGTCATATGAATAGTATTTGCAACACACTGGATTACTAGTAGTAGCAGAAGTAGTAGAAGTAATAGCAACAGCAGCAGCAGTAGTAGAAATACTAGTACTATTTGCCATGCACTGTGCTAGTAGTAGTAGTAGTAGTAATAGTAATAGCAGCAGCAGTAGAGGTAGCAGCAGCAGTGGAAATAGAAGTAGTATCCGCCATGCACTGGGTAAGAAGTAGTAGTAGTAGTAACAGCAATAGTAACAGTAGAAGTAGATTTGCCATGCACTGGGCTCGTAGTATTGATATTAGCAGTAGCCGTAGTAGCAGCATCAGCAGTAGTAATAATAGTATTACTATGTGCAATGCACTGCACTACTATCAGTAGCAGTAGCAGTAGCAATAGTAGCAGCAGCAGAAGCAGTAGTACTAATAGTAGTAGTATCTGCCATGCACTGGACTGCTAGTAGTAGCAGTAGTAGTAGAGGTAGCAACAGCAATAGATGTGACAGCAGCAACAGAAATAGTAGCAGCAGATTTGCCCTGCAGTTGGCCAGTAGTAGTAGTAGTAGTGGTAGGAGAAATAGCAGTAGTAGTAGTAGATTTGCCATGCACTGAGCTAGTAGTATTGATAGTAGTATTAGCAGTAGTAGTAGCAGCAGCAGTTGTAGTAAGAGTAGTAGTATTTGCCATTCCCTGGACTACATGTAGTACCAAGAGTAGTCACAGAAGACGCAGCAGCAGCAGTAGTGTTCATAGTACATATGTTTGCCATGCACTGGACTAGTAGTAGTAGTAGAATTAGCAGCAGCACTAGGAGTAGCTGCAGAAGCAATAGTAGTAGCAGCAGCAGTAGAAGAAGCAGCAGCAGCAGTAGTGGCAGTAGTAGTAATAGTAGTAGTATTTTACATGCACTGAGCTAGTAGCAGTAGTAGTGGTAGCAGCAGCAATAGAAGTGGCAGCTGCAAGGGTAGAACTAGCAGAAGATTTGACTCGCAGTGGGCCAGAAGAAGTATTAGCATCAGCAGTAATAGCTGTAGTACTAATAGACTTGCCATACACAGTGCTAATATTATTAATACTAGTAGTAGAAGTAGTAGCAGCAGCAGCAGTAGCAGTAATAGTAGCAATATTTGCCATGCACTGGACTACTGGTCGTAGCTGTACTAGTAGCTGTAGTAGCCGCTGCAGCAGCAGTAGTAGTAATATAGTAGCATTTGCCATGGACTGGATTAGTAGTAGTAGCAGCAGTAGCAGCAGCAGTAGAAGTAGCCGCAGTAGTAGTAGCAGCAGTAGGAGTAATAGTAGCAGTATATGCCATGCGCTTAGCTTGTAGTAGATGTAGTAGTAGTAGTAGTAATGGTAGCAGGAGCAGTAGAAGTGGCGGCAGTAGCAGTAGTAGTAGCAGCAGATTTGCCCAGCAATGGGCACGTAGTAGTAGTAGAAATAGCAGCAATAACAGTACAGGCAGTAGAATGACCATGCACAGAGGTATTAATATTGATAGTAGTAGAAGCTGTAGTGGCAGCAGCAACAGCAGTAGCAGTAATATAGTAGCATTTGCACAGACAGGATTAGTAGTAGTAGCAGTGGTAGCCTTAGCAGCAGTCAGAGTCATAGTAGTAGTATTTGCCGAGGACTGGACTACTAGTAGTTGCAGTAGAAGGAGCAGTACTAGTAGCATCAGCAGCAGTAGTAGTGATGGTAGTAGTATTTGCCATTCCCTGGACTACTAGTTGCAGCAGTAGTAGTCACAGTAGTAGCAACTGCAGCAGTAGTGGTCATAATAGTGGTATTTGCCATGCACTGTACTAGTAGTAGTAGAATTAGCAGCAGCATTAGAAGTAGCTGCAGCTGCAGTAATAGTAGCAGCAGAAGTACTAGTAGCAGTTGTGTTAATAGTAGTAGTATTTGCCATGAACTGTACTACCAGTAGCAGCTGTAGTAGCAGCAGCAGCACTACTAGTTACACTACTAGTATTTACCATGCACTGGGTTAGAAGTGGTGCTAGTAGTAGCAGTAGTAGTAGTCACAGAATTAGTAGTAGTAGCAGCAGTAGTGGTAACAGTAGGAGCACTTACCATGAACTGGGTTAGTAGTAGTAGTAGTAGTAGTAGTAGTAGTGGTAGCAGCACCAGTAGAAGTGACAGCAGCAGTACTAGTGACAGCAGATTTACCCTGCAGTTGGCCAGTAAAAGTAGTAGCACTTGCTGAAATAGCCATAGTAGTAGTAGATTTGCCATGCACTGGGCTGTAGTATTAATACTAGTAGTAGCAGTATTAGCAGCCGCATCAGGAGTAGTAATCGAAGTAGTATTTGCCATGCACTGGGCTACAAGTAATACAAGTACTAGTAGACGTAGTAGCAGCAGCAGCAGTAGTAATAATGGTAGAATACCATTGCCATGCCCTGGACTAGTAGTATTAGTAACAGTAGTAGTAGCAGCCACAGTAGAATTAGAAGCAGTAGCAGTAGTAGCAGCAGAAGTAGTCGTAAGAGCAAGAGCACTAATAGTAGCAGCAGTGGTAATAGTAGTTGTATTTGGCATGGACTGGGCTAGTAATAGTACTAGTAGCAGCAGCAGTAATGTTAGCATCAGTAGTAGTAGTAGCAGCAGTACTGGTAATATTGGTAGTATTTGAAATGCACTGGGGTAGTAGGAGTAGTAGTTGTATTGGTAGAAGCAGAAGTAGAATTGGCAGCAACATCAGTAGTAGTAGCAGCAGATTAGCCCTGCAGTGTGCACGTAGCAGTATTAGCATTAGCACTAATAGTTGTAGTAGTAGAAGATTTGCCATGCACTGGCATAGTAGTGTTGATACTAGTAGTAGCAGCAGCAGAAGTAGTAGTAATAGTAGTATTTGCCATGCGCTAGACTACTAGTAGTAGCAGCAGTAGTAGAGGTAGCACCAGGAATAGAAGTGACATCAGCAGCAGTAAGAGTAGCAGCAGATATGTCCTGCAGTGGGCCAGTAGTACTAGTAGCAGTAGCAGCCATAGCAGTAGAAGGAGCCGATTTGCCATACACAGGGATAGTAGTATTGATAGTAGTAGTAGCAGTAGTAGCAGCATTGGGTGTAGTAGTAGTATCAGTAGTTTTTGCAATGCACTGGAATATTAGTAGTAGCAGTAGTAGTAGCATTGGTACAAGCAGCAGCGGTAGTACTAATAGTAGTAGTATTTGCCATGCACTGGGCGAATAGTAGTAGTAGTAGCAGCAGCAGCAGTAGAAGTAGCAGCAGCAGTAGTAGTAGCAGCAGTAGTAGTCATAGTAGTATTTGCTATGCATTGGGCGAGTAGTACTAGTAGTGGTAGCAGCAGGAGTAGAAGTGGCAGCAGCAGCAGTAGTAGTTGGAGCAGATTGGCCCTGCAAGGTGTGAGTAGTAGTAGTAGAAGTAGCAGCAATAACAGTACTAGTATTAGATTTGCCATGCACAGGGCTATTAGTATTGATAGTAGTAGTAGCAGTAGTAGTAGCAGCAGCAGCAGCAGTAGTAAAGTAGTTGTATGCGTCAAGAACTGGAATACTCATAGTAGAAGTAGTAGCAGCAGCAGCAGTAGAGGTAAGAGTAGTAGTGTTTGCCATGCACTGAACTAATTGTAGTAGTAGCAGTACCAGCAAGAATAGAAGTAGCTGCAGCAGCAGTAGTAGCAGCAACAGTAGTGGTAAAAGTAGTAGTATTTGCCATGCACTGGGCTAGTAGTAGAAGTCCTAGTAGTAGTGGTAGCAGCAGAAGTCGAAGTGGCAGCAGCAGCAATACTAGGAGCAGCAGATTTGCCATGCAGTGGGCCACCTGTAGTAGTAAGAGTAACAGCTCTAGCAGTAGTAGTAGTATATTTGCCACGCACTGGGCTAGTAGTATTGACAGTAGTAGTAGCAACAGCAGCAGTAGTCACATGAATAGTATTTGCGACACACTGGATTACTAGTAGTAGCAGAAGTAGTAGAAGTAATAGCAACAGCAGCAGCAGTAGTAGAAATACTAGTACTATTTGCCATGCACTGTGCTAGTAGTAGTAGTAGTAGTAATAGTAATAGCAGCAGCAGTAGAGGTAGCAGCAGCAGTGGAAATAGAAGTAGTATCCGCCATGCACTGGGTAAGAAGTAGTAGTAGTAGTAACAGCAATAGTAACAGTAGAAGTAGATTTGCCATGCACTGGGCTCGTAGTATTGATATTAGCAGTAGCCGTAGTAGCAGCATCAGCAGTAGTAATAATAGTATTACTATGTGCAATGCACTGCACTACTATCAGTAGCAGTAGCAGTAGCAATAGTAGCAGCAGCAGAAGCAGTAGTACTAATAGTAGTAGTATCTGCCATGCACTGGACTGCTAGTAGTAGCAGTAGTAGTAGAGGTAGCAACAGCAATAGATGTGACAGCAGCAACAGAAATAGTAGCAGCAGATTTGCCCTGCAGTTGGCCAGTAGTAGTAGTAGTAGTAGTGGTAGGAGAAATAGCAGTAGTAGTAGTAGATTTGCCATGCACTGAGCTAGTAGTATTGATAGTAGTATTAGCAGTAGTAGTAGCAGCAGCAGTTGTAGTAAGAGTAGTAGTATTTGCCATTCCCTGGACTACATGTAGTACCAAGAGTAGTCACAGAAGACGCAGCAGCAGCAGTAGTGTTCATAGTACATATGTTTGCCATGCACTGGACTAGTAGTAGTAGTAGAATTAGCAGCAGCACTAGGAGTAGCTGCAGAAGCAATAGTAGTAGCAGCAGCAGTAGAAGAAGCAGCAGCAGCAGTAGTGGCAGTAGTAGTAATAGTAGTAGTATTTTACATGCACTGAGCTAGTAGCAGTAGTAGTGGTAGCAGCAGCAATAGAAGTGGCAGCTGCAAGGGTAGAACTAGCAGAAGATTTGACTCGCAGTGGGCCAGAAGAAGTATTAGCATCAGCAGTAATAGCTGTAGTACTAATAGACTTGCCATACACAGTGCTAATATTATTAATACTAGTAGTAGAAGTAGTAGCAGCAGCAGCAGTAGCAGTAATAGTAGCAATATTTGCCATGCACTGGACTACTGGTCGTAGCTGTACTAGTAGCTGTAGTAGCCGCTGCAGCAGCAGTAGTAGTAATATAGTAGCATTTGCCATGGACTGGATTAGTAGTAGTAGCAGCAGTAGCAGCAGCAGTAGAAGTAGCCGCAGTAGTAGTAGCAGCAGTAGGAGTAATAGTAGCAGTATATGCCATGCGCTTAGCTTGTAGTAGATGTAGTAGTAGTAGTAGTAATGGTAGCAGGAGCAGTAGAAGTGGCGGCAGTAGCAGTAGTAGTAGCAGCAGATTTGCCCAGCAATGGGCACGTAGTAGTAGTAGAAATAGCAGCAATAACAGTACAGGCAGTAGAATGACCATGCACAGAGGTATTAATATTGATAGTAGTAGAAGCTGTAGTGGCAGCAGCAACAGCAGTAGCAGTAATATAGTAGCATTTGCACAGACAGGATTAGTAGTAGTAGCAGTGGTAGCCTTAGCAGCAGTCAGAGTCATAGTAGTAGTATTTGCCGAGGACTGGACTACTAGTAGTTGCAGTAGAAGGAGCAGTACTAGTAGCATCAGCAGCAGTAGTAGTGATGGTAGTAGTATTTGCCATTCCCTGGACTACTAGTTGCAGCAGTAGTAGTCACAGTAGTAGCAACTGCAGCAGTAGTGGTCATAATAGTGGTATTTGCCATGCACTGTACTAGTAGTAGTAGAATTAGCAGCAGCATTAGAAGTAGCTGCAGCTGCAGTAATAGTAGCAGCAGAAGTACTAGTAGCAGTTGTGTTAATAGTAGTAGTATTTGCCATGAACTGTACTACCAGTAGCAGCTGTAGTAGCAGCAGCAGCACTACTAGTTACACTACTAGTATTTACCATGCACTGGGTTAGAAGTGGTGCTAGTAGCAGCAGTAGTAGTAGTCACAGAATTAGTAGTAGTAGCAGCAGTAGTGGTAACAGTAGGAGCACTTACCATGAACTGGGTTAGTAGTAGTAGTAGTAGTAGTAGTAGTAGTGGTAGCAGCACCAGTAGAAGTGACAGCAGCAGTACTAGTGACAGCAGATTTACCCTGCAGTTGGCCAGTAAAAGTAGTAGCACTTGCTGAAATAGCCGTAGTAGTAGTAGATTTGCCATGCACTGGTCTGTAGTATTAATACTAGTAGTAGCAGTATTAGCAGCCGCATCAGGAGTAGTAATCGAAGTAGTATTTGCCATGCACTGGGCTACAAGTAATACAAGTACTAGTAGACGTAGTAGCAGCAGCAGCAGTAGTAATAATGGTAGAATACCATTGCCATACCCTGGACTAGTAGTATTAGTAACAGTAGTAGTAGCAGCCACAGTAGAATTAGAAGCAGTAGCAGTAGTAGCAGCAGAAGTAGTCGTAAGAGCAAGAGCACTAATAGTAGCAGCAGTGGTAATAGTAGTTGTATTTGGCATGGACTGGGCTAGTAATAGTACTAGTAGCAGCAGCAGTAATGTTAGCATCAGTAGTAGTAGTAGCAGCAGTACTGGTAATATTGGTAGTATTTGAAATGCACTGGGGTAGTAGGAGTAGTAGTTGTATTGGTAGAAGCAGAAGTAGAATTGGCAGCAACATCAGTAGTAGTAGCAGCAGATTAGCCCTGCAGTGTGCACGTAGCAGTATTAGCATTAGCACTAATAGTTGTAGTAGTAGAAGATTTGCCATGCACTGGCATAGTAGTGTTGATACTAGTAGTAGCAGCAGCAGAAGTAGTAGTAATAGTAGTATTTGCCATGCGCTAGACTACTAGTAGTAGCAGCAGTAGTAGAGGTAGCACCAGGAATAGAAGTGACATCAGCAGCAGTAAGAGTAGCAGCAGATATGTCCTGCAGTGGGCCAGTAGTACTAGTAGCAGTAGCAGCCATAGCAGTAGAAGGAGCCGATTTGCCATACACAGGGATAGTAGTATTGATAGTAGTAGTAGCAGTAGTAACAGCATTGGGTGTAGTAGTAGTATCAGTAGTTTTTGCAATGCACTGGAATATTAGTAGTAGCAGTAGTAGTAGCATTGGTACAAGCAGCAGCGGTAGTACTAATAGTAGTAGTATTTGCCATGCACTGGGCGAATAGTAGTAGTAGTAGCAGCAGCAGCAGTAGAAGTAGCAGCAGCAGTAGTAGTAGCAGCAGTAGTAGTCATAGTAGTATTTGCTATGCATTGGGCGAGTAGTACTAGTAGTGGTAGCAGCAGGAGTAGAAGTGGCAGCAGCAGCAGTAGTAGTTGGAGCAGATTGGCCCTGCAAGGTGTGAGTAGTAGTAGTAGAAGTAGCAGCAATAACAGTACTAGTATTAGATTTGCCATGCACAGGGCTATTAGTATTGATAGTAGTAGTAGCAGTAGTAGTAGCAGCAGCAGCAGCAGTAGTAAAGTAGTTGTATGCGTCAAGAACTGGAATACTCATAGTAGAAGTAGTAGCAGCAGCAGCAGTAGAGGTAAGAGTAGTAGTGTTTGCCATGCACTGAACTAATTGTAGTAGTAGCAGTACCAGCAAGAATAGAAGTAGCTGCAGCAGCAGTAGTAGCAGCAACAGTAGTGGTAAAAGTAGTAGTATTTGCCATGCACTGGGCTAGTAGTAGAAGTCCTAGTAGTAGTGGTAGCAGCAGAAGTCGAAGTGGCAGCAGCAGCAATACTAGGAGCAGCAGATTTGCCATGCAGTGGGCCACCTGTAGTAGTAAGAGTAACAGCTCTAGCAGTAGTAGTAGTATATTTGCCACGCACTGGGCTAGTAGTATTGACAGTAGTAGTAGCAACAGCAGCAGTAGTCACATGAATAGTATTTGCGACACACTGGATTACTAGTAGTAGCAGAAGTAGTAGAAGTAATAGCAACAGCAGCAGCAGTAGTAGAAATACTAGTACTATTTGCCATGCACTGTACTAGTAGTAGTAGTAGTAGTAATAGTAATAGCAGCAGCAGTAGAGGTAGCAGCAGCAGTGGAAATAGAAGTAGTATCCGCCATGCACTGGGTAAGAAGTAGTAGTAGTAGTAACAGCAATAGTAACAGTAGAAGTAGATTTGCCATGCACTGGGCTCGTAGTATTGATATTAGCAGTAGCCGTAGTAGCAGCATCAGCAGTAGTAATAATAGTATTACTATGTGCAATGCACTGCACTACTATCAGTAGCAGTAGCAGTAGCAATAGTAGCAGCAGCAGAAGCAGTAGTACTAATAGTAGTAGTATCTGCCATGCACTGGACTGCTAGTAGTAGCAGTAGTAGTAGAGGTAGCAACAGCAATAGATGTGACAGCAGCAACAGAAATAGTAGCAGCAGATTTGCCCTGCAGTTGGCCAGTAGTAGTAGTAGTAGTGGTAGGAGAAATAGCAGTAGTAGTAGTAGATTTGCCATGCACTGAGCTAGTAGTATTGATAGTAGCATTAGCAGTAGTAGTAGCAGCAGCAGTTGTAGTAAGAGTAGTAGTATTTGCCATTCCCTGGACTACATGTAGTACCAAGAGTAGTCACAGAAGACGCAGCAGCAGCAGTAGTGTTCATAGTACATATGTTTGCCATGCACTGGACTAGTAGTAGTAGTAGAATTAGCAGCAGCACTAGGAGTAGCTGCAGAAGCAATAGTAGTAGCAGCAGCAGTAGAAGCAGCAGCAGCAGCAGTAGTGGCAGTAGTAGTAATAGTAGTAGTATTTTACATGCACTGAGCTAGTAGCAGTAGTAGTGGTAGCAGCAGCAATAGAAGTGGCAGCTGCAAGGGTAGAACTAGCAGAAGATTTGACTCGCAGTGGGCCAGAAGAAGTATTAGCATCAGCAGTAATAGCTGTAGTACTAATAGACTTGCCATACACAGTGCTAATATTATTAATACTAGTAGTAGAAGTAGTAGCAGCAGCAGCAGTAGCAGTAATAGTAGCAATATTTGCCATGCACTGGACTACTGGTCGTAGCTGTACTAGTAGCTGTAGTAGCCGCTGCAGCAGCAGTAGTAGTAATATAGTAGCATTTGCCATGGACTGGATTAGTAGTAGTAGCAGCAGTAGCAGCAGCAGTAGAAGTAGCCGCAGTAGGAGTAGCAGCAGTAGGAGTAATAGTAGCAGTATATGCCATGCGCTTAGCTTGTAGTAGATGTAGTAGTAGTAGTAGTAATGGTAGCAGGAGCAGTAGAAGTGGCGGCAGTAGCAGTAGTAGTAGCAGCAGATTTGCCCAGCAATGGGCACGTAGTAGTAGTAGAAATAGCAGCAATAACAGTACAGGCAGTAGAATGACCATGCACAGAGGTATTAATATTGATAGTAGTAGAAGCTGTAGTGGCAGCAGCAACAGCAGTAGCAGTAATATAGTAGCATTTGCACAGACAGGATTAGTAGTAGTAGCAGTGGTAGCCTTAGCAGCAGTCAGAGTCATAGTAGTAGTATTTGCCGAGGACTGGACTACTAGTAGTTGCAGTAGAAGGAGCAGTACTAGTAGCATCAGCAGCAGTAGTAGTGATGGTAGTAGTATTTGCCATTCCCTGGACTACTAGTTGCAGCAGTAGTAGTCACAGTAGTAGCAACTGCAGCAGTAGTGGTCATAATAGTGGTATTTGCCATGCACTGTACTAGTAGTAGTAGAATTAGCAGCAGCATTAGAAGTAGCTGCAGCTGCAGTAATAGTAGCAGCAGAAGTACTAGTAGCAGTTGTGTTAATAGTAGTAGTATTTGCCATGAACTGTACTACCAGTAGCAGCTGTAGTAGCAGCAGCAGCACTACTAGTTACACTACTAGTATTTACCATGCACTGGGTTAGAAGTGGTGCTAGTAGCAGCAGTAGTAGTAGTCACAGAATTAGTAGTAGTAGCAGCAGTAGTGGTAACAGTAGGAGCACTTACCATGAACTGGGTTAGTAGTAGTAGTAGTAGTAGTAGTAGTAGTAGTGGTAGCAGCACCAGTAGAAGTGACAGCAGCAGTACTAGTGACAGCAGATTTACCCTGCAGTTGGCCAGTAAAAGTAGTAGCACTTGCTGAAATAGCCGTAGTAGTAGTAGATTTGCCATGCACTGGGCTCTAGTATTAATACTAGTCGTAGCAGTATTAGCAGCAGCATCAGGAGTAGTAATCGAAGTAGTATTTGCCATGCACTGGGCTACAAGTAATACAAGTACTAGTAGACGTAGTAGCAGCAGCAGCAGTAGTAATAATGGTAGAATACCATTGCCATGCCCTGGGCTAGTAGTATTAGTAACAGTAGTAGTAGCAGCCACAGTAGAATTAGAAGCAGTAGCAGTAGTAGCAGCAGAAGTAGTCGTAAGAGCAAGAGCACTAATAGTAGCAGCAGTGGTAATAGTAGTTGTATTTGGCATGGACTGGGCTAGTAATAGTACTAGTAGCAGCAGCAGTAATGTTAGCATCAGTAGTAGTAGTAGCAGCAGTACTGGTAATATTGGTAGTATTTGAAATGCACTGGGGTAGTAGGAGTAGTAGTTGTATTGGTAGAAGCAGAAGTAGAATTGGCAGCAACATCAGTAGTAGTAGCAGCAGATTAGCCCTGCAGTGTGCACGTAGCAGTATTAGCATTAGCACTAATAGTTGTAGTACTAGAAGATTTGCCATGCACTGGCATAGTAGTGTTGATACTAGTAGTAGCAGCAGCAGAAGTAGCAGTAATAGTAGTATTTGCCATGCGCTAGACTACTAGTAGTAGCAGCAGTAGTAGAGGTAGCACCAGGAATAGAAGTGACATCAGCAGCAGTAAGAGTAGCAGCAGATATGTCCTGCAGTGGGCCAGTAGTACTAGTAGCAGTAGCAGCCATAGCAGTAGAAGGAGCCGATTTGCCATACACAGGGATAGTAGTATTGATAGTAGTAGTAGCAGTAGTAGCAGCATTGGGTGTAGTAGTAGTATCAGTAGTTTTTGCAATGCACTGGAATATTAGTAGTAGCAGTAGTAGTAGCATTGGTACAAGCAGCAGCGGTAGTACTAATAGTAGTAGTATTTGCCATGCACTGGGCGAATAGTAGTAGTAGTAGCAGCAGCAGCAGTAGAAGTAGCAGCAGCAGTAGTAGTAGCAGCAGTAGTAGTCATAGTAGTATTTGCTATGCATTGGGCGAGTAGTACTAGTAGTGGTAGCAGCAGGAGTAGAAGTGGCAGCAGCAGCAGTAGTAGTTGGAGCAGATTGGCCCTGCAAGGTGTGAGTAGTAGTAGTAGAAGTAGCAGCAATAACAGTACTAGTATTAGATTTGCCATGCACAGGGCTATTAGTATGGATAGTAGTAGTAGCAGTAGTAGTAGCAGCAGCAGCAGCAGTAGTAAAGTAGTTGTATGCGTCAAGAACTGGAATACTCGTAGTAGAAGTAGTAGCAGCAGCAGCAGTAGAGGTAAGAGTAGTAGTGTTTGCCATGCACTGAACTAATTGTAGTAGTAGCAGTACCAGCAAGAATAGAAGTAGCTGCAGCAGCAGTAGTAGCAGCAACAGTAGTGGTAAAAGTAGTAGTATTTGCCATGCACTGGGCTAGTAGTAGAAGTCCTAGTAGTAGTGGTAGCAGCAGAAGTCGAAGTGGCAGCAGCAGCAATACTAGGAGCAGCAGATTTGCCATGCAGTGGGCCACCTGTAGTAGTAAGAGTAACAGCTCTAGCAGTAGTAGTAGTATATTTGCCACGCACTGGGCTAGTAGTATTGACAGTAGTAGTAGCAACAGCAGCAGTAGTCACATGAATAGTATTTGCGACACACTGGATTACTAGTAGTAGCAGAAGTAGTAGAAGTAATAGCAACAGCAGCAGCAGTAGTAGAAATACTAGTACTATTTGCCATGCACTGTGCTAGTAGTAGTAGTAGTAGTAATAGTAATAGCAGCAGCAGTAGAGGTAGCAGCAGCAGTGGAAATAGAAGTAGTATCCGCCATGCACTGGGTAAGAAGTAGTAGTAGTAGTAACAGCAATAGTAACAGTAGAAGTAGATTTGCCATGCACTGGGCTCGTAGTATTGATATTAGCAGTAGCCGTAGTAGCAGCATCAGCAGTAGTAATAATAGTATTACTATGTGCAATGCACTGCACTACTATCAGTAGCAGTAGCAGTAGCAATAGTAGCAGCAGCAGAAGCAGTAGTACTAATAGTAGTAGTATCTGCCATGCACTGGACTGCTAGTAGTAGCAGTAGTAGTAGAGGTAGCAACAGCAATAGATGTGACAGCAGCAACAGAAATAGTAGCAGCAGATTTGCCCTGCAGTTGGCCAGTAGTAGTAGTAGTAGTGGTAGGAGAAATAGCAGTAGTAGTAGTAGATTTGCCATGCACTGAGCTAGTAGTATTGATAGTAGCATTAGCAGTAGTAGTAGCAGCAGCAGTTGTAGTAAGAGTAGTAGTATTTGCCATTCCCTGGACTACATGTAGTACCAAGAGTAGTCACAGAAGACGCAGCAGCAGCAGTAGTGTTCATAGTACATATGTTTGCCATGCACTGGACTAGTAGTAGTAGTAGAATTAGCAGCAGCACTAGGAGTAGCTGCAGAAGCAATAGTAGTAGCAGCAGCAGTAGAAGAAGCAGCAGCAGCAGTAGTGGCAGTAGTAGTAATAGTAGTAGTATTTTACATGCACTGAGCTAGTAGCAGTAGTAGTGGTAGCAGCAGCAATAGAAGTGGCAGCTGCAAGGGTAGAACTAGCAGAAGATTTGACTCGCAGTGGGCCAGAAGAAGTATTAGCATCAGCAGTAATAGCTGTAGTACTAATAGACTTGCCATACACAGTGCTAATATTATTAATACTAGTAGTAGAAGTAGTAGCAGCAGCAGCAGTAGCAGTAATAGTAGCAATATTTGCCATGCACTGGACTACTGGTCGTAGCTGTACTAGTAGCTGTAGTAGCCGCTGCAGCAGCAGTAGTAGTAATATAGTAGCATTTGCCATGGACTGGATTAGTAGTAGTAGCAGCAGTAGCAGCAGCAGTAGAAGTAGCCGCAGTAGGAGTAGCAGCAGTAGGAGTAATAGTAGCAGTATATGCCATGCGCTTAGCTTGTAGTAGATGTAGTAGTAGTAGTAGTAATGGTAGCAGGAGCAGTAGAAGTGGCGGCAGTAGCAGTAGTAGTAGCAGCAGATTTGCCCAGCAATGGGCACGTAGTAGTAGTAGAAATAGCAGCAATAACAGTACAGGCAGTAGAATGACCATGCACAGAGGTATTAATATTGATAGTAGTAGAAGCTGTAGTGGCAGCAGCAACAGCAGTAGCAGTAATATAGTAGCATTTGCACAGACAGGATTAGTAGTAGTAGCAGTGGTAGCCTTAGCAGCAGTCAGAGTCATAGTAGTAGTATTTGCCGAGGACTGGACTACTAGTAGTTGCAGTAGAAGGAGCAGTACTAGTAGCATCAGCAGCAGTAGTAGTGATGGTAGTAGTATTTGCCATTCCCTGGACTACTAGTTGCAGCAGTAGTAGTCACAGTAGTAGCAACTGCAGCAGTAGTGGTCATAATAGTGGTATTTGCCATGCACTGTACTAGTAGTAGTAGAATTAGCAGCAGCATTAGAAGTAGCTGCAGCTGCAGTAATAGTAGCAGCAGAAGTACTAGTAGCAGTTGTGTTAATAGTAGTAGTATTTGCCATGAACTGTACTACCAGTAGCAGCTGTAGTAGCAGCAGCAGCACTACTAGTTACACTACTAGTATTTACCATGCACTGGGTTAGAAGTGGTGCTAGTAGCAGCAGTAGTAGTAGTCACAGAATTAGTAGTAGTAGCAGCAGTAGTGGTAACAGTAGGAGCACTTACCATGAACTGGGTTAGTAGTAGTAGTAGTAGTAGTAGTAGTAGTAGTGGTAGCAGCACCAGTAGAAGTGACAGCAGCCGTACTAGTGACAGCAGATTTACCCTGCAGTTGGCCAGTAAAAGTAGTAGCACTTGCTGAAATAGCCGTAGTAGTAGTAGATTTGCCATGCACTGGGCTGTAGTATTAATACTAGTCGTAGCAGTATTAGCAGCAGCATCAGGAGTAGTAATCGAAGTAGTATTTGCCATGCACTGGGCTACAAGTAATACAAGTACTAGTAGACGTAGTAGCAGCAGCAGCAGTAGTAATAATGGTAGAATACCATTGCCATGCCCTGGGCTAGTAGTATTAGTAACAGTAGTAGTAGCAGCCACAGTAGAATTAGAAGCAGTAGCAGTAGTAGCAGCAGAAGTAGTCGTAAGAGCAAGAGCACTAATAGTAGCAGCAGTGGTAATAGTAGTTGTATTTGGCATGGACTGGGCTAGTAATAGTACTAGTAGCAGCAGCAGTAATGTTAGCATCAGTAGTAGTAGTAGCAGCAGTACTGGTAATATTGGTAGTATTTGAAATGCACTGGGGTAGTAGGAGTAGTAGTTGTATTGGTAGAAGCAGAAGTAGAATTGGCAGCAACATCAGTAGTAGTAGCAGCAGATTAGCCCTGCAGTGTGCACGTAGCAGTATTAGCATTAGCACTAATAGTTGTAGTAGTAGAAGATTTGCCATGCACTGGCATAGTAGTGTTGATACTAGTAGTAGCAGCAGCAGAAGTAGCAGTAATAGTAGTATTTGCCATGCGCTAGACTACTAGTAGTAGCAGCAGTAGTAGAGGTAGCACCAGGAATAGAAGTGACATCAGCAGCAGTAAGAGTAGCAGCAGATATGTCCTGCAGTGGGCCAGTAGTACTAGTAGCAGTAGCAGCCATAGCAGTAGAAGGAGCCGATTTGCCATACACAGGGATAGTAGTATTGATAGTAGTAGTAGCAGTAGTAGCAGCATTGGGTGTAGTAGTAGTATCAGTAGTTTTTGCAATGCACGGGAATATTAGTAGTAGCAGTAGTAGTAGCATTGGTACAAGCAGCAGCGGTAGTACTAATAGTAGTAGTATTTGCCATGCACTGGGCGAATAGTAGTAGTAGTAGCAGCAGCAGCAGTAGAAGTAGCAGCAGCAGTAGTAGTAGCAGCAGTAGTAGTCATAGTAGTATTTGCTATGCATTGGGCGAGTAGTACTAGTAGTGGTAGCAGCAGGAGTAGAAGTGGCAGCAGCAGCAGTAGTAGTTGGAGCAGATTGGCCCTGCAAGGTGTGAGTAGTAGTAGTAGAAGTAGCAGCAATAACAGTACTAGTATTAGATTTGCCATGCACAGGGCTATTAGTATGGATAGTAGTAGTAGCAGTAGTAGTAGCAGCAGGAGCAGCAGTAGTAAAGTAGTTGTATGCGTCAAGAACTGGAATACTCGTAGTAGAAGTAGTAGCAGCAGCAGCAGTAGAGGTAAGAGTAGTAGTGTTTGCCATGCACTGAACTTATTGTAGTAGTAGCAGTACCAGCAAGAATAGAAGTAGCTGCAGCAGCAGTAGTAGCAGCAACAGTAGTGGTAAAAGTAGTAGTATTTGCCATGCACTGGGCTAGTAGTAGAAGTCCTAGTAGTAGTGGTAGCAGCAGAAGTCGAAGTGGCAGCAGCAGCAATACTAGGAGCAGCAGATTTGCCATGCAGTGGGCCACCTGTAGTAGTAAGAGTAACAGCTCTAGCAGTAGTAGTAGTATATTTGCCACACACTGGGCTAGTAGTATTGACAGTAGTAGTAGCAACAGCAGCAGTAGTCACATGAATAGTATTTGCGACACACTGGATTACTAGTAGTAGCAGAAGTAGTAGAAGTAATAGCAACAGCAGCAGCAGTAGTAGAAATACTAGTACTATTTGCCATGCACTGTGCTAGTAGTAGTAGTAGTAGTAATAGTAATAGCAGCAGCAGTAGAGGTAGCAGCAGCAGTGGAAATAGAAGTAGTATCCGCCATGCACTGGGTAAGAAGTAGTAGTAGTAGTAACAGCAATAGTAACAGTAGAAGTAGATTTGCCATGCACTGGGCTCGTAGTATTGATATTAGCAGTAGCCGTAGTAGCAGCATCAGCAGTAGTAATAATAGTATTACTACGTGCAATGCACTGCACTACTATCAGTAGCAGTAGCAGTAGCAATAGTAGCAGCAGCAGAAGCAGTAGTACTAATAGTAGTAGTATCTGCCATGCACTGGACTGCTAGTAGTAGCAGTAGTAGTAGACGTAGCAACAGCAATAGATGTGACAGCAGCAACAGAAATAGTAGCAGCAGATTTGCCCTGCAGTTGGCCAGTAGTAGTAGTAGTAGTGGTAGGAGAAATAGCAGTAGTAGTAGTAGATTTGCCATGCACTGAGCTAGTAGTATTGATAGTAGCATTAGCAGTAGTAGTAGCAGCAGCAGTTGTAGTAAGAGTAGTAGTATTTGCCATTCCCTGGACTACATGTAGTACCAAGAGTAGTCACAGAAGACGCAGCAGCAGCAGTAGTGTTCATAGTACATATGTTTGCCATGCACTGGACTAGTAGTAGTAGTAGAATTAGCAGCAGCACTAGGAGTAGCTGCAGAAGCAATAGTAGTAGCAGCAACAGTAGAAGAAGCAGCAGCAGCAGTAGTGGCAGTAGTAGTAATAGTAGTAGTATTTTACATGCACTGAGCTAGTAGCAGTAGTAGTGGTAGCAGCAGCAATAGAAGTGGCAGCTGCAAGGGTAGAACTAGCAGAAGATTTGACTCGCAGTGGGCCAGAAGAAGTATTAGCATCAGCAGTAATAGCTGTAGTACTAATAGACTTGCCATACACAGTGCTAATATTATTAATACTAGTAGTAGAAGTAGTAGCAGCAGCAGCAGTAGCAGTAATAGTAGCAATATTTGCCATGCACTGGACTACTGGTTGTAGCTGTACTAGTAGCTGTAGTAGCCGCTGCAGCAGCAGTAGTAGTAATATAGTAGCATTTGCCATGGACTGGATTAGTAGTAGTAGCAGCAGTAGCAGCAGCAGTAGAAGTAGCCGCAGTAGGAGTAGCAGCAGTAGGAGTAATAGTAGCAGTATATGCCATGCGCTTAGCTTGTAGTAGATGTAGTAGTAGTAGTAGTAATGGTAGCAGGAGCAGTAGAAGTGGCGGCAGTAGCAGTAGTAGTAGCAGCAGATTTGCCCAGCAATGGGCACGTAGTAGTAGTAGAAATAGCAGCAATAACAGTACAGGCAGTAGAATGACCATGCACAGAGGTATTAATATTGATAGTAGTAGAAGCTGTAGTGGCAGCAGCAACAGCAGTAGCAGTAATATAGTAGCATTTGCACAGACAGGATTAGTAGTAGTAGCAGTGGTAGCCTTAGCAGCAGTCAGAGTCATAGTAGTAGTATTTGCCGAGGACTGGACTACTAGTAGTTGCAGTAGAAGGAGCAGTACTAGTAGCATCAGCAGCAGTAGTAGTGATGGTAGTAGTATTTGCCATTCCCTGGACTACTAGTTGCAGCAGTAGTAGTCACAGTAGTAGCAACTGCAGCAGTAGTGGTCATAATAGTGGTATTTGCCATGCACTGTACTAGTAGTAGTAGAATTAGCAGCAGCATTAGAAGTAGCTGCAGCTGCAGTAATAGTAGCAGCAGAAGTACTAGTAGCAGTTGTGTTAATAATAGTAGTATTTGCCATGAACTGTACTACCAGTAGCAGTTGTAGTAGCAGCAGCAGCACTACTAGTTACACTACTAGTATTTACCATGCACTGGGTTAGAAGTGGTGCTAGTAGCAGCAGTAGTAGTAGTCACAGAATTAGTAGTAGTAGCAGCAGTAGTGGTAACAGTAGGAGCACTTACCATGAACTGGGTTAGTAGTAGTAGTAGTAGTAGTAGTAGTAGTGGTAGCAGCACCAGTAGAAGTGACAGCAGCAGTACTAGTGACAGCAGATTTACCCTGCAGTTGGCCAGTAAAAGTAGTAGCACTTGCTGAAATAGCCGTAGTAGTAGTAGATTTGCCATGCACTGGGCTGTAGTATTAATACTAGTCGTAGCAGTATTAGCAGCCGCATCAGGAGTAGTAATCGAAGTAGTATTTGCCATGCACTGGGCTACAAGTAATACAAGTACTAGTAGACGTAGTAGCAGCAGCAGCAGTAGTAATAATGGTAGAATACCATTGCCATGCCCTGGGCTAGTAGTATTAGTAACAGTAGTAGTAGCAGCCACAGTAGAATTAGAAGCAGTAGCAGTAGTAGCAGCAGAAGTAGTCGTAAGAGCAAGAGCACTAATAGTAGCAGCAGTGGTAATAGTAGTTGTATTTGGCATGGACTGGGCTAGTAATAGTACTAGTAGCAGCAGCAGTAATGTTAGCATCAGTAGTAGTAGTAGCAGCAGTACTGGTAATATTGGTAGTATTTGAAATGCACTGGGGTAGTAGGAGTAGTAGTTGTATTGGTAGAAGCAGAAGTAGAATTGGCAGCAACATCAGTAGTAGTAGCAGCAGATTAGCCCTGCAGTGTGCACGTAGCAGTATTAGCATTAGCACTAATAGTTGTAGTAGTAGAAGATTTGCCATGCACTGGCATAGTAGTGTTGATACTAGTAGTAGCAGCAGCAGAAGTAGTAGTAATAGTAGTATTTGCCATGCGCTAGACTACTAGTAGTAGCAGCAGTAGTAGAGGTAGCACCAGGAATAGAAGTGACATCAGCAGCAGTAAGAGTAGCAGCAGATATGTCCTGCAGTGGGCCAGTAGTACTAGTAGCAGTAGCAGCCATAGCAGTAGAAGGAGCCGATTTGCCATACACAGGGATAGTAGTATTGATAGTAGTAGTAGCAGTAGTAGCAGCATTGGGTGTAGTAGTAGTATCAGTAGTTTTTGCAATGCACGGGAATATTAGTAGTAGCAGTAGTAGTAGCATTGGTACAAGCAGCAGCGGTAGTACTAATAGTAGTAGTATTTGCCATGCACTGGGCGAATAGTAGTAGTAGTAGCAGCAGCAGCAGTAGAAGTAGCAGCAGCAGTAGTAGTAGCAGCAGTAGTAGTCATAGTAGTATTTGCTATGCATTGGGCGAGTAGTACTAGTAGTGGTAGCAGCAGGAGTAGAAGTGGCAGCAGCAGCAGTAGTAGTTGGAGCAGATTGGCCCTGCAAGGTGTGAGTAGTAGTAGTAGAAGTAGCAGCAATAACAGTACTAGTATTAGATTTGCCATGCACAGGGCTATTAGTATTGATAGTAGTAGTAGCAGTAGTAGTAGCAGCAGCAGCAGCAGTAGTAAAGTAGTTGTATGCGTCAAGAACTGGAATACTCATAGTAGAAGTAGTAGCAGCAGCAGCAGTAGAGGTAAGAGTAGTAGTGTTTGCCATGCACTGAACTAATTGTAGTAGTAGCAGTACCAGCAAGAATAGAAGTAGCTGCAGCAGCAGTAGTAGCAGCAACAGTAGTGGTAAAAGTAGTAGTATTTGCCATGCACTGGGCTAGTAGTAGAAGTCCTAGTAGTAGTGGTAGCAGCAGAAGTCGAAGTGGCAGCAGCAGCAATACTAGGAGCAGCAGATTTGCCATGCAGTGGGCCACCTGTAGTAGTAAGAGTAACAGCTCTAGCAGTAGTAGTAGTATATTTGCCACGCACTGGGCTAGTAGTATTGACAGTAGTAGTAGCAACAGCAGCAGTAGTCACATGAATAGTATTTGCGACACACTGGATTACTAGTAGTAGCAGAAGTAGTAGAAGTAATAGCAACAGCAGCAGCAGTAGTAGAAATACTAGTACTATTTGCCATGCACTGTGCTAGTAGTAGTAGTAGTAGTAGTAATAGTAATAGCAGCAGCAGTAGAGGTAGCAGCAGCAGTGGAAATAGAAGTAGTATCCGCCATGCACTGGGTAAGAAGTAGTAGTAGTAGTAACAGCAATAGTAACAGTAGAAGTAGATTTGCCATGCACTGGGCTCGTAGTATTGATATTAGCAGTAGCCGTAGTAGCAGCATCAGCAGTAGTAATAATAGTATTACTATGTGCAATGCACTGCACTACTATCAGTAGCAGTAGCAGTAGCAATAGTAGCAGCAGCAGAAGCAGTAGTACTAATAGTAGTAGTATCTGCCATGCACTGGACTGCTAGTAGTAGCAGTAGTAGTAGAGGTAGCAACAGCAATAGATGTGACAGCAGCAACAGAAATAGTAGCAGCAGATTTGCCCTGCAGTTGGCCAGTAGTAGTAGTAGTAGTGGTAGGAGAAATAGCAGTAGTAGTAGTAGATTTGCCATGCACTGAGCTAGTAGTATTGATAGTAGTATTAGCAGTAGTAGTAGCAGCAGCAGTTGTAGTAAGAGTAGTAGTATTTGCCATTCCCTGGACTACATGTAGTACCAAGAGTAGTCACAGAAGACGCAGCAGCAGCAGTAGTGTTCATAGTACATATGTTTGCCATGCACTGGACTAGTAGTAGTAGTAGAATTAGCAGCAGCACTAGGAGTAGCTGCAGAAGCAATAGTAGTAGCAGCAGCAGTAGAAGAAGCAGCAGCAGCAGTAGTGGCAGTAGTAGTAATAGTAGTAGTATTTTACATGCACTGAGCTAGTAGCAGTAGTAGTGGTAGCAGCAGCAATAGAAGTGGCAGCTGCAAGGGTAGAACTAGCAGAAGATTTGACTCGCAGTGGGCCAGAAGAAGTATTAGCATCAGCAGTAATAGCTGTAGTACTAATAGACTTGCCATACACAGTGCTAATATTATTAATACTAGTAGTAGAAGTAGTAGCAGCAGCAGCAGTAGCAGTAATAGTAGCAATATTTGCCATGCACTGGACTACTGGTCGTAGCTGTACTAGTAGCTGTAGTAGCCGCTGCAGCAGCAGTAGTAGTAATATAGTAGCATTTGCCATGGACTGGATTAGTAGTAGTAGCAGCAGTAGCAGCAGCAGTAGAAGTAGCCGCAGTAGGAGTAGCAGCAGTAGGAGTAATAGTAGCAGTATATGCCATGCGCTTAGCTTGTAGTAGATGTAGTAGTAGTAGTAGTAATGGTAGCAGGAGCAGTAGAAGTGGCGGCAGTAGCAGTAGTAGTAGCAGCAGATTTGCCCAGCAATGGGCACGTAGTAGTAGTAGAAATAGCAGCAATAACAGTACAGGCAGTAGAATGACCATGCACAGAGGTATTAATATTGATAGTAGTAGAAGCTGTAGTGGCAGCAGCAACAGCAGTAGCAGTAATATAGTAGCATTTGCACAGACAGGATTAGTAGTAGTAGCAGTGGTAGCCTTAGCAGCAGTCAGAGTCATAGTAGTAGTATTTGCCGAGGACTGGACTACTAGTAGTTGCAGTAGAAGGAGCAGTACTAGTAGCATCAGCAGCAGTAGTAGTGATGGTAGTAGTATTTGCCATTCCCTGGACTACTAGTTGCAGCAGTAGTAGTCACAGTAGTAGCAACTGCAGCAGTAGTGGTCATAATAGTGGTATTTGCCATGCACTGTACTAGTAGTAGTAGAATTAGCAGCAGCATTAGAAGTAGCTGCAGCTGCAGTAATAGTAGCAGCAGAAGTACTAGTAGCAGTTGTGTTAATAGTAGTAGTATTTGCCATGAACTGTACTACCAGTAGCAGCTGTAGTAGCAGCAGCAGCACTACTAGTTACACTACTAGTATTTACCATGCACTGGGTTAGAAGTGGTGCTAGTAGCAGCAGTAGTAGTAGTCACAGAATTAGTAGTAGTAGCAGCAGTACTGGTAACAGTAGGAGCACTTACCATGAACTGGGTTAGTAGTAGTAGTAGTAGTAGTAGTAGTAGTGGTAGCAGCACCAGTAGAAGTGACAGCAGCAGTACTAGTGACAGCAGATTTACCCTGCAGTTGGCCAGTAAAAGTAGTAGCACTTGCTGAAATAGCCGTAGTAGTAGTAGATTTGCCATGCACTGGGCTGTAGTATTAATACTAGTCGTAGCAGTATTAGCAGCCGCATCAGGAGTAGTAATCGAAGTAGTATTTGCCATGCACTGGGCTACAAGTAATACAAGTACTAGTAGACGTAGTAGCAGCAGCAGCAGTAGTAATAATGGTAGAATACCATTGCCATGCCCTGGGCTAGTAGTATTAGTAACAGTAGTAGTAGCAGCCACAGTAGAATTAGAAGCAGTAGCAGTAGTAGCAGCAGAAGTAGTCGTAAGAGCAAGAGCACTAATAGTAGCAGCAGTGGTAATAGTAGTTGTATTTGGCATGGACTGGGCTAGTAATAGTACTAGTAGCAGCAGCAGTAATGTTAGCATCAGTAGTAGTAGTAGCAGCAGTACTGGTAATATTGGTAGTATTTGAAATGCACTGGGGTAGTAGGAGTAGTAGTTGTATTGGTAGAAGCAGAAGTAGAATTGGCAGCAACATCAGTAGTAGTAGCAGCAGATTAGCCCTGCAGTGTGCACGTAGCAGTATTAGCATTAGCACTCATAGTTGTAGTAGTAGAAGATTTGCCATGCACTGGCATAGTAGTGTTGATACTAGTAGGAGCAGCAGCAGAAATAGCAGTAATAGTAGTATTTGCCATGCGCTAGACTACTAGTAGTAGCAGCAGTAGTAGAGGTAGCACCAGGAATAGAAGTGACATCAGCAGCAGTAAGAGTAGCAGCAGATATGTCCTGCAGTGGGCCAGTAGTACTAGTAGCAGTAGCAGCCATAGCAGTAGAAGGAGCCGATTTGCCATACACAGGGATAGTAGTATTGATAGTAGTAGTAGCAGTAGTAGCAGCATTGGGTGTAGTAGTAGTATCAGTAGTTTTTGCAATGCACTGGAATATTAGTAGTAGCAGTAGTAGTAGCATTGGTACAAGCAGCAGCGGTAGTACTAATAGTAGTAGTATTTGCCATGCACTGGGCGAATAGTAGTAGTAGTAGCAGCAGCAGCAGTAGAAGTAGCAGCAGCAGTAGTAGTAGCAGCAGTAGTAGTCATAGTAGTATTTGCTATGCATTGGGCGAGTAGTACTAGTAGTGGTAGCAGCAGGAGTAGAAGTGGCAGCAGCAGCAGTAGTACTTGGAGCAGATTGGCCCTGCAAGGTGTGAGTAGTAGTAGTAGAAGTAGCAGCAATAACAGTACTAGTATTAGATTTGCCATGCACAGGGCTATTAGTATTGATAGTAGTAGTAGCAGTAGTAGTAGCAGCAGGAGCAGCAGTAGTAAAGTAGTTGTATGCGTCAAGAACTGGAATACTCATAGTAGAAGTAGTAGCAGCAGCAGCAGTAGAGGTAAGAGTAGTAGTGTTTGCCATGCACTGAACTAATTGTAGTAGTAGCAGTACCAGCAAGAATAGAAGTAGCTGCAGCAGCAGTAGTAGCAGCAACAGTAGTGGTAAAAGTAGTAGTATTTGCCATGCACTGGGCTAGTAGTAGAAGTCCTAGTAGTAGTGGTAGCAGCAGAAGTCGAAGTGGCAGCAGCAGCAATACTAGGAGCAGCAGATTTGCCATGCAGTGGGCCACCTGTAGTAGTAAGAGTAACAGCTCTAGCAGTAGTAGTAGTATATTTGCCACGCACTGGGCTAGTAGTATTGACAGTAGTAGTAGCAACAGCAGCAGTAGTCACATGAATAGTATTTGCGACACACTGGATTACTAGTAGTAGCAGAAGTAGTAGAAGTAATAGCAACAGCAGCAGCAGTAGTAGAAATACTAGTACTATTTGCCATGCACTGTGCTAGTAGTAGTAGTAGTAGTAATAGTAATAGCAGCAGCAGTAGAGGTAGCAGCAGCAGTGGAAATAGAAGTAGTATCCGCCATGCACTGGGTAAGAAGTAGTAGTAGTAGTAACAGCAATAGTAACAGTAGAAGTAGATTTGCCATGCACTGGGCTCATAGTATTGATATTAGCAGTAGCCGTAGTAGCAGCATCAGCAGTAGTAATAATAGTATTACTATGTGCAATGCACTGCACTACTATCAGTAGCAGTAGCAGTAGCAATAGTAGCAGCAGCAGAAGCAGTAGTACTAATAGTAGTAGTATCTGCCATGCACTGGACTGCTAGTAGTAGCAGTAGTAGTAGAGGTAGCAACAGCAATAGATGTGACAGCAGCAACAGAAATAGTAGCAGCAGATTTGCCCTGCAGTTGGCCAGTAGTAGTAGTAGTAGTGGTAGGAGAAATAGCAGTAGTAGTAGTAGATTTGCCATGCACTGAGCTAGTAGTATTGATAGTAGTATTAGCAGTAGTAGTAGCAGCAGCAGTTGTAGTAAGAGTAGTAGTATTTGCCATTCCCTGGACTACATGTAGTACCAAGAGTAGTCACAGAAGACGCAGCAGCAGCAGTAGTGTTCATAGTACATATGTTTGCCATGCACTGGACTAGTAGTAGTAGTAGAATTAGCAGCAGCACTAGGAGTAGCTGCAGAAGCAATAGTAGTAGCAGCAGCAGTAGAAGAAGCAGCAGCAGCAGTAGTGGCAGTAGTAGTAATAGTAGTAGTATTTTACATGCACTGAGCTAGTAGCAGTAGTAGTGGTAGCAGCAGCAATAGAAGTGGCAGCTGCAAGGGTAGAACTAGCAGAAGATTTGACTCGCAGTGGGCCAGAAGAAGTATTAGCATCAGCAGTAATAGCTGTAGTACTAATAGACTTGCCATACACAGTGCTAATATTATTAATACTAGTAGTAGAAGTAGTAGCAGCAGCAGCAGTAGCAGTAATAGTAGCAATATTTGCCATGCACTGGACTACTGGTCGTAGCTGTACTAGTAGCTGTAGTAGCCGCTGCAGCAGCAGTAGTAGTAATATAGTAGCATTTGCCATGGACTGGATTAGTAGTAGTAGCAGCAGTAGCAGCAGCAGTAGAAGTAGCCGCAGTAGTAGTAGCAGCAGTAGGAGTAATAGTAGCAGTATATGCCATGCGCTTAGCTTGTAGTAGATGTAGTAGTAGTAGTAGTAATGGTAGCAGGAGCAGTAGAAGTGGCGGCAGTAGCAGTAGTAGTAGCAGCAGATTTGCCCAGCAATGGGCACGTAGTAGTAGTAGAAATAGCAGCAATAACAGTACAGGCAGTAGAATGACCATGCACAGAGGTATTAATATTGATAGTAGTAGAAGCTGTAGTGGCAGCAGCAACAGCAGTAGCAGTAATATAGTAGCATTTGCACAGACAGGATTAGTAGTAGTAGCAGTGGTAGCCTTAGCAGCAGTCAGAGTCATAGTAGTAGTATTTGCCGAGGACTGGACTACTAGTAGTTGCAGTAGAAGGAGCAGTACTAGTAGCATCAGCAGCAGTAGTAGTGATGGTAGTAGTATTTGCCATTCCCTGGACTACTAGTTGCAGCAGTAGTAGTCACAGTAGTAGCAACTGCAGCAGTAGTGGTCATAATAGTGGTATTTGCCATGCACTGTACTAGTAGTAGTAGAATTAGCAGCAGCATTAGAAGTAGCTGCAGCTGCAGTAATAGTAGCAGCAGAAGTACTAGTAGCAGTTGTGTTAATAGTAGTAGTATTTGCCATGAACTGTACTACCAGTAGCAGCTGTAGTAGCAGCAGCAGCACTACTAGTTACACTACTAGTATTTACCATGCACTGGGTTAGAAGTGGTGCTAGTAGCAGCAGTAGTAGTAGTCACAGAATTAGTAGTAGTAGCAGCAGTACTGGTAACAGTAGGAGCACTTACCATGAACTGGGTTAGTAGTAGTAGTAGTAGTAGTAGTAGTAGTGGTAGCAGCACCAGTAGAAGTGACAGTAGCAGTACTAGTGACAGCAGATTTACCCTGCAGTTGGCCAGTAAAAGTAGTAGCACTTGCTGAAATAGCCGTAGTAGTAGTAGATTTGCCATGCACTGGGCTGTAGTATTAATACTAGTCGTAGCAGTATTAGCAGCCGCATCAGGAGTAGTAATCGAAGTAGTATTTGCCATGCACTGGGCTACAAGTAATACAAGTACTAGTAGACGTAGTAGCAGCAGCAGCAGTAGTAATAATGGTAGAATACCATTGCCATGCCCTGGACTAGTAGTATTAGTAACAGTAGTAGTAGCAGCCACAGTAGAATTAGAAGCAGTAGCAGTAGTAGCAGCAGAAGTAGTCGTAAGAGCAAGAGCACTAATAGTAGCAGCAGTGGTAATAGTAGTTGTATTTGGCATGGACTGGGCTAGTAATAGTACTAGTAGCAGCAGCAGTAATGTTAGCATCAGTAGTAGTAGTAGCAGCAGTACTGGTAATATTGGTAGTATTTGAAATGCACTGGGGTAGTAGGAGTAGTAGTTGTATTGGTAGAAGCAGAAGTAGAATTGGCAGCAACATCAGTAGTAGTAGCAGCAGATTAGCCCTGCAGTGTGCACGTAGCAGTATTAGCATTAGCACTAATAGTTGTAGTAGTAGAAGATTTGCCATGCACTGGCATAGTAGTGTTGATACTAGTAGTAGCAGCAGCAGAAGTAGTAGTAATAGTAGTATTTGCCATGCGCTAGACTACTAGTAGTAGCAGCAGTAGTAGAGGTAGCACCAGGAATAGAAGTGACATCAGCAGCAGTAAGAGTAGCAGCAGATATGTCCTGCAGTGGGCCAGTAGTACTAGTAGCAGTAGCAGCCATAGCAGTAGAAGGAGCCGATTTGCCATACACAGGGATAGTAGTATTGATAGTAGTAGTAGCAGTAGTAGCAGCATTGGGTGTAGTAGTAGTATCAGTAGTTTTTGCAATGCACTGGAATATTAGTAGTAGCAGTAGTAGTAGCATTGGTACAAGCAGCAGCGGTAGTACTAATAGTAGTAGTATTTGCCATGCACTGGGCGAATAGTAGTAGTAGTAGCAGCAGCAGCAGTAGAAGTAGCAGCAGCAGTAGTAGTAGCAGCAGTAGTAGTCATAGTAGTATTTGCTATGCATTGGGCGAGTAGTACTAGTAGTGGTAGCAGCAGGAGTAGAAGTGGCAGCAGCAGCAGTAGTACTTGGAGCAGATTGGCCCTGCAAGGTGTGAGTAGTAGTAGTAGAAGTAGCAGCAATAACAGTACTAGTATTAGATTTGCCATGCACAGGGCTATTAGTATTGATAGTAGTAGTAGCAGTAGTAGTAGCAGCAGGAGCAGCAGTAGTAAAGTAGTTGTATGCGTCAAGAACTGGAATACTCATAGTAGAAGTAGTAGCAGCAGCAGCAGTAGAGGTAAGAGTAGTAGTGTTTGCCATGCACTGAACTAATTGTAGTAGTAGCAGTACCAGCAAGAATAGAAGTAGCTGCAGCAGCAGTAGTAGCAGCAACAGTAGTGGTAAAAGTAGTAGTATTTGCCATGCACTGGGCTAGTAGTAGAAGTCCTAGTAGTAGTGGTAGCAGCAGAAGTCGAAGTGGCAGCAGCAGCAATACTAGGAGCAGCAGATTTGCCATGCAGTGGGCCACCTGTAGTAGTAAGAGTAACAGCTCTAGCAGTAGTAGTAGTATATTTGCCACGCACTGGGCTAGTAGTATTGACAGTAGTAGTAGCAACAGCAGCAGTAGTCACATGAATAGTATTTGCGACACACTGGATTACTAGTAGTAGCAGAAGTAGTAGAAGTAATAGCAACAGCAGCAGCAGTAGTAGAAATACTAGTACTATTTGCCATGCACTGTGCTAGTAGTAGTAGTAGTAGTAATAGTAATAGCAGCAGCAGTAGAGGTAGCAGCAGCAGTGGAAATAGAAGTAGTATCCGCCATGCACTGGGTAAGAAGTAGTAGTAGTAGTAACAGCAATAGTAACAGTAGAAGTAGATTTGCCATGCACTGGGCTCATAGTATTGATATTAGCAGTAGCCGTAGTAGCAGCATCAGCAGTAGTAATAATAGTATTACTATGTGCAATGCACTGCACTACTATCAGTAGCAGTAGCAGTAGCAATAGTAGCAGCAGCAGAAGCAGTAGTACTAATAGTAGTAGTATCTGCCATGCACTGGACTGCTAGTAGTAGCAGTAGTAGTAGAGGTAGCAACAGCAATAGATGTGACAGCAGCAACAGAAATAGTAGCAGCAGATTTGCCCTGCAGTTGGCCAGTAGTAGTAGTAGTAGTGGTAGGAGAAATAGCAGTAGTAGTAGTAGATTTGCCATGCACTGAGCTAGTAGTATTGATAGTAGTATTAGCAGTAGTAGTAGCAGCAGCAGTTGTAGTAAGAGTAGTAGTATTTGCCATTCCCTGGACTACATGTAGTACCAAGAGTAGTCACAGAAGACGCAGCAGCAGCAGTAGTGTTCATAGTACATATGTTTGCCATGCACTGGACTAGTAGTAGTAGTAGAATTAGCAGCAGCACTAGGAGTAGCTGCAGAAGCAATAGTAGTAGCAGCAGCAGTAGAAGAAGCAGCAGCAGCAGTAGTGGCAGTAGTAGTAATAGTAGTAGTATTTTACATGCACTGAGCTAGTAGCAGTAGTAGTGGTAGCAGCAGCAATAGAAGTGGCAGCTGCAAGGGTAGAACTAGCAGAAGATTTGACTCGCAGTGGGCCAGAAGAAGTATTAGCATCAGCAGTAATAGCTGTAGTACTAATAGACTTGCCATACACAGTGCTAATATTATTAATACTAGTAGTAGAAGTAGTAGCAGCAGCAGCAGTAGCAGTAATAGTAGCAATATTTGCCATGCACTGGACTACTGGTCGTAGCTGTACTAGTAGCTGTAGTAGCCGCTGCAGCAGCAGTAGTAGTAATATAGTAGCATTTGCCATGGACTGGATTAGTAGTAGTAGCAGCAGTAGCAGCAGCAGTAGAAGTAGCCGCAGTAGTAGTAGCAGCAGTAGGAGTAATAGTAGCAGTATATGCCATGCGCTTAGCTTGTAGTAGATGTAGTAGTAGTAGTAGTAATGGTAGCAGGAGCAGTAGAAGTGGCGGCAGTAGCAGTAGTAGTAGCAGCAGATTTGCCCAGCAATGGGCACGTAGTAGTAGTAGAAATAGCAGCAATAACAGTACAGGCAGTAGAATGACCATGCACAGAGGTATTAATATTGATAGTAGTAGAAGCTGTAGTGGCAGCAGCAACAGCAGTAGCAGTAATATAGTAGCATTTGCACAGACAGGATTAGTAGTAGTAGCAGTGGTAGCCTTAGCAGCAGTCAGAGTCATAGTAGTAGTATTTGCCGAGGACTGGACTACTAGTAGTTGCAGTAGAAGGAGCAGTACTAGTAGCATCAGCAGCAGTAGTAGTGATGGTAGTAGTATTTGCCATTCCCTGGACTACTAGTTGCAGCAGTAGTAGTCACAGTAGTAGCAACTGCAGCAGTAGTGGTCATAATAGTGGTATTTGCCATGCACTGTACTAGTAGTAGTAGAATTAGCAGCAGCATTAGAAGTAGCTGCAGCTGCAGTAATAGTAGCAGCAGAAGTACTAGTAGCAGTTGTGTTAATAGTAGTAGTATTTGCCATGAACTGTACTACCAGTAGCAGCTGTAGTAGCAGCAGCAGCACTACTAGTTACACTACTAGTATTTACCATGCACTGGGTTAGAAGTGGTGCTAGTAGCAGCAGTAGTAGTAGTCACAGAATTAGTAGTAGTAGCAGCAGTACTGGTAACAGTAGGAGCACTTACCATGAACTGGGTTAGTAGTAGTAGTAGTAGTAGTAGTAGTAGTGGTAGCAGCACCAGTAGAAGTGACAGTAGCAGTACTAGTGACAGCAGATTTACCCTGCAGTTGGCCAGTAAAAGTAGTAGCACTTGCTGAAATAGCCGTAGTAGTAGTAGATTTGCCATGCACTGGGCTGTAGTATTTTTTTTTTTTTTTTTTTTTATTATTTATTTATTTTTTTAACATCTTTATTGGAGTATAATTGCTTTACAATGGTATGTTAGTTTCAGCTTCACAACAAAATGAATCAGTTATATATATACATATATTCCCATATCTCTTCCCGCTTGCATCTCCCTCCCTCCCACCCTCCCTATCCCACCCCTCCAGGCGGTCACAAAGCACCGAGCTAATCTCCCTGTGCTATGCGGCTGCTTCCCACTAGCTATCTACCTTACGTTTGGTAGTGTATATATGTCCATGCCTCTTTATCGCTTTGTCACCGTTTACCCTTCCCCCTCCCCATAGCCTCAAGTCCATTCTCTAGTAAGTCTGTGTCTTTATTCCTGTTTCACCCCCAGGTTTTTCATGACATTTTTTTTTTTTAAATTCCATATATATGTGTTAGCATACGGTATTTGTCTCTCTCTTTCTGACTTACTTCACTCTGTATGACAGACTCTAGGTCTATCCACCTCATTACAAATAGCTCAATTTCGTCTCTTTTTATGGCTGAGTAATATTCCATTGTATATATGTGCCACATCTTCTTTATCCATTCATCCGATGATGGACACTTAGGTTGTTTCCATCTCTGGGCTATTGTAAATAGAGCTGCAATGAACATTTTGGTACATGACTCTTTTTGAATTATGGTTTTCTCAGGGTATATGCCCAGTAGTGGGATTGCTGGGTCATATGGTAGTTCTATTTGTAGCTTTTTAAGGAACCTCCATACTGTTCTCCACAGTGGCTGTATCAATTTACATTCCCACCAACAGTGTAAGAGGGTTCCCTTTTCTCCACACCCTCTCCAGCATTTATTGTTTCTAGATTTTTTGATGATGGCCATTCTGACTGGTGTGAGATGATATCTCATTGTAGTTTTGATTTGCATTTCTCTCATGATTAGTGATGTTGAGCATTCTTTCATGTGTTTGTTGGCACTCTGTATATCTTCTTTGGAGAAATGTCTATTTAGGTCTTCTGCCCATTTTTGGATTGGGTTGTTTGTTTTTTTGTTATTAAGCTGCATGAGCTGCTTATAAATTTTGGAGATCAATCCTTTGTCAGTTGCTTCATTTGCAAATATTTTCTCCCATTCTGAGGGTTGTCTTTTGGTCTTCTTTATGGTTTCCTTTGCTGCGCAAAAGCTTTTAAGTTTCATTAGGTCCCATTTGTTTACTCTTCTTTTTATTTCCATTTCTCTAGGAGGTGGGTCAAAAAGGACCTTGCTGTGATTTATGTCATAGAGTGTTCTGCCTATGTTTTCCTCTAAGAGTTTGATAGTTTCTGGCCTTACATTTAGGTCTTTAATCCATTTTGAGCTTATTTTTGTGTACGGTGTTAGGGAGTGATCTAATTTCATACTTTTACATGTAGCTGTCCAGTTTTCCCAGCACCACTTATTGAATAGGCTGTCCTTTCTCCACTGTACATTTCTGCCTCCTTTGTCAAAGATAAGGTGACCATATGTGCGTGGGTTTATCTCTGGGCTTTCTATCCTGTTCCATTGATCTATCTTTCTGTTTTTGTGCCAGTACCATACCGTCTTGATAACTGTAGCTTTGTAGTATAGTCTGAAGTCTGGGAGCCTGATTCCTCCAGTTCCTTCTTTCGTTCTCAAGATTGCTTTGGCTATTCGGGGTCTTTTGTGTTTCCATACAAATTGCAAAATTTTTTGTTCTAGTTCTGTGAAAAATGCCAGTGGTAGTTTGATAGGGATTGCATTGAATCTATAGATTGCTTTCGGTAGTAGAGTCATTTTCACAATGTTGATTCTTCCAATCCAAGAACATGGTATATCTCTCCATCTATTTGTATCATCTTTAATTTCTTTCATCAGTGTCTTATAATTTTCTGCATACAGATCTTTTGTCTCCTTAGGTAGGTTTATTCCTAGATATTTTATTCTTTTTGTTGCAATGGTAAATGGGAGTGTTTTCTTGATTTCACTTTCAGATTTTTCATCATTAGTATATAGGAATGCCAGAGATTTCTGTGCATTAATTTTGTATCCTGCCACTTTACCAAATTCATTGATTAGCTCTAGTAGTTTTCTGGTAGCATCTTTAGGGTTCTCTATGTATAGGATCATGTCATCTGCAAACAGTGACAGCTTTACTTCTTCTTTTCCGATTTGGATTCCTTTTATTTCCTTTTCTTCTCTGATTGCTGTGGCTAAAACTTCCAAAACTATGTTGAATAAGAGTGGTGAGAGTGGGCAACCTTGTCTTGTTCCTGATCTTAGTGGAAATGCTTTCAGTTTTTCACCATTGAGGATGATGTTTGCTGTGGGCTTGTCATATATGGCCTTTATTATGTTGAGGAAAGTTCCCTCTATGCCTACTTTCTGCAGGGTTTTTATCATAAATGGGTGTTGAATTTTGTCAAAAGCTTTCTCTGCATCTATTGAGATGATCATATGGTTTTTCTCCTTCAGTTTGTTAATATGGTTTATCACATTGATAGATTTGCGTATATTGAAGAATCCTTGCATTCCTGGAATAAACCCCACTTGATCATGGTGTATGATCTTTTTAATGTGCTGTTGGATTCTGTTTGCTAGTATTTTGTTGAGGATTTTTGCATCTATGTTCATCAGTGATATTGGCCTGTAGTTTTCTTTCTTTGTGACATCCTTGTCTGGTTTTGGTATCAAGGTGATGGTGGCCTCGTAGAAGGAGTTTGGGAGTGTTCCTCCCTCTGCTATATTTTGGAAGAGTTTGAGAAGGATAGGTGTTAGCTCTTCTCTAAATGTTTGATAGAATTCGCCTGTGAAGCCATCTGGTCCTGGGCTTTTCTTTGTTGGAAGATTTTTAATCACAGTTTCAATTTCAGTGCTTGTGATTGGTCTGTTCATATTTTCTATTTCTTCCTGATTCAGTCTTGGCAGGTTGTGCCTCTCTAAGAATTTGTCCATTTCTTCCAGATTGTCCATTTTATTGGCATAGAGTTGCTTGTAGTAATCTCTCATGATCTCTTTTATTTCTGCAGTGTCAGTTGTTACCTCTCCTTTTTCATTTCTAATTCTATTGATTTGGGTCTTCTCCCTTTTTTTCTTTTTTTTTTTTTTTTTTGCTGCTTTTTTTTTTTTATTTTTTTTTTTTTAACATCTTTATTGGAGTATAATTGCTTTACAATGGTATGTTAGTTTCAGCTTCACAACAAAATGAATCAGTTACATATATACATATATTCCCATATCTCTTCCCGCTTGCGTCTCCCTCCCTCCCACCCTCCCTATCCCACCCCTCCAGGCGGTCACAAAGCACCGAGCTGATCTCCCTGTGCTATGCGGCTGCTTCCCACTAGCTATCTACCTTACGTTTGGTAGTGTATATATGTCCATGCCTCTTTATCGCTTTGTCACCGTTTACCCTTCCCCCTCCCCATAGCCTCAAGTCCATTCTCTAGTAAGTCTGTGTCTTTATTCCTGTTTCACCCCTAGGTTTTTCATGACATTTTTTTTTTTTAAATTCCATATATATGTGTTAGCATACGGTATTTGTCTCTCTCTTTCTGACTTACTTCACTCTGTATGACAGACTCTAGGTCTATCCACCTCATTACAAATAGCTCAATTTCGTCTCTTTTTATGGCTGAGTAATATTCCATTGTATATATGTGCCACATCTTCTTTATCCATTCATCCGATGATGGACACTTAGGTTGTTTCCATCTCTGGGCTATTGTAAATAGAGCTGCAATGAACATTTTGGTACATGACTCTTTTTGAATTATGGTTTTCTCAGGGTATATGCCCAGTAGTGGGATTGCTGGGTCATATGGTAGTTCTATTTGTAGCTTTTTAAGGAACCTCCATACTGTTCTCCACAGTGGCTGTATCAATTTACATTCCCACCAACAGTGTAAGAGGGTTCCCTTTTCTCCACACCCTCTCCAGCATTTATTGTTTCTAGATTTTTTGATGATGGCCATTCTGACTGGTGTGAGATGATATCTCATTGTAGTTTTGATTTGCATTTCTCTCATGATTAGTGATGTTGAGCATTCTTTCATGTGTTTGTTGGCACTCTGTATATCTTCTTTGGAGAAATGTCTATTTAGGTCTTCTGCCCATTTTTGGATTGGGTTGTTTGTTTTTTTGTTATTAAGCTGCATGAGCTGCTTATAAATTTTGGAGATCAATCCTTTGTCAGTTGCTTCATTTGCAAATATTTTCTCCCATTCTGAGGGTTGTCTTTTGGTCTTCTTTATGGTTTCCTTTGCTGCGCAAAAGCTTTTAAGTTTCATTAGGTCCCATTTGTTTACTCTTCTTTTTATTTCCATTTCTCTAGGAGGTGGGTCAAAAAGGACCTTGCTGTGATTTATGTCATAGAGTGTTCTGCCTATGTTTTCCTCTAAGAGTTTGATAGTTTCTGGCCTTACATTTAGGTCTTTAATCCATTTTGAGCTTATTTTTGTGTACGGTGTTAGGGAGTGATCTAATTTCATACTTTTACATGTAGCTGTCCAGTTTTCCCAGCACCACTTATTGAATAGGCTGTCCTTTCTCCACTGTACATTTCTGCCTCCTTTGTCAAAGATAAGGTGACCATATGTGCGTGGGTTTATCTCTGGGCTTTCTATCCTGTTCCATTGATCTATCTTTCTGTTTTTGTGCCAGTACCATACCGTCTTGATAACTGTAGCTTTGTAGTATAGTCTGAAGTCTGGGAGCCTGATTCCTCCAGTTCCTTCTTTCGTTCTCAAGATTGCTTTGGCTATTCGGGGTCTTTTGTGTTTCCATACAAATTGCAAAATTTTTTGTTCTAGTTCTGTGAAAAATGCCAGTGGTAGTTTGATAGGGATTGCATTGAATCTATAGATTGCTTTCGGTAGTAGAGTCATTTTCACAATGTTGATTCTTCCAATCCAAGAACATGGTATATCTCTCCATCTATTTGTATCATCTTTAATTTCTTTCATCAGTGTCTTATAATTTTCTGCATACAGATCTTTTGTCTCCTTAGGTAGGTTTATTCCTAGATATTTTATTCTTTTTGTTGCAATGGTAAATGGGAGTGTTTTCTTGATTTCACTTTCAGATTTTTCATCATTAGTATATAGGAATGCCAGAGATTTCTGTGCATTAATTTTGTATCCTGCCACTTTACCAAATTCATTGATTAGCTCTAGTAGTTTTCTGGTAGCGTCTTTAGGGTTCTCTATGTATAGGATCATGTCATCTGCAAACAGTGACAGCTTTACTTCTTCTTTTCCGATTTGGATTCCTTTTATTTCCTTTTCTTCTCTGATTGCTGTGGCTAAAACTTCCAAAACTATGTTGAATAAGAGTGGTGAGAGTGGGCAACCTTGTCTTGTTCCTGATCTTAGTGGAAATGCTTTCAGTTTTTCACCATTGAGGATGATGTTTGCTGTGGGCTTGTCATATATGGCCTTTATTATGTTGAGGAAAGTTCCCTCTATGCCTACTTTCTGCAGGGTTTTTATCATAAATGGGTGTTGAATTTTGTCAAAAGCTTTCTCTGCATCTATTGAGATGATCATATGGTTTTTCTCCTTCAGTTTGTTAATATGGTTTATCACATTGATAGATTTGCGTATATTGAAGAATCCTTGCATTCCTGGAATAAACCCCACTTGATCATGGTGTATGATCTTTTTAATGTGCTGTTGGATTCTGTTTGCTAGTATTTTGTTGAGGATTTTTGCATCTATGTTCATCAGTGATATTGGCCTGTAGTTTTCTTTCTTTGTGACATCCTTGTCTGGTTTTGGTATCAAGGTGATGGTGGCCTCGTAGAAGGAGTTTGGGAGTGTTCCTCCCTCTGCTATATTTTGGAAGAGTTTGAGAAGGATAGGTGTTAGCTCTTCTCTAAATGTTTGATAGAATTCGCCTGTGAAGCCATCTGGTCCTGGGCTTTTCTTTGTTGGAAGATTTTTAATCACAGTTTCAATTTCAGTGCTTGTGATTGGTCTGTTCATATTTTCTATTTCTTCCTGATTCAGTCTTGGCAGGTTGTGCCTCTCTAAGAATTTGTCCATTTCTTCCAGATTGTCCATTTTATTGGCATAGAGTTGCTTGTAGTAATCTCTCATGATCTCTTTTATTTCTGCAGTGTCAGTTGTTACCTCTCCTTTTTCATTTCTAATTCTATTGATTTGGGTCTTCTCCCTTTTTTTCTTGATGAGTCTGGCTAGTGGTTTATCTATTTTGTTTATCTTCTCAAAGAACCAGCTTTTAGTTTTATTGATCTTTGCTATTGTTTCCTTCATTTCTTTTTCATTTATTTCTGATCTGATTTTTATGATTTCTTTCCTTCTGCTAGCTTTGGGGTTTTTTTGTTCTTCTTTCTCTAATTGCTTGAGGTGCAAGGTTAGGTTGTTTATTCGAGATGCTTCCTGCTTCTTAAGGTGGGCTTGTATTGCTATAAACTTCCCCCTTAGAACTGCTTTTGCTGCATCCCACAGGTTTTGGGTCGTTGTGTCTCCATTGTCATTTGTTTCTAGGTATTTTTTGATTTCCTCTTTGATTTCTTCAGTGATATCTTCATTATTAAGTAGTGTATTGTTTAGCCTCCATGTGTTTGTATTTTTTACAGATCTTTTCCTGTAATTGATATCTAGTCTCATGGCGTTGTGGTCAGAAAAGATACTTGATACAATTTCAATTTTCTTAAATTTACCAAGGCTTGATTTGTGACCCAAGATATGATCTATCCTGGAGAATGTTCCATGAGCACTTGAGAAAAATGTGTATTCTGTTGTTTTTGGATGGAATGTCCTATAAATATCAATTAACTCCATCTCGTTTAATGTATCATTTAAAGCTTGTGTTTCCTTATTTATTTTCATTTTGGATGATCTGTCCATTGGTGAAAGTGGGGTGTTAAAGTCCCCTACTATGAATGTGTTACTGTCGATTTCCCCTTTTATGGTTGTCAGTATTTGCCTTATGTATTGAGGTGCACCTATGTTGGGTGCATAAATATTTACAATTGTTATATCTTCCTCTTGGATTGATCCCTTGATCATTATGTAGTGTCCTTCTTTGTCTCTTCTAATAGTCTTTGTTTTAAAGTCTATTTTGTCTGATATGAGAATTGCTACTCCAGCTTTCTTTTGGTTTCCACTTGCATGAAATACCTTTTTCCATCCCCTTACTTTCAGTCTGTATGTGTCTCTAGGTCTGAAGTGGGTCTCTTGTAGACAGCAAATATATGGGTCTTGTTTTTGTATCCATTCAGCCAATCTGTGTCTTTTGGTGGGAGCATTTAGTCCATTTACATTTAAGGTAATTATCGATATGTGTGTTCCTATTCCCATTTTCTTCATTGTTTTGGGTTTGTTATTGTAGGTCCTTTCCTTCTTTTGTGTTTCTTGCCTAGAGAAGTTCCTTTAGCAGTTGTTGTAGAGGTGGTTTGGTGGTGCTGAACTCTCTCAGCTTTTGCTTGTCTGTAAAGGTTTTAATTTCTCCATCAAATCTGAATGAGATCCTTGCTGGGTAGAGTAATCTTGGTTGCAGGTTTTTCTCCTTCAACACTTTCAATATGTCCTGCCACTCCCTTCTGGCTTGCAGAGTTTCTGCTGAAAGATCAGCTGTTAACCTTATGGGGATTCCCTTGTGTGTTATTTGTTGTTTTTCCCTTGCTGCTTTTAATATGTTTTCTTTGTATTTAATTTTTGACAGTTTGATTAATATGTGTCTTGGCGTATTTCTCCTTGGATTTATCCTGTATGGGACTCTCTGTGCTTCCTGGACTTGATTAACTATTTCCTTTCCCATATTAGGGAAGTTTTCAACTATAATCTCTTCAAATATTTTCTCAGTCCCTTTCTTTTTCTCTTCTTCTTCTGGAACCCCTATAATTCGAATGTTGGTGCGTTTAATGTTGTCCCAGAGGTCTCTGAGACTGTCCTCAGTTCTTTTCATTCTTTTTTCTTTATTCTGCTCTGCAGTAGTTATTTCCACTATTTTATCTTCCAGGTCACTTATCCGTTCTTCTGCCTCAGTTATTCTGCTATTGATCCCATCTAGAGTACTTTTAATTTCATTTATTGTGTTGTTCATCGTTGCTTGTTTCATCTTTAGTTCTTCTAGGTCCTTGTTAACTGATTCTTGCAATTTGTCCATTCTATTGTCCATTCTATCTCCAAGATTTCGGATCAACCTTACTATCATTATTCTGAATTCTTTTTCAGGTAGACTGCCTATTTCCTCTTCATTTGTTAGGTCTGGTGGGTTTTTATCTTGCTCCTTCATCTGCTGTGTGTTTTTCTGTCTTCTCATTTTGCTTATCTTACTGTGTTTGGGGTCTCCTTTTTTTTTTTTTTTTTGCAGGCTGAAGGTTCGTAGTTCCTGTTGTTTTTTGAGTCTGTCCCCAGTGGCTAAGGTTGGTTCAGTGGGTTGTGTAGGCTTCCTGGTGGAGGGTACTAGTGCCTGTGTTCTGGTGGATGAGGCTGGATCTTGTCTTTCTGGTGGGCAGGTCCACGTCTGGTGGTGTGTTTTGGGGTGTCTGTAGACTTATTATGATTTTGGGCAGCCTCTCTGCTAATGGGTGGGGTTGTGTTCCTGTCTTGCTAGTTGTTTGGCATAGGATGTCCAGCACTGTAGCTTGCTGGTCGTTGAGTGAAGCTGGGTGCTGGCGTTGAGATGGAGATCTCTCGGAGATTTTTGCTGTTTGATATTATGTGCAGCTGGGAGGCCTCTTGTGGACCAGTGTCCTGAAGTTGGCTCTCCCACCTCAGAGGCACAGCACTGAGTCCTGGCTGCAGCACCAAGAGCCTTTCATCCACAGGGCTCCTTAATTTGGGATGATTCGTTGTCTATTCAGGTATTCCACAGATGCAGGGTATATCAAGTTGATTGTGGAGCTTTAATCCGCTGCTTCTGAGGCTGCTGGAAGAGATTTCCCTTTCTCTTCTTTGTTCTCACAGCTCCCAGGGGCTCAGCTTTGGATTTGGCCCCGCCTGTGCGTGTAGGTCGCAGGAGGGCGTCTGTTCTTTGCTCAGACAGGACGGGGTTAAAGGAGCCGCTGATTCGGAGGCTCTGGCTCACCCAGGCCGGGGGGTAGGGAGGGTCACGGAGTGCGGGGCGGGCCTGCAGCGGCAGAGGCCGGCGTGACGCTGCAGCCTGAGGCGCGCCGTGCGCTCTCCCGGGGGAGCCGTCCCCGGATCCCGGGACCCCGGCAGCGGCGGGCTGCACAGGCTCCCCGGAAGGGCGTGTGGCTAGTGACCTGCGCTCGCACACAGGCCTCCTGGCGGCGGCAGCAGCGGCCTTAGCGTCCCATGTCCGTCTCTGGGCTCCGCACTCTTAGCCGCGGCTCGCGCCCGTCTCCGGAGCTCTCCCAAGCAGCGTTCCCAATCCCCCCTCCTCGTGCACGAGGAAACAAAGAGGGACGTAAAAGTCTCTTGCCTCTTCGGCAGGTCCAGACCCCTCCCCAGACTCTCTCCCGGCCAGCCGCGGCGCACCAACGCCCTGCAGGCTGTGTTCACGCCGCCAACCTCAGTCCTCTCCCGGCGCTCCGACAAAAGCCGGAGCCTCAGCTCCCAGTCCCGCCCGCCCCGGCGGGCGAGCAGACAAGCCTCTCGGCTGGTGAGTGCCGGTCGGCCCGATCCTCTGCGCTGGAATCTCTCCGCTTTGCCCTCCGCACCCCTGTTGCTGTGCTCTCCTCCGCGGCTCCCAAGCTCCCCCACTCCGCCTCCCGAAGTCTCCACCCGCGAAGGGGCTCCTAGTGTGTGGACACTTTTCCTCCTTCACAGCTCTCTCCCGCTGGTGCAGGACCCGTCCCTATTCTTTTGTCTCTGTTTAGTTTTTTCTTTTGCCCTAACCAGGTACGTGGGGGGTTCCTTGCCTTTTGGGAGGTCTGAGGTCTTCTGCCAGCGTTCAGTAGGTGCTCCGTAGGAGTTGTTCCACGCGTAGATGTATTTCTGGTGTATCTGTGGAGAGGAAGGTGATCTCCGCGTCTTACTCTTCCGCCATCTTCCCGGAACTCCACCTTAACCTTTTAGAATGGCTGAGAGAGGAGTCCAGCCAAGTGAACGAATATTCGGCCTCTTAATTATTCAGTTGTTTCTTTTCTCCCGTTGCTTCTTTAAGTGTAAGCAAACTACTTACAGAAGCATTTCAGCCTGCATTGTTTAATTCTCTATTACTCAGCTGTGGCCTCACCAGGTACTCGACTTACTTATGAATAATAATGACTGTGATATTGTTTAATTATTCTTTCCAGTGGTGGACCAACAGTGGGGCAGGGAGAGTGGTTTGTCTAAGCTAAAATGCAGCTGGAGGAGGTCATGGAGAGGACATAAAGGCTGGCTGCACGGAGAAGCCGGCCCAAGCAATTCCACGACTCGACCATCGGGCTAGCCCTGGGCTGTAGTATTAATACTAGTCGTAGCAGTATTAGCAGCCGCATCAGGAGTAGTAATCGAAGTAGTATTTGCCATGCACTGGGCTACAAGTAATACAAGTACTAGTAGACGTAGTAGCAGCAGCAGCAGTAGTAATAATGGTAGAATACCATTGCCATGCCCTGGACTAGTAGTATTAGTAACAGTAGTAGTAGCAGCCACAGTAGAATTAGAAGCAGTAGCAGTAGTAGCAGCAGAAGTAGTCGTAAGAGCAAGAGCACTAATAGTAGCAGCAGTGGTAATAGTAGTTGTATTTGGCATGGACTGGGCTAGTAATAGTACTAGTAGCAGCAGCAGTAATGTTAGCATCAGTAGTAGTAGTAGCAGCAGTACTGGTAATATTGGTAGTATTTGAAATGCACTGGGGTAGTAGGAGTAGTAGTTGTATTGGTAGAAGCAGAAGTAGAATTGGCAGCAACATCAGTAGTAGTAGCAGCAGATTAGCCCTGCAGTGTGCACGTAGCAGTATTAGCATTAGCACTAATAGTTGTAGTAGTAGAAGATTTGCCATGCACTGGCATAGTAGTGTTGATACTAGTAGTAGCAGCAGCAGAAGTAGTAGTAATAGTAGTATTTGCCATGCGCTAGACTACTAGTAGTAGCAGCAGTAGTAGAGGTAGCACCAGGAATAGAAGTGACATCAGCAGCAGTAAGAGTAGCAGCAGATATGTCCTGCAGTGGGCCAGTAGTACTAGTAGCAGTAGCAGCCATAGCAGTAGAAGGAGCCGATTTGCCATACACAGGGATAGTAGTATTGATAGTAGTAGTAGCAGTAGTAGCAGCATTGGGTGTAGTAGTAGTATCAGTAGTTTTTGCAATGCACTGGAATATTAGTAGTAGCAGTAGTAGTAGCATTGGTACAAGCAGCAGCGGTAGTACTAATAGTAGTAGTATTTGCCATGCACTGGGCGAATAGTAGTAGTAGTAGCAGCAGCAGCAGTAGAAGTAGCAGCAGCAGTAGTAGTAGCAGCAGTAGTAGTCATAGTAGTATTTGCTATGCATTGGGCGAGTAGTACTAGTAGTGGTAGCAGCAGGAGTAGAAGTGGCAGCAGCAGCAGTAGTACTTGGAGCAGATTGGCCCTGCAAGGTGTGAGTAGTAGTAGTAGAAGTAGCAGCAATAACAGTACTAGTATTAGATTTGCCATGCACAGGGCTATTAGTATTGATAGTAGTAGTAGCAGTAGTAGTAGCAGCAGCAGCAGCAGTAGTAAAGTAGTTGTATGCGTCAAGAACTGGAATACTCATAGTAGAAGTAGTAGCAGCAGCAGCAGTAGAGGTAAGAGTAGTAGTGTTTGCCATGCACTGAACTAATTGTAGTAGTAGCAGTACCAGCAAGAATAGAAGTAGCTGCAGCAGCAGTAGTAGCAGCAACAGTAGTGGTAAAAGTAGTAGTATTTGCCATGCACTGGGCTAGTAGTAGAAGTCCTAGTAGTAGTGGTAGCAGCAGAAGTCGAAGTGGCAGCAGCAGCAATACTAGGAGCAGCAGATTTGCCATGCAGTGGGCCACCTGTAGTAGTAAGAGTAACAGCTCTAGCAGTAGTAGTAGTATATTTGCCACGCACTGGGCTAGTAGTATTGATAGTAGTAGTAGCAACAGCAGCAGTAGTCATATGAATAGTATTTGCGACACACTGGATTACTAGTAGTAGCAGAAGTAGTAGAAGTAATAGCAACAGCAGCAGCAGTAGTAGAAATACTAGTACTATTTGCCATGCACTGTGCTAGTAGTAGTAGTAGTAGTAATAGTAATAGCAGCAGCAGTAGAGGTAGCAGCAGCAGTGGAAATAGAAGTAGTATCCGCCATGCACTGGGTAAGAAGTAGTAGTAGTAGTAACAGCAATAGTAACAGTAGAAGTAGATTTGCCATGCACTGGGCTCGTAGTATTGATATTAGCAGTAGCCGTAGTAGCAGCATCAGCAGTAGTAATAATAGTATTACTATGTGCAATGCACTGCACTACTATCAGTAGCAGTAGCAGTAGCAATAGTAGCAGCAGCAGAAGCAGTAGTACTAATAGTAGTAGTATCTGCCATGCACTGGACTGCTAGTAGTAGCAGTAGTAGTAGAGGTAGCAACAGCAATAGATGTGACAGCAGCAACAGAAATAGTAGCAGCAGATTTGCCCTGCAGTTGGCCAGTAGTAGTAGTAGTAGTGGTAGGAGAAATAGCAGTAGTAGTAGTAGATTTGCCATGCACTGAGCTAGTAGTATTGATAGTAGTATTAGCAGTAGTAGTAGCAGCAGCAGTTGTAGTAAGAGTAGTAGTATTTGCCATTCCCTGGACTACATGTAGTACCAAGAGTAGTCACAGAAGACGCAGCAGCAGCAGTAGTGTTCATAGTACATATGTTTGCCATGCACTGGACTAGTAGTAGTAGTAGAATTAGCAGCAGCACTAGGAGTAGCTGCAGAAGCAATAGTAGTAGCAGCAGCAGTAGAAGAAGCAGCAGCAGCAGTAGTGGCAGTAGTAGTAATAGTAGTAGTATTTTACATGCACTGAGCTAGTAGCAGTAGTAGTGGTAGCAGCAGCAATAGAAGTGGCAGCTGCAAGGGTAGAACTAGCAGAAGATTTGACTCGCAGTGGGCCAGAAGAAGTATTAGCATCAGCAGTAATAGCTGTAGTACTAATAGACTTGCCATACACAGTGCTAATATTATTAATACTAGTAGTAGAAGTAGTAGCAGCAGCAGCAGTAGCAGTAATAGTAGCAATATTTGCCATGCACTGGACTACTGGTCGTAGCTGTACTAGTAGCTGTAGTAGCCGCTGCAGCAGCAGTAGTAGTAATATAGTAGCATTTGCCATGGACTGGATTAGTAGTAGTAGCAGCAGTAGCAGCAGCAGTAGAAGTAGCCGCAGTAGGAGTAGCAGCAGTAGGAGTAATAGTAGCAGTATATGCCATGCGCTTAGCTTGTAGTAGATGTAGTAGTAGTAGTAGTAATGGTAGCAGGAGCAGTAGAAGTGGCGGCAGTAGCAGTAGTAGTAGCAGCAGATTTGCCCAGCAATGGGCACGTAGTAGTAGTAGAAATAGCAGCAATAACAGTACAGGCAGTAGAATGACCATGCACAGAGGTATTAATATTGATAGTAGTAGAAGCTGTAGTGGCAGCAGCAACAGCAGTAGCAGTAATATAGTAGCATTTGCACAGACAGGATTAGTAGTAGTAGCAGTGGTAGCCTTAGCAGCAGTCAGAGTCATAGTAGTAGTATTTGCCGAGGACTGGACTACTAGTAGTTGCAGTAGAAGGAGCAGTACTAGTAGCATCAGCAGCAGTAGTAGTGATGGTAGTAGTATTTGCCATTCCCTGGACTACTAGTTGCAGCAGTAGTAGTCACAGTAGTAGCAACTGCAGCAGTAGTGGTCATAATAGTGGTATTTGCCATGCACTGTACTAGTAGTAGTAGAATTAGCAGCAGCATTAGAAGTAGCTGCAGCTGCAGTAATAGTAGCAGCAGAAGTACTAGTAGCAGTTGTGTTAATAGTAGTAGTATTTGCCATGAACTGTACTACCAGTAGCAGCTGTAGTAGCAGCAGCAGCACTACTAGTTACACTACTAGTATTTACCATGCACTGGGTTAGAAGTGGTGCTAGTAGTAGCAGTAGTAGTAGTCACAGAATTAGTAGTAGTAGCAGCAGTAGTGGTAACAGTAGGAGCACTTACCATGAACTGGGTTAGTAGTAGTAGTAGTAGTAGTAGTAGTAGTGGTAGCAGCACCAGTAGAAGTGACAGCAGCAGTACTAGTGACAGCAGATTTACCCTGCAGTTGGCCAGTAAAAGTAGTAGCACTTGCTGAAATAGCCGTAGTAGTAGTAGATTTGCCATGCACTGGGCTGTAGTATTAATACTAGTAGTAGCAGTATTAGCAGCCGCATCAGGAGTAGTAATCGAAGTAGTATTTGCCATGCACTGGGCTACAAGTAATACAAGTACTAGTAGACGTAGTAGCAGCAGCAGCAGTAGTAATAATGGTAGAATACCATTGCCATGCCCTGGACTAGTAGTATTAGTAACAGTAGTAGTAGCAGCCACAGTAGAATTAGAAGCAGTAGCAGTAGTAGCAGCAGAAGTAGTCGTAAGAGCAAGAGCACTAATAGTAGCAGCAGTGGTAATAGTAGTTGTATTTGGCATGGACTGGGCTAGTAATAGTACTAGTAGCAGCAGCAGTAATGTTAGCATCAGTAGTAGTAGTAGCAGCAGTACTGGTAATATTGGTAGTATTTGAAATGCACTGGGGTAGTAGGAGTAGTAGTTGTATTGGTAGAAGCAGAAGTAGAATTGGCAGCAACATCAGTAGTAGTAGCAGCAGATTAGCCCTGCAGTGTGCACGTAGCAGTATTAGCATTAGCACTAATAGTTGTAGTAGTAGAAGATTTGCCATGCACTGGCATAGTAGTGTTGATACTAGTAGTAGCAGCAGCAGAAGTAGTAGTAATAGTAGTATTTGCCATGCGCTAGACTACTAGTAGTAGCAGCAGTAGTAGAGGTAGCACCAGGAATAGAAGTGACATCAGCAGCAGTAAGAGTAGCAGCAGATATGTCCTGCAGTGGGCCAGTAGTACTAGTAGCAGTAGCAGCCATAGCAGTAGAAGGAGCCGATTTGCCATACACAGGGATAGTAGTATTGATAGTAGTAGTAGCAGTAGTAGCAGCATTGGGTGTAGTAGTAGTATCAGTAGTTTTTGCAATGCACTGGAATATTAGTAGTAGCAGTAGTAGTAGCATTGGTACAAGCAGCAGCGGTAGTACTAATAGTAGTAGTATTTGCCATGCACTGGGCGAATAGTAGTAGTAGTAGCAGCAGCAGCAGTAGAAGTAGCAGCAGCAGTAGTAGTAGCAGCAGTAGTAGTCATAGTAGTATTTGCTATGCATTGGGCGAGTAGTACTAGTAGTGGTAGCAGCAGGAGTAGAAGTGGCAGCAGCAGCAGTAGTAGTTGGAGCAGATTGGCCCTGCAAGGTGTGAGTAGTAGTAGTAGAAGTAGCAGCAATAACAGTACTAGTATTAGATTTGCCATGCACAGGGCTATTAGTATTGATAGTAGTAGTAGCAGTAGTAGTAGCAGCAGCAGCAGCAGTAGTAAAGTAGTTGTATGCGTCAAGAACTGGAATACTCATAGTAGAAGTAGTAGCAGCAGCAGCAGTAGAGGTAAGAGTAGTAGTGTTTGCCATGCACTGAACTAATTGTAGTAGTAGCAGTACCAGCAAGAATAGAAGTAGCTGCAGCAGCAGTAGTAGCAGCAACAGTAGTGGTAAAAGTAGTAGTATTTGCCATGCACTGGGCTAGTAGTAGAAGTCCTAGTAGTAGTGGTAGCAGCAGAAGTCGAAGTGGCAGCAGCAGCAATACTAGGAGCAGCAGATTTGCCATGCAGTGGGCCACCTGTAGTAGTAAGAGTAACAGCTCTAGCAGTAGTAGTAGTATATTTGCCACGCACTGGGCTAGTAGTATTGACAGTAGTAGTAGCAACAGCAGCAGTAGTCACATGAATAGTATTTGCGACACACTGGATTACTAGTAGTAGCAGAAGTAGTAGAAGTAATAGCAACAGCAGCAGCAGTAGTAGAAATACTAGTACTATTTGCCATGCACTGTGCTAGTAGTAGTAGTAGTAGTAATAGTAATAGCAGCAGCAGTAGAGGTAGCAGCAGCAGTGGAAATAGAAGTAGTATCCGCCATGCACTGGGTAAGAAGTAGTAGTAGTAGTAACAGCAATAGTAACAGTAGAAGTAGATTTGCCATGCACTGGGCTCGTAGTATTGATATTAGCAGTAGCCGTAGTAGCAGCATCAGCAGTAGTAATAATAGTATTACTATGTGCAATGCACTGCACTACTATCAGTAGCAGTAGCAGTAGCAATAGTAGCAGCAGCAGAAGCAGTAGTACTAATAGTAGTAGTATCTGCCATGCACTGGACTGCTAGTAGTAGCAGTAGTAGTAGAGGTAGCAACAGCAATAGATGTGACAGCAGCAACAGAAATAGTAGCAGCAGATTTGCCCTGCAGTTGGCCAGTAGTAGTAGTAGTAGTAGTGGTAGGAGAAATAGCAGTAGTAGTAGTAGATTTGCCATGCACTGAGCTAGTAGTATTGATAGTAGTATTAGCAGTAGTAGTAGCAGCAGCAGTTGTAGTAAGAGTAGTAGTATTTGCCATTCCCTGGACTACATGTAGTACCAAGAGTAGTCACAGAAGACGCAGCAGCAGCAGTAGTGTTCATAGTACATATGTTTGCCATGCACTGGACTAGTAGTAGTAGTAGAATTAGCAGCAGCACTAGGAGTAGCTGCAGAAGCAATAGTAGTAGCAGCAGCAGTAGAAGAAGCAGCAGCAGCAGTAGTGGCAGTAGTAGTAATAGTAGTAGTATTTTACATGCACTGAGCTAGTAGCAGTAGTAGTGGTAGCAGCAGCAATAGAAGTGGCAGCTGCAAGGGTAGAACTAGCAGAAGATTTGACTCGCAGTGGGCCAGAAGAAGTATTAGCATCAGCAGTAATAGCTGTAGTACTAATAGACTTGCCATACACAGTGCTAATATTATTAATACTAGTAGTAGAAGTAGTAGCAGCAGCAGCAGTAGCAGTAATAGTAGCAATATTTGCCATGCACTGGACTACTGGTCGTAGCTGTACTAGTAGCTGTAGTAGCCGCTGCAGCAGCAGTAGTAGTAATATAGTAGCATTTGCCATGGACTGGATTAGTAGTAGTAGCAGCAGTAGCAGCAGCAGTAGAAGTAGCCGCAGTAGTAGTAGCAGCAGTAGGAGTAATAGTAGCAGTATATGCCATGCGCTTAGCTTGTAGTAGATGTAGTAGTAGTAGTAGTAATGGTAGCAGGAGCAGTAGAAGTGGTGGCAGTAGCAGTAGTAGTAGCAGCAGATTTGCCCAGCAATGGGCACGTAGTAGTAGTAGAAATAGCAGCAATAACAGTACAGGCAGTAGAATGACCATGCACAGAGGTATTAATATTGATAGTAGTAGAAGCTGTAGTGGCAGCAGCAACAGCAGTAGCAGTAATATAGTAGCATTTGCACAGACAGGATTAGTAGTAGTAGCAGTGGTAGCCTTAGCAGCAGTCAGAGTCATAGTAGTAGTATTTGCCGAGGACTGGACTACTAGTAGTTGCAGTAGAAGGAGCAGTACTAGTAGCATCAGCAGCAGTAGTAGTGATGGTAGTAGTATTTGCCATTCCCTGGACTACTAGTTGCAGCAGTAGTAGTCACAGTAGTAGCAACTGCAGCAGTAGTGGTCATAATAGTGGTATTTGCCATGCACTGTACTAGTAGTAGTAGAATTAGCAGCAGCATTAGAAGTAGCTGCAGCTGCAGTAATAGTAGCAGCAGAAGTACTAGTAGCAGTTGTGTTAATAGTAGTAGTATTTGCCATGAACTGTACTACCAGTAGCAGCTGTAGTAGCAGCAGCAGCACTACTAGTTACACTACTAGTATTTACCATGCACTGGGTTAGAAGTGGTGCTAGTAGCAGCAGTAGTAGTAGTCACAGAATTAGTAGTAGTAGCAGCAGTAGTGGTAACAGTAGGAGCACTTACCATGAACTGGGTTAGTAGTAGTAGTAGTAGTAGTGGTAGCAGCACCAGTAGAAGTGACAGCAGCAGTACTAGTGACAGCAGATTTACCCTGCAGTTGGCCAGTAAAAGTAGTAGCACTTGCTGAAATAGCCGTAGTAGTAGTAGATTTGCCATGCACTGGGCTGTAGTATTAATACTAGTCGTAGCAGTATTAGCAGCAGCATCAGGAGTAGTAATCGAAGTAGTATTTGCCATGCACTGGGCTACAAGTAATACAAGTACTAGTAGACGTAGTAGCAGCAGCAGCAGTAGTAATAATGGTAGAATACCATTGCCATGCCCTGGACTAGTAGTATTAGTAACAGTAGTAGTAGCAGCCACAGTAGAATTAGAAGCAGTAGCAGTAGTAGCAGCAGAAGTAGTTGTAAGAGCAAGAGCACTAATAGTAGCAGCAGTGGTAATAGTAGTTGTATTTGGCATGGACTGGGCTAGTAATAGTACTAGTAGCAGCAGCAGTAATGTTAGCATCAGTAGTAGTAGTAGCAGCAGTACTGGTAATATTGGTAGTATTTGAAATGCACTGGGGTAGTAGGAGTAGTAGTTGTATTGGTAGAAGCAGAAGTAGAATTGGCAGCAACATCAGTAGTAGTAGCAGCAGATTAGCCCTGCAGTGTGCACGTAGCAGTATTAGCATTAGCACTAATAGTTGTAGTAGTAGAAGATTTGCCATGCACTGGCATAGTAGTGTTGATACTAGTAGTAGCAGCAGCAGAAGTAGTAGTAATAGTAGTATTTGCCATGCGCTAGACTACTAGTAGTAGCAGCAGTAGTAGAGGTAGCACCAGGAATAGAAGTGACATCAGCAGCAGTAAGAGTAGCAGCAGATATGTCCTGCAGTGGGCCAGTAGTACTAGTAGCAGTAGCAGCCATAGCAGTAGAAGGAGCCGATTTGCCATACACAGGGATAGTAGTATTGATAGTAGTAGTAGCAGTAGTAGCAGCATTGGGTGTAGTAGTAGTATCAGTAGTTTTTGCAATGCACTGGAATATTAGTAGTAGCAGTAGTAGTAGCATTGGTACAAGCAGCAGCGGTAGTACTAATAGTAGTAGTATTTGCCATGCACTGGGCGAATAGTAGTAGTAGTAGCAGCAGCAGCAGTAGAAGTAGCAGCAGCAGTAGTAGTAGCAGCAGTAGTAGTCATAGTAGTATTTGCTATGCATTGGGCGAGTAGTACTAGTAGTGGTAGCAGCAGGAGTAGAAGTGGCAGCAGCAGCAGTAGTAGTTGGAGCAGATTGGCCCTGCAAGGTGTGAGTAGTAGTAGTAGAAGTAGCAGCAATAACAGTACTAGTATTAGATTTGCCATGCACAGGGCTATTAGTATTGATAGTAGTAGTAGCAGTAGTAGTAGCAGCAGCAGCAGCAGTAGTAAAGTAGTTGTATGCGTCAAGAACTGGAATACTCGTAGTAGAAGTAGTAGCAGCAGCAGCAGTAGAGGTAAGAGTAGTAGTGTTTGCCATGCACTGAACTAATTGTAGTAGTAGCAGTACCAGCAAGAATAGAAGTAGCTGCAGCAGCAGTAGTAGCAGCAACAGTAGTGGTAAAAGTAGTAGTATTTGCCATGCACTGGGCTAGTAGTAGAAGTCCTAGTAGTAGTGGTAGCAGCAGAAGTCGAAGTGGCAGCAGCAGCAATACTAGGAGCAGCAGATTTGCCATGCAGTGGGCCACCTGTAGTAGTAAGAGTAACAGCTCTAGCAGTAGTAGTAGTATATTTGCCACGCACTGGGCTAGTAGTATTGACAGTAGTAGTAGCAACAGCAGCAGTAGTCACATGAATAGTATTTGCGACACACTGGATTACTAGTAGTAGCAGAAGTAGTAGAAGTAATAGCAGCAGCAGTAGTAGAAATACTAGTACTATTTGCCATGCACTGTGCTAGTAGTAGTAGTAGTAGTAATAGTAATAGCAGCAGCAGTAGAGGTAGCAGCAGCAGTGGAAATAGAAGTAGTATCCGCCATGCACTGGGTAAGAAGTAGTAGTAGTAGTAACAGCAATAGTAACAGTAGAAGTAGATTTGCCATGCACTGGGCTCGTAGTATTGATATTAGCAGTAGCCGTAGTAGCAGCATCAGCAGTAGTAATAATAGTATTACTATGTGCAATGCACTGCACTACTATCAGTAGCAGTAGCAGTAGCAATAGTAGCAGCAGCAGAAGCAGTAGTACTAATAGTAGTAGTATCTGCCATGCACTGGACTGCTAGTAGTAGCAGTAGTAGTAGAGGTAGCAACAGCAATAGATGTGACAGCAGCAACAGAAATAGTAGCAGCAGATTTGCCCTGCAGTTGGCCAGTAGTAGTAGTAGTAGTAGTGGTAGGAGAAATAGCAGTAGTAGTAGTAGATTTGCCATGCACTGAGCTAGTAGTATTGATAGTAGTATTAGCAGTAGTAGTAGCAGCAGCAGTTGTAGTAAGAGTAGTAGTATTTGCCATTCCCTGGACTACATGTAGTACCAAGAGTAGTCACAGAAGACGCAGCAGCAGCAGTAGTGTTCATAGTACATATGTTTGCCATGCACTGGACTAGTAGTAGTAGTAGAATTAGCAGCAGCACTAGGAGTAGCTGCAGAAGCAATAGTAGTAGCAGCAGCAGTAGAAGAAGCAGCAGCAGCAGTAGTGGCAGTAGTAGTAATAGTAGTAGTATTTTACATGCACTGAGCTAGTAGCAGTAGTAGTGGTAGCAGCAGCAATAGAAGTGGCAGCTGCAAGGGTAGAACTAGCAGAAGATTTGACTCGCAGTGGGCCAGAAGAAGTATTAGCATCAGCAGTAATAGCTGTAGTACTAATAGACTTGCCATACACAGTGCTAATATTATTAATACTAGTAGTAGAAGTAGTAGCAGCAGCAGCAGTAGCAGTAATAGTAGCAATATTTGCCATGCACTGGACTACTGGTCGTAGCTGTACTAGTAGCTGTAGTAGCCGCTGCAGCAGCAGTAGTAGTAATATAGTAGCATTTGCCATGGACTGGATTAGTAGTAGTAGCAGCAGTAGCAGCAGCAGTAGAAGTAGCCGCAGTAGTAGTAGCAGCAGTAGGAGTAATAGTAGCAGTATATGCCATGCGCTTAGCTTGTAGTAGATGTAGTAGTAGTAGTAGTAATGGTAGCAGGAGCAGTAGAAGTGGCGGCAGTAGCAGTAGTAGTAGCAGCAGATTTGCCCAGCAATGGGCACGTAGTAGTAGTAGAAATAGCAGCAATAACAGTACAGGCAGTAGAATGACCATGCACAGAGGTATTAATATTGATAGTAGTAGAAGCTGTAGTGGCAGCAGCAACAGCAGTAGCAGTAATATAGTAGCATTTGCACAGACAGGATTAGTAGTAGTAGCAGTGGTAGCCTTAGCAGCAGTCAGAGTCATAGTAGTAGTATTTGCCGAGGACTGGACTACTAGTAGTTGCAGTAGAAGGAGCAGTACTAGTAGCATCAGCAGCAGTAGTAGTGATGGTAGTAGTATTTGCCATTCCCTGGACTACTAGTTGCAGCAGTAGTAGTCACAGTAGTAGCAACTGCAGCAGTAGTGGTCATAATAGTGGTATTTGCCATGCACTGTACTAGTAGTAGTAGAAGTAGCAGCAGCATTAGAAGTAGCTGCAGCTGCAGTAATAGTAGCAGCAGAAGTACTAGTAGCAGTTGTGTTAATAGTAGTAGTATTTGCCATGAACTGTACTACCAGTAGCAGCTGTAGTAGCAGCAGCAGCACTACTAGTTACACTACTAGTATTTACCATGCACTGGGTTAGAAGTGGTGCTAGTAGCAGCAGTAGTAGTAGTCACAGAATTAGTAGTAGTAGCAGCAGTAGTGGTAACAGTAGGAGCACTTACCATGAACTGGGTTAGTAGTAGTAGTAGTAGTAGTAGTAGTAGTAGTAGTGGTAGCAGCACCAATAGAAGTGACAGCAGCAGTACTAGTGACAGCAGATTTACCCTGCAGTTGGCCAGTAAAAGTAGTAGCACTTGCTGAAATAGCCGTAGTAGTAGTAGATTTGCCATGCACTGGGCTGTAGTATTAATACTAGTCGTAGCAGTATTAGCAGCAGCATCAGGAGTAGTAATCGAAGTAGTATTTGCCATGCACTGGGCTGCAAGTAATACAAGTACTAGTAGACGTAGTAGCAGCAGCAGCAGTAGTAATAATGGTAGAATACCATTGCCATGCCCTGGGCTAGTAGTATTAGTAACAGTAGTAGTAGCAGCCACAGTAGAATTAGAAGCAGTAGCAGTAGTAACAGCAGAAGTAGTCGTAAGAGCAAGAGCACTAATAGTAGCAGCAGTGGTAATAGTAGTTGTATTTGGCATGGACTGGGCTAGTAATAGTACTAGTAGCAGCAGCAGTAATGTTAGCATCAGTAGTAGTAGTAGCAGCAGTACTGGTAATATTGGTAGTATTTGAAATGCACTGGGGTAGTAGGAGTAGTAGTTGTATTGGTAGAAGCAGAAGTAGAATTGGCAGCAACATCAGTAGTAGTAGCAGCAGATTAGCCCTGCAGTGTGCACGTAGCAGTATTAGCATTAGCACTAATAGTTGTAGTAGTAGAAGATTTGCCATGCACTGGCATAGTAGTGTTGATACTAGTAGTAGCAGCAGCAGAAGTAGCAGTAATAGTAGTATTTGCCATGCGCTAGACTACTAGTAGTAGCAGCAGTAGTAGAGGTAGCACCAGGAATAGAAGTGACATCAGCAGCAGTAAGAGTAGCAGCAGATATGTCCTGCAGTGGGCCAGTAGTACTAGTAGCAGTAGCAGCCATAGCAGTAGAAGGAGCCGATTTGCCATACACAGGGATAGTAGTATTGATAGTAGTAGTAGCAGTAGAAGCAGCATTGGGTGTAGTAGTAGTATCAGTAGTTTTTGCAATGCACTGGAATATTAGTAGTAGCAGTAGTAGTAGCATTGGTACAAGCAGCAGCGGTAGTACTAATAGTAGTAGTATTTGCCATGCACTGGGCGAATAGTAGTAGTAGTAGCAGCAGCAGCAGTAGAAGTAGCAGCAGCAGTAGTAGTAGCAGCAGTAGTAGTCATAGTAGTATTTGCTATGCATTGGGCGAGTAGTACTAGTAGTGGTAACAGCAGGAGTAGAAGTGGCAGCAGCAGCAGTAGTAGTTGGAGCAGATTGGCCCTGCAAGGTGTGAGTAGTAGTAGTAGAAGTAGCAGCAATAACAGTACTAGTATTAGATTTGCCATGCACAGGGCTATTAGTATTGATAGTAGTAGTAGCAGTAGTAGTAGCAGCAGGAGCAGCAGTAGTAAAGTAGTTGTATGCGTCAAGAACTGGAATACTCGTAGTAGAAGTAGTAGCAGCAGCAGCAGTAGAGGTAAGAGTAGTAGTGTTTGCCATGCACTGAACTAATTGTAGTAGTAGCAGTACCAGCAAGAATAGAAGTAGCTGCAGCAGCAGTAGTAGCAGCAACAGTAGTGGTAAAAGTAGTAGTATTTGCCATGCACTGGGCTAGTAGTAGAAGTCCTAGTAGTAGTGGTAGCAGCAGAAGTCGAAGTGGCAGCAGCAGCAATACTAGGAGCAGCAGATTTGCCATGCAGTGGGCCACCTGTAGTAGTAAGAGTAACAGCTCTAGCAGTAGTAGTAGTATATTTGCCACGCACTGGGCTAGTAGTATTGACAGTAGTAGTAGCAACAGCAGCAGTAGTCACATGAATAGTATTTGCGACACACTGGATTACTAGTAGTAGCAGAAGTAGTAGAAGTAATAGCAACAGCAGCAGCAGTAGTAGAAATACTAGTACTATTTGCCATGCACTGTGCTAGTAGTAGTAGTAGTAGTAATAGTAATAGCAGCAGCAGTAGAGGTAGCAGCAGCAGTGGAAATAGAAGTAGTATCCGCCATGCACTGGGTAAGAAGTAGTAGTAGTAGTAACAGCAATAGTAACAGTAGAAGTAGATTTGCCATGCACTGGGCTTGTAGTATTGATATTAGCAGTAGCCGTAGTAGCAGCATCAGCAGTAGTAATAATAGTATTACTATGTGCAATGCACTGCACTACTATCAGTAGCAGTAGCAGTAGCAATAGTAGCAGCAGCAGAAGCAGTAGTACTAATAGTAGTAGTATCTGCCATGCACTGGACTGCTAGTAGTAGCAGTAGTAGTAGAGGTAGCAACAGCAATAGATGTGACAGCAGCAACAGAAATAGTAGCAGCAGATTTGCCCTGCAGTTGGCCAGTAGTAGTAGTAGTAGTAGTGGTAGGAGAAATAGCAGTAGTAGTAGTAGATTTGCCATGCACTGAGCTAGTAGTATTGATAGTAGTATTAGCAGTAGTAGTAGCAGCAGCAGTTGTAGTAAGAGTAGTAGTATTTGCCATTCCCTGGACTACATGTAGTACCAAGAGTAGTCACAAAAGACGCAGCAGCAGCAGTAGTGTTCATAGTACATATGTTTGCCATGCACTGGACTAGTAGTAGTAGTAGAATTAGCAGCAGCACTAGGAGTAGCTGCAGAAGCAATAGTAGTAGCAGCAGCAGTAGAAGAAGCAGCAGCAGCAGTAGTGGCAGTAGTAGTAATAGTAGTAGTATTTTACATGCACTGAGCTAGTAGCAGTAGTAGTGGTAGCAGCAGCAATAGAAGTGGCAGCTGCAAGGGTAGAACTAGCAGAAGATTTGACTCGCAGTGGGCCAGAAGAAGTATTAGCATCAGCAGTAATAGCTGTAGTACTAATAGACTTGCCATACACAGTGCTAATATTATTAATACTAGTAGTAGAAGTAGCAGCAGCAGCAGCAGTAGCAGTAATAGTAGCAATATTTGCCATGCACTGGACTACTGGTCGTAGCTGTACTAGTAGCTGTAGTAGCCGCTGCAGCAGCAGTAGTAGTAATATAGTAGCATTTGCCATGGACTGGATTAGTAGTAGTAGCAGCAGTAGCAGCAGCAGTAGAAGTAGCCGCAGTAGGAGTAGCAGCAGTAGGAGTAATAGTAGCAGTATATGCCATGCGCTTAGCTTGTAGTAGATGTAGTAGTAGTAGTAGTAATGGTAGCAGGAGCAGTAGAAGTGGCGGCAGTAGCAGTAGTAGTAGCAGCAGATTTGCCCAGCAATGGGCACGTAGTAGTAGTAGAAATAGCAGCAATAACAGTACAGGCAGTAGAATGACCATGCACAGAGGTATTAATATTGATAGTAGTAGAAGCTGTAGTGGCAGCAGCAACAGCAGTAGCAGTAATATAGTAGCATTTGCACAGACAGGATTAGTAGTAGTAGCAGTGGTAGCCTTAGCAGCAGTCAGAGTCATAGTAGTAGTATTTGCCGAGGACTGGACTACTAGTAGTTGCAGTAGAAGGAGCAGTACTAGTAGCATCAGCAGCAGTAGTAGTGATGGTAGTAGTATTTGCCATTCCCTGGACTACTAGTTGCAGCAGTAGTAGTCACAGTAGTAGCAACTGCAGCAGTAGTGGTCATAATAGTGGTATTTGCCATGCACTGTACTAGTAGTAGTAGAAGTAGCAGCAGCATTAGAAGTAGCTGCAGCTGCAGTAATAGTAGCAGCAGAAGTACTAGTAGCAGTTGTGTTAATAGTAGTAGTATTTGCCATGAACTGTACTACCAGTAGCAGCTGTAGTAGCAGCAGCAGCACTACTAGTTACACTACTAGTATTTACCATGCACTGGGTTAGAAGTGGTGCTAGTAGCAGCAGTAGTAGTAGTCACAGAATTAGTAGTAGTAGCAGCAGTAGTGGTAACAGTAGGAGCACTTACCATGAACTGGGTTAGTAGTAGTAGTAGTAGTAGTAGTAGTAGTAGTGGTAGCAGCACCAGTAGAAGTGACAGCAGCAGTACTAGTGACAGCAGATTTACCCTGCAGTTGGCCAGTAAAAGTAGTAGCACTTGCTGAAATAGCCGTAGTAGTAGTAGATTTGCCATGCACTGGGCTGTAGTATTAATACTAGTCGTAGCAGTATTAGCAGCAGCATCAGGAGTAGTAATCGAAGTAGTATTTGCCATGCACTGGGCTGCAAGTAATACAAGTACTAGTAGACGTAGTAGCAGCAGCAGCAGTAGTAATAATGGTAGAATACCATTGCCATGCCCTGGGCTAGTAGTATTAGTAACAGTAGTAGTAGCAGCCACAGTAGAATTAGAAGCAGTAGCAGTAGTAGCAGCAGAAGTAGTCGTAAGAGCAAGAGCACTAATAGTAGCAGCAGTGGTAATAGTAGTTGTATTTGGCATGGACTGGGCTAGTAATAGTACTAGTAGCAGCAGCAGTAATGTTAGCATCAGTAGTAGTAGTAGCAGCAGTACTGGTAATATTGGTAGTATTTGAAATGCACTGGGGTAGTAGGAGTAGTAGTTGTATTGGTAGAAGCAGAAGTAGAATTGGCAGCAACATCAGTAGTAGTAGCAGCAGATTAGCCCTGCAGTGTGCACGTAGCAGTATTAGCATTAGCACTAATAGTTGTAGTAGTAGAAGATTTGCCATGCACTGGCATAGTAGTGTTGATACTAGTAGTAGCAGCAGCAGAAGTAGCAGTAATAGTAGTATTTGCCATGCGCTAGACTACTAGTAGTAGCAGCAGTAGTAGAGGTAGCACCAGGAATAGAAGTGACATCAGCAGCAGTAAGAGTAGCAGCAGATATGTCCTGCAGTGGACCAGTAGTACTAGTAGCAGTAGCAGCCATAGCAGTAGAAGGAGCCGATTTGCCATACACAGGGATAGTAGTATTGATAGTAGTAGTAGCAGTAGTAGCAGCATTGGGTGTAGTAGTAGTATCAGTAGTTTTTGCAATGCACTGGAATATTAGTAGTAGCAGTAGTAGTAGCATTGGTACAAGCAGCAGCGGTAGTACTAATAGTAGTAGTATTTGCCATGCACTGGGCGAATAGTAGTAGTAGTAGCAGCAGCAGCAGTAGAAGTAGCAGCAGCAGTAGTAGTAGCAGCAGTAGTAGTCATAGTAGTATTTGCTATGCATTGGGCGAGTAGTACTAGTAGTGGTAGCAGCAGGAGTAGAAGTGGCAGCAGCAGCAGTAGTAGTTGGAGCAGATTGGCCCTGCAAGGTGTGAGTAGTAGTAGTAGAAGTAGCAGCAATAACAGTACTAGTATTAGATTTGCCATGCACAGGGCTATTAGTATTGATAGTAGTAGTAGCAGTAGTAGTAGCAGCAGGAGCAGCAGTAGTAAAGTAGTTGTATGCGTCAAGAACTGGAATACTCGTAGTAGAAGTAGTAGCAGCAGCAGCAGTAGAGGTAAGAGTAGTAGTGTTTGCCATGCACTGAACTAATTGTAGTAGTAGCAGTACCAGCAAGAATAGAAGTAGCTGCAGCAGCAGTAGTAGCAGCAACAGTAGTGGTAAAAGTAGTAGTATTTGCCATGCACTGGGCTAGTAGTAGAAGTCCTAGTAGTAGTGGTAGCAGCAGAAGTCGAAGTGGCAGCAGCAGCAATACTAGGAGCAGCAGATTTGCCATGCAGTGGGCCACCTGTAGTAGTAAGAGTAACAGCTCTAGCAGTAGTAGTAGTATATTTGCCACGCACTGGGCTAGTAGTATTGACAGTAGTAGTAGCAACAGCAGCAGTAGTCACATGAATAGTATTTGCGACACACTGGATTACTAGTAGTAGCAGAAGTAGTAGAAGTAATAGCAACAGCAGCAGCAGTAGTAGAAATACTAGTACTATTTGCCATGCACTGTGCTAGTAGTAGTAGTAATAGTAATAGCAGCAGCAGTAGAGGTAGCAGCAGCAGTGGAAATAGAAGTAGTATCCGCCATGCACTGGGTAAGAAGTAGTAGTAGTAGTAACAGCAATAGTAACAGTAGAAGTAGATTTGCCATGCACTGGGCTCGTAGTATTGATATTAGCAGTAGCCGTAGTAGCAGCATCAGCAGTAGTAATAATAGTATTACTATGTGCAATGCACTGCACTACTATCAGTAGCAGTAGCAGTAGCAATAGTAGCAGCAGCAGAAGCAGTAGTACTAATAGTAGTAGTATCTGCCATGCACTGGACTGCTAGTAGTAGCAGTAGTAGTAGAGGTAGCAACAGCAATAGATGTGACAGCAGCAACAGAAATAGTAGCAGCAGATTTGCCCTGCAGTTGGCCAGTAGTAGTAGTAGTAGTGGTAGGAGAAATAGCAGTAGTAGTAGTAGATTTGCCATGCACTGAGCTAGTAGTATTGATAGTAGTATTAGCAGTAGTAGTAGCAGCAGCAGTTGTAGTAAGAGTAGTAGTATTTGCCATTCCCTGGACTACATGTAGTACCAAGAGTAGTCACAGAAGACGCAGCAGCAGCAGTAGTGTTCATAGTACATATGTTTGCCATGCACTGGACTAGTAGTAGTAGTAGAATTAGCAGCAGCACTAGGAGTAGCTGCAGAAGCAATAGTAGTAGCAGCAGCAGTAGAAGAAGCAGCAGCAGCAGTAGTGGCAGTAGTAGTAATAGTAGTAGTATTTTACATGCACTGAGCTAGTAGCAGTAGTAGTGGTAGCAGCAGCAATAGAAGTGGCAGCTGCAAGGGTAGAACTAGCAGAAGATTTGACTCGCAGTGGGCCAGAAGAAGTATTAGCATCAGCAGTAATAGCTGTAGTACTAATAGACTTGCCATACACAGTGCTAATATTATTAATACTAGTAGTAGAAGTAGCAGCAGCAGCAGCAGTAGCAGTAATAGTAGCAATATTTGCCATGCACTGGACTACTGGTCGTAGCTGTACTAGTAGCTGTAGTAGCCGCTGCAGCAGCAGTAGTAGTAATATAGTAGCATTTGCCATGGACTGGATTAGTAGTAGTAGCAGCAGTAGCAGCAGCAGTAGAAGTAGCCGCAGTAGTAGTAGCAGCAGTAGGAGTAATAGTAGCAGTATATGCCATGCGCTTAGCTTGTAGTAGATGTAGTAGTAGTAGTAGTAATGGTAGCAGGAGCAGTAGAAGTGGCGGCAGTAGCAGTAGTAGTAGCAGCAGATTTGCCCAGCAATGGGCACGTAGTAGTAGTAGAAATAGCAGCAATAACAGTACAGGCAGTAGAATGACCATGCACAGAGGTATTAATATTGATAGTAGTAGAAGCTGTAGTGGCAGCAGCAACAGCAGTAGCAGTAATATAGTAGCATTTGCACAGACAGGATTAGTAGTAGTAGCAGTGGTAGCCTTAGCAGCAGTCATAGTCATAGTAGTAGTATTTGCCGAGGACTGGACTACTAGTAGTTGCAGTAGAAGGAGCAGTACTAGTAGCATCAGCAGCAGTAGTAGTGATGGTAGTAGTATTTGCCATTCCCTGGACTACTAGTTGCAGCAGTAGTAGTCACAGTAGTAGCAACTGCAGCAGTAGTGGTCATAATAGTGGTATTTGCCATGCACTGTACTAGTAGTAGTAGAAGTAGCAGCAGCATTAGAAGTAGCTGCAGCTGCAGTAATAGTAGCAGCAGAAGTACTAGTAGCAGTTGTGTTAATAGTAGTAGTATTTGCCATGAACTGTACTACCAGTAGCAGCTGTAGTAGCAGCAGCAGCACTACTAGTTACACTACTAGTATTTACCATGCACTGGGTTAGAAGTGGTGCTAGTAGCAGCAGTAGTAGTAGTCACAGAATTAGTAGTAGTAGCAGCAGTAGTGGTAACAGTAGGAGCACTTACCATGAACTGGGTTAGTAGTAGTAGTAGTAGTAGTAGTAGTAGTAGTGGTAGCAGCACCAGTAGAAGTGACAGCAGCAGTACTAGTGACAGCAGATTTACCCTGCAGTTGGCCAGTAAAAGTAGTAGCACTTGCTGAAATAGCCGTAGTAGTAGTAGATTTGCCATGCACTGGGCTGTAGTATTAATACTAGTCGTAGCAGTATTAGCAGCAGCATCAGGAGTAGTAATCGAAGTAGTATTTGCCATGCACTGGGCTGCAAGTAATACAAGTACTAGTAGACGTAGTAGCAGCAGCAGCAGTAGTAATAATGGTAGAATACCATTGTCATGCCCTGGGCTAGTAGTATTAGTAACAGTAGTAGTAGCAGCCATAGTAGAATTAGAAGCAGTAGCAGTAGTAGCAGCAGAAGTAGTCGTAAGAGCAAGAGCACTAATAGTAGCAGCAGTGGTAATAGTAGTTGTATTTGGCATGGACTGGGCTAGTAATAGTACTAGTAGCAGCAGCAGTAATGTTAGCATCAGTAGTAGTAGTAGCAGCAGTACTGGTAATATTGGTAGTATTTGAAATGCACTGGGGTAGTAGGAGTAGTAGTTGTATTGGTAGAAGCAGAAGTAGAATTGGCAGCAACATCAGTAGTAGTAGCCGCAGATTAGCCCTGCAGTGTGCACGTAGCAGTATTAGCATTAGTACTAATAGTTGTAGTAGTAGAAGATTTGCCATGCACTGGCATAGTAGTGTTGATACTAGTAGTAGCAGCAGCAGAAGTAGCAGTAATAGTAGTATTTGCCATGCGCTAGACTACTAGTAGTAGCAGCAGTAGTAGAGGTAGCACCAGGAATAGAAGTGACATCAGCAGCAGTAAGAGTAGCAGCAGATATGTCCTGCAGTGGACCAGTAGTACTAGTAGCAGTAGCAGCCATAGCAGTAGAAGGAGCCGATTTGCCATACACAGGGATAGTAGTATTGATAGTAGTAGTAGCAGTAGTAGCAGCATTGGGTGTAGTAGTAGTATCAGTAGTTTTTGCAATGCACTGGAATATTAGTAGTAGCAGTAGTAGTAGCATTGGTACAAGCAGCAGCGGTAGTACTAATAGTAGTAGTATTTGCCATGCACTGGGCGAATAGTAGTAGTAGTAGCAGCAGCAGCAGTAGAAGTAGCAGCAGCAGTAGTAGTAGCAGCAGTAGTAGTCATAGTAGTATTTGCTATGCATTGGGCGAGTAGTACTAGTAGTGGTAGCAGCAGGAGTAGAAGTGGCAGCAGCAGCAGTAGTAGTTGGAGCAGATTGGCCCTGCAAGGTGTGAGTAGTAGTAGTAGAAGTAGCAGCAATAACAGTACTAGTATTAGATTTGCCATGCACAGGGCTATTAGTATGGATAGTAGTAGTAGCAGTAGTAGTAGCAGCAGCAGCAGCAGTAGTAAAGTAGTTGTATGCGTCAAGAACTGGAATACTCGTAGTAGAAGTAGTAGCAGCAGCAGCAGTAGAGGTAAGAGTAGTAGTGTTTGCCATGCACTGAACTAATTGTAGTAGTAGCAGTACCAGCAAGAATAGAAGTAGCTGCAGCAGCAGTAGTAGCAGCAACAGTAGTGGTAAAAGTAGTAGTATTTGCCATGCACTGGGCTAGTAGTAGAAGTCCTAGTAGTAGTGGTAGCAGCAGAAGTCGAAGTGGCAGCAGCAGCAATACTAGGAGCAGCAGATTTGCCATGCAGTGGGCCACCTGTAGTAGTAAGAGTAACAGCTCTAGCAGTAGTAGTAGTATATTTGCCACGCACTGGGCTAGTAGTATTGACAGTAGTAGTAGCAACAGCAGCAGTAGTCACATGAATAGTATTTGCGACACACTGGATTACTAGTAGTAGCAGAAGTAGTAGAAGTAATAGCAACAGCAGCAGCAGTAGTAGAAATACTAGTACTATTTGCCATGCACTGTGCTAGTAGTAGTAGTAGTAGTAATAGTAATAGCAGCAGCAGTAGAGGTAGCAGCAGCAGTGGAAATAGAAGTAGTATCCGCCATGCACTGGGTAAGAAGTAGTAGTAGTAGTAACAGCAATAGTAACAGTAGAAGTAGATTTGCCATGCACTGGGCTCGTAGTATTGATATTAGCAGTAGCCGTAGTAGCAGCATCAGCAGTAGTAATAATAGTATTACTATGTGCAATGCACTGCACTACTATCAGTAGCAGTAGCAGTAGCAATAGTAGCAGCAGCAGAAGCAGTAGTACTAATAGTAGTAGTATCTGCCATGCACTGGACTGCTAGTAGTAGCAGTAGTAGTAGAGGTAGCAACAGCAATAGACGTGACAGCAGCAACAGAAATAGTAGCAGCAGATTTGCCCTGCAGTTGGCCAGTAGTAGTAGTAGTAGTGGTAGGAGAAATAGCAGTAGTAGTAGTAGATTTGCCATGCACTGAGCTAGTAGTATTGATAGTAGTATTAGCAGTAGTAGTAGCAGCAGCAGTTGTAGTAAGAGTAGTAGTATTTGCCATTCCCTGGACTACATGTAGTACCAAGAGTAGTCACAGAAGACGCAGCAGCAGCAGTAGTGTTCATAGTACATATGTTTGCCATGCACTGGACTAGTAGTAGTAGTAGAATTAGCAGCAGCACTAGGAGTAGCTGCAGAAGCAATAGTAGTAGCAGCAGCAGTAGAAGAAGCAGCAGCAGCAGTAGTGGCAGTAGTAGTAATAGTAGTAGTATTTTACATGCACTGAGCTAGTAGCAGTAGTAGTGGTAGCAGCAGCAATAGAAGTGACAGCTGCAAGGGTAGAACTAGCAGAAGATTTGACTCGCAGTGGGCCAGAAGAAGTATTAGCATCAGCAGTAATAGCTGTAGTACTAATAGACTTGCCATACACAGTGCTAATATTATTAATACTAGTAGTAGAAGTAGCAGCAGCAGCAGCAGTAGCAGTAATAGTAGCAATATTTGCCATGCACTGGACTACTGGTCGTAGCTGTACTAGTAGCTGTAGTAGCCGCTGCAGCAGCAGTAGTAGTAATATAGTAGCATTTGCCATGGACTGGATTAGTAGTAGTAGCAGCAGTAGCAGCAGCAGTAGAAGTAGCCGCAGTAGTAGTAGCAGCAGTAGGAGTAATAGTAGCAGTATATGCCATGCGCTTAGCTTGTAGTAGATGTAGTAGTAGTAGTAGTAATGGTAGCAGGAGCAGTAGAAGTGGCGGCAGTAGCAGTAGTAGTAGCAGCAGATTTGCCCAGCAATGGGCACGTAGTAGTAGTAGAAATAGCAGCAATAACAGTACAGGCAGTAGAATGACCATACACAGAGGTATTAATATTGATAGTAGTAGAAGCTGTAGTGGCAGCAGCAACAGCAGTAGCAGTAATATAGTAGCATTTGCACAGACAGGATTAGTAGTAGTAGCAGTGGTAGCCTTAGCAGCAGTCAGAGTCATAGTAGTAGTATTTGCCGAGGACTGGACTACTAGTAGTTGCAGTAGAAGGAGCAGTACTAGTAGCATCAGCAGCAGTAGTAGTGATGGTAGTAGTATTTGCCATTCCCTGGACTACTAGTTGCAGCAGTAGTAGTCACAGTAGTAGCAACTGCAGCAGTAGTGGTCATAATAGTGGTATTTGCCATGCACTGTACTAGTAGTAGTAGAAGTAGCAGCAGCATTAGAAGTAGCTGCAGCTGCAGTAATAGTAGCAGCAGAAGTACTAGTAGCAGTTGTGTTAATAGTAGTAGTATTTGCCATGAACTGTACTACCAGTAGCAGCTGTAGTAGCAGCAGCAGCACTACTAGTTACACTACTAGTATTTACCATGCACTGGGTTAGAAGTGGTGCTAGTAGCAGCAGTAGTAGTAGTCACAGAATTAGTAGTAGTAGCAGCAGTAGTGGTAACAGTAGGAGCACTTACCATGAACTGGGTTAGTAGTAGTAGTAGTAGTAGTAGTAGTAGTGGTAGCAGCACCAGTAGAAGTGACAGCAGCAGTACTAGTGACAGCAGATTTACCCTGCAGTTGGCCAGTAAAAGTAGTAGCACTTGCTGAAATAGCCGTAGTAGTAGTAGATTTGCCATGCACTGGGCTGTAGTATTAATACTAGTCGTAGCAGTATTAGCAGCAGCATCAGGAGTAGTAATCGAAGTAGTATTTGCCATGCACTGGGCTGCAAGTAATACAAGTACTAGTAGACGTAGTAGCAGCAGCAGCAGTAGTAATAATGGTAGAATACCATTGCCATGCCCTGGGCTAGTAGTATTAGTAACAGTAGTAGTAGCAGCCACAGTAGAATTAGAAGCAGTAGCAGTAGTAGCAGCAGAAGTAGTCGTAAGAGCAAGAGCACTAATAGTAGCAGCAGTGGTAATAGTAGTTGTATTTGGCATGGACTGGGCTAGTAATAGTACTAGTAGCAGCAGCAGTAATGTTAGCATCAGTAGTAGTAGTAGCAGCAGTACTGGTAATATTGGTAGTATTTGAAATGCACTGGGGTAGTAGGAGTAGTAGTTGTATTGGTAGAAGCAGAAGTAGAATTGGCAGCAACATCAGTAGTAGTAGCAGCAGATTAGCCCTGCAGTGTGCACGTAGCAGTATTAGCATTAGCACTAATAGTTGTAGTAGTAGAAGATTTGCCATGCACTGGCATAGTAGTGTTGATACTAGTAGTAGCAGCAGCAGAAGTAGCAGTAATAGTAGTATTTGCCATGCGCTAGACTACTAGTAGTAGCAGCAGTAGTAGAGGTAGCACCAGGAATAGAAGTGACATCAGCAGCAGTAAGAGTAGCAGCAGATATGTCCTGCAGTGGGCCAGTAGTACTAGTAGCAGTAGCAGCCATAGCAGTAGAAGGAGCCGATTTGCCATACACAGGGATAGTAGTATTGATAGTAGTAGTAGCAGTAGTAGCAGCATTGGGTGTAGTAGTAGTATCAGTAGTTTTTGCAATGCACTGGAATATTAGTAGTAGCAGTAGTAGTAGCATTGGTACAAGCAGCAGCGGTAGTACTAATAGTAGTAGTATTTGCCATGCACTGGGCGAATAGTAGTAGTAGTAGCAGCAGCAGCAGTAGAAGTAGCAGCAGCAGTAGTAGTAGCAGCAGTAGTAGTCATAGTAGTATTTGCTATGCATTGGGCGAGTAGTACTAGTAGTGGTAGCAGCAGGAGTAGAAGTGGCAGCAGCAGCAGTAGTACTTGGAGCAGATTGGCCCTGCAAGGTGTGAGTAGTAGTAGTAGAAGTAGCAGCAATAACAGTACTAGTATTAGATTTGCCATGCACAGGGCTATTAGTATTGATAGTAGTAGTAGCAGTAGTAGTAGCAGCAGCAGCAGCAGTAGTAAAGTAGTTGTATGCGTCAAGAACTGGAATACTCATAGTAGAAGTAGTAGCAGCAGCAGCAGTAGAGGTAAGAGTAGTAGTGTTTGCCATGCACTGAACTAATTGTAGTAGTAGCAGTACCAGCAAGAATAGAAGTAGCTGCAGCAGCAGTAGTAGCAGCAACAGTAGTGGTAAAAGTAGTAGTATTTGCCATGCACTGGGCTAGTAGTAGAAGTCCTAGTAGTAGTGGTAGCAGCAGAAGTCGAAGTGGCAGCAGCAGCAATACTAGGAGCAGCAGATTTGCCATGCAGTGGGCCACCTGTAGTAGTAAGAGTAACAGCTCTAGCAGTAGTAGTAGTATATTTGCCACGCACTGGGCTAGTAGTATTGACAGTAGTAGTAGCAACAGCAGCAGTAGTCACATGAATAGTATTTGCGACACACTGGATTACTAGTAGTAGCAGAAGTAGTAGAAGTAATAGCAACAGCAGTAGTAGAAATACTAGTACTATTTGCCATGCACTGTGCTAGTAGTAGTAGTAGTAGTAATAGTAATAGCAGCAGCAGTAGAGGTAGCAGCAGCAGTGGAAATAGAAGTAGTATCCGCCATGCACTGGGTAAGAAGTAGTAGTAGTAGTAACAGCAATAGTAACAGTAGAAGTAGATTTGCCATGCACTGGGCTCGTAGTATTGATATTAGCAGTAGCCGTAGTAGCAGCATCAGCAGTAGTAATAATAGTATTACTATGTGCAATGCACTGCACTACTATCAGTAGCAGTAGCAGTAGCAATAGTAGCAGCAGCAGAAGCAGTAGTACTAATAGTAGTAGTATCTGCCATGCACTGGACTGCTAGTAGTAGCAGTAGTAGTAGAGGTAGCAACAGCAATAGATGTGACAGCAGCAACAGAAATAGTAGCAGCAGATTTGCCCTGCAGTTGGCCAGTAGTAGTAGTAGTAGTAGTGGTAGGAGAAATAGCAGTAGTAGTAGTAGATTTGCCATGCACTGAGCTAGTAGTATTGATAGTAGTATTAGCAGTAGTAGTAGCAGCAGCAGTTGTAGTAAGAGTAGTAGTATTTGCCATTCCCTGGACTACATGTAGTACCAAGAGTAGTCACAGAAGACGCAGCAGCAGCAGTAGTGTTCATAGTACATATGTTTGCCATGCACTGGACTAGTAGTAGTAGTAGAATTAGCAGCAGCACTAGGAGTAGCTGCAGAAGCAATAGTAGTAGCAGCAGCAGTAGAAGAAGCAGCAGCAGCAGTAGTGGCAGTAGTAGTAATAGTAGTAGTATTTTACATGCACTGAGCTAGTAGCAGTAGTAGTGGTAGCAGCAGCAATAGAAGTGGCAGCTGCAAGGGTAGAACTAGCAGAAGATTTGACTCGCAGTGGGCCAGAAGAAGTATTAGCATCAGCAGTAATAGCTGTAGTACTAATAGACTTGCCATACACAGTGCTAATATTATTAATACTAGTAGTAGAAGTAGTAGCAGCAGCAGCAGTAGCAGTAATAGTAGCAATATTTGCCATGCACTGGACTACTGGTCGTAGCTGTACTAGTAGCTGTAGTAGCCGCTGCAGCAGCAGTAGTAGTAATATAGTAGCATTTGCCATGGACTGGATTAGTAGTAGTAGCAGCAGTAGCAGCAGCAGTAGAAGTAGCCGCAGTAGTAGTAGCAGCAGTAGGAGTAATAGTAGCAGTATATGCCATGCGCTTAGCTTGTAGTAGATGTAGTAGTAGTAGTAGTAATGGTAGCAGGAGCAGTAGAAGTGGTGGCAGTAGCAGTAGTAGTAGCAGCAGATTTGCCCAGCAATGGGCACGTAGTAGTAGTAGAAATAGCAGCAATAACAGTACAGGCAGTAGAATGACCATGCACAGAGGTATTAATATTGATAGTAGTAGAAGCTGTAGTGGCAGCAGCAACAGCAGTAGCAGTAATATAGTAGCATTTGCACAGACAGGATTAGTAGTAGTAGCAGTGGTAGCCTTAGCAGCAGTCAGAGTCATAGTAGTAGTATTTGCCGAGGACTGGACTACTAGTAGTTGCAGTAGAAGGAGCAGTACTAGTAGCATCAGCAGCAGTAGTAGTGATGGTAGTAGTATTTGCCATTCCCTGGACTACTAGTTGCAGCAGTAGTAGTCACAGTAGTAGCAACTGCAGCAGTAGTGGTCATAATAGTGGTATTTGCCATGCACTGTACTAGTAGTAGTAGAATTAGCAGCAGCATTAGAAGTAGCTGCAGCTGCAGTAATAGTAGCAGCAGAAGTACTAGTAGCAGTTGTGTTAATAGTAGTAGTATTTGCCATGAACTGTACTACCAGTAGCAGCTGTAGTAGCAGCAGCAGCACTACTAGTTACACTACTAGTATTTACCATGCACTGGGTTAGAAGTGGTGCTAGTAGCAGCAGTAGTAGTAGTCACAGAATTAGTAGTAGTAGCAGCAGTAGTGGTAACAGTAGGAGCACTTACCATGAACTGGGTTAGTAGTAGTAGTAGTAGTAGTGGTAGCAGCACCAGTAGAAGTGACAGCAGCAGTACTAGTGACAGCAGATTTACCCTGCAGTTGGCCAGTAAAAGTAGTAGCACTTGCTGAAATAGCCGTAGTAGTAGTAGATTTGCCATGCACTGGGCTGTAGTATTAATACTAGTCGTAGCAGTATTAGCAGCAGCATCAGGAGTAGTAATCGAAGTAGTATTTGCCATGCACTGGGCTACAAGTAATACAAGTACTAGTAGACGTAGTAGCAGCAGCAGCAGTAGTAATAATGGTAGAATACCATTGCCATGCCCTGGACTAGTAGTATTAGTAACAGTAGTAGTAGCAGCCACAGTAGAATTAGAAGCAGTAGCAGTAGTAGCAGCAGAAGTAGTCGTAAGAGCAAGAGCACTAATAGTAGCAGCAGTGGTAATAGTAGTTGTATTTGGCATGGACTGGGCTAGTAATAGTACTAGTAGCAGCAGCAGTAATGTTAGCATCAGTAGTAGTAGTAGCAGCAGTACTGGTAATATTGGTAGTATTTGAAATGCACTGGGGTAGTAGGAGTAGTAGTTGTATTGGTAGAAGCAGAAGTAGAATTGGCAGCAACATCAGTAGTAGTAGCAGCAGATTAGCCCTGCAGTGTGCACGTAGCAGTATTAGCATTAGCACTAATAGTTGTAGTAGTAGAAGATTTGCCATGCACTGGCATAGTAGTGTTGATACTAGTAGTAGCAGCAGCAGAAGTAGTAGTAATAGTAGTATTTGCCATGCGCTAGACTACTAGTAGTAGCAGCAGTAGTAGAGGTAGCACCAGGAATAGAAGTGACATCAGCAGCAGTAAGAGTAGCAGCAGATATGTCCTGCAGTGGGCCAGTAGTACTAGTAGCAGTAGCAGCCATAGCAGTAGAAGGAGCCGATTTGCCATACACAGGGATAGTAGTATTGATAGTAGTAGTAGCAGTAGTAGCAGCATTGGGTGTAGTAGTAGTATCAGTAGTTTTTGCAATGCACTGGAATATTAGTAGTAGCAGTAGTAGTAGCATTGGTACAAGCAGCAGCGGTAGTACTAATAGTAGTAGTATTTGCCATGCACTGGGCGAATAGTAGTAGTAGTAGCAGCAGCAGCAGTAGAAGTAGCAGCAGCAGTAGTAGTAGCAGCAGTAGTAGTCATAGTAGTATTTGCTATGCATTGGGCGAGTAGTACTAGTAGTGGTAGCAGCAGGAGTAGAAGTGGCAGCAGCAGCAGTAGTAGTTGGAGCAGATTGGCCCTGCAAGGTGTGAGTAGTAGTAGTAGAAGTAGCAGCAATAACAGTACTAGTATTAGATTTGCCATGCACAGGGCTATTAGTATTGATAGTAGTAGTAGCAGTAGTAGTAGCAGCAGCAGCAGCAGTAGTAAAGTAGTTGTATGCGTCAAGAACTGGAATACTCGTAGTAGAAGTAGTAGCAGCAGCAGCAGTAGAGGTAAGAGTAGTAGTGTTTGCCATGCACTGAACTAATTGTAGTAGTAGCAGTACCAGCAAGAATAGAAGTAGCTGCAGCAGCAGTAGTAGCAGCAACAGTAGTGGTAAAAGTAGTAGTATTTGCCATGCACTGGGCTAGTAGTAGAAGTCCTAGTAGTAGTGGTAGCAGCAGAAGTCGAAGTGGCAGCAGCAGCAATACTAGGAGCAGCAGATTTGCCATGCAGTGGGCCACCTGTAGTAGTAAGAGTAACAGCTCTAGCAGTAGTAGTAGTATATTTGCCACGCACTGGGCTAGTAGTATTGACAGTAGTAGTAGCAACAGCAGCAGTAGTCACATGAATAGTATTTGCGACACACTGGATTACTAGTAGTAGCAGAAGTAGTAGAAGTAATAGCAACAGCAGTAGTAGAAATACTAGTACTATTTGCCATGCACTGTGCTAGTAGTAGTAGTAGTAGTAATAGTAATAGCAGCAGCAGTAGAGGTAGCAGCAGCAGTGGAAATAGAAGTAGTATCCGCCATGCACTGGGTAAGAAGTAGTAGTAGTAGTAACAGCAATAGTAACAGTAGAAGTAGATTTGCCATGCACTGGGCTCGTAGTATTGATATTAGCAGTAGCCGTAGTAGCAGCATCAGCAGTAGTAATAATAGTATTACTATGTGCAATGCACTGCACTACTATCAGTAGCAGTAGCAATAGTAGCAGCAGCAGAAGCAGTAGTACTAATAGTAGTAGTATCTGCCATGCACTGGACTGCTAGTAGTAGCAGTAGTAGTAGAGGTAGCAACAGCAATAGATGTGACAGCAGCAACAGAAATAGTAGCAGCAGATTTGCCCTGCAGTTGGCCAGTAGTAGTAGTAGTAGTAGTGGTAGGAGAAATAGCAGTAGTAGTAGTAGATTTGCCATGCACTGAGCTAGTAGTATTGATAGTAGTATTAGCAGTAGTAGTAGCAGCAGCAGTTGTAGTAAGAGTAGTAGTATTTGCCATTCCCTGGACTACATGTAGTACCAAGAGTAGTCACAGAAGACGCAGCAGCAGCAGTAGTGTTCATAGTACATATGTTTGCCATGCACTGGACTAGTAGTAGTAGTAGAATTAGCAGCAGCACTAGGAGTAGCTGCAGAAGCAATAGTAGTAGCAGCAGCAGTAGAAGAAGCAGCAGCAGCAGTAGTGGCAGTAGTAGTAATAGTAGTAGTATTTTACATGCACTGAGCTAGTAGCAGTAGTAGTGGTAGCAGCAGCAATAGAAGTGGCAGCTGCAAGGGTAGAACTAGCAGAAGATTTGACTCGCAGTGGGCCAGAAGAAGTATTAGCATCAGCAGTAATAGCTGTAGTACTAATAGACTTGCCATACACAGTGCTAATATTATTAATACTAGTAGTAGAAGTAGCAGCAGCAGCAGCAGTAGCAGTAATAGTAGCAATATTTGCCATGCACTGGACTACTGGTCGTAGCTGTACTAGTAGCTGTAGTAGCCGCTGCAGCAGCAGTAGTAGTAATATAGTAGCATTTGCCATGGACTGGATTAGTAGTAGTAGCAGCAGTAGCAGCAGCAGTAGAAGTAGCCGCAGTAGTAGTAGCAGCAGTAGGAGTAATAGTAGCAGTATATGCCATGCGCTTAGCTTGTAGTAGATGTAGTAGTAGTAGTAGTAATGGTAGCAGGAGCAGTAGAAGTGGCGGCAGTAGCAGTAGTAGTAGCAGCAGATTTGCCCAGCAATGGGCACGTAGTAGTAGTAGAAATAGCAGCAATAACAGTACAGGCAGTAGAATGACCATGCACAGAGGTATTAATATTGATAGTAGTAGAAGCTGTAGTGGCAGCAGCAACAGCAGTAGCAGTAATATAGTAGCATTTGCACAGACAGGATTAGTAGTAGTAGCAGTGGTAGCCTTAGCAGCAGTCAGAGTCATAGTAGTAGTATTTGCCGAGGACTGGACTACTAGTAGTTGCAGTAGAAGGAGCAGTACTAGTAGCATCAGCAGCAGTAGTAGTGATGGTAGTAGTATTTGCCATTCCCTGGACTACTAGTTGCAGCAGTAGTAGTCACAGTAGTAGCAACTGCAGCAGTAGTGGTCATAATAGTGGTATTTGCCATGCACTGTACTAGTAGTAGTAGAATTAGCAGCAGCATTAGAAGTAGCTGCAGCTGCAGTAATAGTAGCAGCAGAAGTACTAGTAGCAGTTGTGTTAATAGTAGTAGTATTTGCCATGAACTGTACTACCAGTAGCAGCTGTAGTAGCAGCAGCAGCACTACTAGTTACACTACTAGTATTTACCATGCACTGGGTTAGAAGTGGTGCTAGTAGCAGCAGTAGTAGTAGTCACAGAATTAGTAGTAGTAGCAGCAGTAGTGGTAACAGTAGGAGCACTTACCATGAACTGGGTTAGTAGTAGTAGTAGTAGTAGTAGTAGTAGTAGTAGTGGTAGCAGCACCAGTAGAAGTGACAGCAGCAGTACTAGTGACAGCAGATTTACCCTGCAGTTGGCCAGTAAAAGTAGTAGCACTTGCTGAAATAGCCGTAGTAGTAGTAGATTTGCCATGCACTGGGCTGTAGTATTAATACTAGTCGTAGCAGTATTAGCAGCAGCATCAGGAGTAGTAATCGAAGTAGTATTTGCCATGCACTGGGCTGCAAGTAATACAAGTACTAGTAGACGTAGTAGCAGCAGCAGCAGTAGTAATAATGGTAGAATACCATTGCCATGCCCTGGGCTAGTAGTATTAGTAACAGTAGTAGTAGCAGCCACAGTAGAATTAGAAGCAGTAGCAGTAGTAGCAGCAGAAGTAGTCGTAAGAGCAAGAGCACTAATAGTAGCAGCAGTGGTAATAGTAGTTGTATTTGGCATGGACTGGGCTAGTAATAGTACTAGTAGCAGCAGCAGTAATGTTAGCATCAGTAGTAGTAGTAGCAGCAGTACTGGTAATATTGGTAGTATTTGAAATGCACTGGGGTAGTAGGAGTAGTAGTTGTATTGGTAGAAGCAGAAGTAGAATTGGCAGCAACATCAGTAGTAGTAGCAGCAGATTAGCCCTGCAGTGTGCACGTAGCAGTATTAGCATTAGCACTAATAGTTGTAGTACTAGAAGATTTGCCATGCACTGGCATAGTAGTGTTGATACTAGTAGGAGCAGCAGCAGAAGTAGCAGTAACAGTAGTATTTGCCATGCGCTAGACTACTAGTAGTAGCAGCAGTAGTAGAGGTAGCACCAGGAATAGAAGTGACATCAGCAGCAGTAAGAGTAGCAGCAGATATGTCCTGCAGTGGGCCAGTAGTACTAGTAGCAGTAGCAGCCATAGCAGTAGAAGGAGCCGATTTGCCATACACAGGGATAGTAGTATTGATAGTAGTAGTAGCAGTAGTAGCAGCATTGGGTGTAGTAGTAGTATCAGTAGTTTTTGCAATGCACTGGAATATTAGTAGTAGCAGTAGTAGTAGCATTGGTACAAGCAGCAGCGGTAGTACTAATAGTAGTAGTATTTGCCATGCACTGGGCGAATAGTAGTAGTAGTAGCAGCAGCAGCAGTAGAAGTAGCAGCAGCAGTAGTAGTAGCAGCAGTAGTAGTCATAGTAGTATTTGCTATGCATTGGGCGAGTAGTACTAGTAGTGGTAGCAGCAGGAGTAGAAGTGGCAGCAGCAGCAGTAGTACTTGGAGCAGATTGGCCCTGCAAGGTGTGAGTAGTAGTAGTAGAAGTAGCAGCAATAACAGTACTAGTATTAGATTTGCCGTGCACAGGGCTATTAGTATTGATAGTAGTAGTAGCAGTAGTAGCAGCAGCAGCAGCAGTAGTAAAGTAGTTGTATGCGTCAAGAACTGGAATACTCGTAGTAGAAGTAGTAGCAGCAGCAGCAGTAGAGGTAAGAGTAGTAGTGTTTGCCATGCACTGAACTAATTGTAGTAGTAGCAGTACCAGCAAGAATAGAAGTAGCTGCAGCAGCAGTAGTAGCAGCAACAGTAGTGGTAAAAGTAGTAGTATTTGCCATGCACTGGGCTAGTAGTAGAAGTCCTAGTAGTAGTGGTAGCAGCAGAAGTCGAAGTGGCAGCAGCAGCAATACTAGGAGCAGCAGATTTGCCATGCAGTGGGCCACCTGTAGTAGTAAGAGTAACAGCTCTAGCAGTAGTAGTAGTATATTTGCCACGCACTGGGCTAGTAGTATTGACAGTAGTAGTAGCAACAGCAGCAGTAGTCACATGAATAGTATTTGCGACACACTGGATTACTAGTAGTAGCAGAAGTAGTAGAAGTAATAGCAACAGCAGCAGCAGTAGTAGAAATACTAGTACTATTTGCCATGCACTGTGCTAGTAGTAGTAGTAGTAGTAATAGTAATAGCAGCAGCAGTAGAGGTAGCAGCAGCAGTGGAAATAGAAGTAGTATCCGCCATGCACTGGGTAAGAAGTAGTAGTAGTAGTAACAGCAATAGTAACAGTAGAAGTAGATTTGCCATGCACTGGGCTCGTAGTATTGATATTAGCAGTAGCCGTAGTAGCAGCATCAGCAGTAGTAATAATAGTATTACTATGTGCAATGCACTGCACTACTATCAGTAGCAGTAGCAGTAGCAATAGTAGCAGCAGCAGAAGCAGTAGTACTAATAGTAGTAGTATCTGCCATGCACTGGACTGCTAGTAGTAGCAGTAGTAGTAGAGGTAGCAACAGCAATAGATGTGACAGCAGCAACAGAAATAGTAGCAGCAGATTTGCCCTGCAGTTGGCCAGTAGTAGTAGTAGTAGTAGTGGTAGGAGAAATAGCAGTAGTAGTAGTAGATTTGCCATGCACTGAGCTAGTAGTATTGATAGTAGTATTAGCAGTAGTAGTAGCAGCAGCAGTTGTAGTAAGAGTAGTAGTATTTGCCATTCCCTGGACTACATGTAGTACCAAGAGTAGTCACAGAAGACGCAGCAGCAGCAGTAGTGTTCATAGTACATATGTTTGCCATGCACTGGACTAGTAGTAGTAGTAGAATTAGCAGCAGCACTAGGAGTAGCTGCAGAAGCAATAGTAGTAGCAGCAGCAGTAGAAGAAGCAGCAGCAGCAGTAGTGGCAGTAGTAGTAATAGTAGTAGTATTTTACATGCACTGAGCTAGTAGCAGTAGTAGTGGTAGCAGCAGCAATAGAAGTGGCAGCTGCAAGGGTAGAACTAGCAGAAGATTTGACTCGCAGTGGGCCAGAAGAAGTATTAGCATCAGCAGTAATAGCTGTAGTACTAATAGACTTGCCATACACAGTGCTAATATTATTAATACTAGTAGTAGAAGTAGTAGCAGCAGCAGCAGTAATAGTAGCAATATTTGCCATGCACTGGACTACTGGTCGTAGCTGTACTAGTAGCTGTAGTAGCCGCTGCAGCAGCAGTAGTAGTAATATAGTAGCATTTGCCATGGACTGGATTAGTAGTAGTAGCAGCAGTAGCAGCAGCAGTAGAAGTAGCCGCAGTAGTAGTAGCAGCAGTAGGAGTAATAGTAGCAGTATATGCCATGCGCTTAGCTTGTAGTAGATGTAGTAGTAGTAGTAGTAATGGTAGCAGGAGCAGTAGAAGTGGTGGCAGTAGCAGTAGTAGTAGCAGCAGATTTGCCCAGCAATGGGCACGTAGTAGTAGTAGAAATAGCAGCAATAACAGTACAGGCAGTAGAATGACCATGCACAGAGGTATTAATATTGATAGTAGTAGAAGCTGTAGTGGCAGCAGCAACAGCAGTAGCAGTAATATAGTAGCATTTGCACAGACAGGATTAGTAGTAGTAGCAGTGGTAGCCTTAGCAGCAGTCAGAGTCATAGTAGTAGTATTTGCCGAGGACTGGACTACTAGTAGTTGCAGTAGAAGGAGCAGTACTAGTAGCATCAGCAGCAGTAGTAGTGATGGTAGTAGTATTTGCCATTCCCTGGACTACTAGTTGCAGCAGTAGTAGTCACAGTAGTAGCAACTGCAGCAGTAGTGGTCATAATAGTGGTATTTGCCATGCACTGTACTAGTAGTAGTAGAATTAGCAGCAGCATTAGAAGTAGCTGCAGCTGCAGTAATAGTAGCAGCAGAAGTACTAGTAGCAGTTGTGTTAATAGTAGTAGTATTTGCCATGAACTGTACTACCAGTAGCAGCTGTAGTAGCAGCAGCAGCACTACTAGTTACACTACTAGTATTTACCATGCACTGGGTTAGAAGTGGTGCTAGTAGCAGCAGTAGTAGTAGTCACAGAATTAGTAGTAGTAGCAGCAGTAGTGGTAACAGTAGGAGCACTTACCATGAACTGGGTTAGTAGTAGTAGTAGTAGTAGTGGTAGCAGCACCAGTAGAAGTGACAGCAGCAGTACTAGTGACAGCAGATTTACCCTGCAGTTGGCCAGTAAAAGTAGTAGCACTTGCTGAAATAGCCGTAGTAGTAGTAGATTTGCCATGCACTGGGCTGTAGTATTAATACTAGTCGTAGCAGTATTAGCAGCAGCATCAGGAGTAGTAATCGAAGTAGTATTTGCCATGCACTGGGCTACAAGTAATACAAGTACTAGTAGACGTAGTAGCAGCAGCAGCAGTAGTAATAATGGTAGAATACCATTGCCATGCCCTGGACTAGTAGTATTAGTAACAGTAGTAGTAGCAGCCACAGTAGAATTAGAAGCAGTAGCAGTAGTAGCAGCAGAAGTAGTCGTAAGAGCAAGAGCACTAATAGTAGCAGCAGTGGTAATAGTAGTTGTATTTGGCATGGACTGGGCTAGTAATAGTACTAGTAGCAGCAGCAGTAATGTTAGCATCAGTAGTAGTAGTACCAGCAGTACTGGTAATATTGGTAGTATTTGAAATGCACTGGGGTAGTAGGAGTAGTAGTTGTATTGGTAGAAGCAGAAGTAGAATTGGCAGCAACATCAGTAGTAGTAGCAGCAGATTAGCCCTGCAGTGTGCACGTAGCAGTATTAGCATTAGCACTAATAGTTGTAGTAGTAGAAGATTTGCCATGCACTGGCATAGTAGTGTTGATACTAGTAGTAGCAGCAGCAGAAGTAGTAGTAATAGTAGTATTTGCCATGCGCTAGACTACTAGTAGTAGCAGCAGTAGTAGAGGTAGCACCAGGAATAGAAGTGACATCAGCAGCAGTAAGAGTAGCAGCAGATATGTCCTGCAGTGGGCCAGTAGTACTAGTAGCAGTAGCAGCCATAGCAGTAGAAGGAGCCGATTTGCCATACACAGGGATAGTAGTATTGATAGTAGTAGTAGCAGTAGTAGCAGCATTGGGTGTAGTAGTAGTATCAGTAGTTTTTGCAATGCACTGGAATATTAGTAGTAGCAGTAGTAGTAGCATTGGTACAAGCAGCAGCGGTAGTACTAATAGTAGTAGTATTTGCCATGCACTGGGCGAATAGTAGTAGTAGTAGCAGCAGCAGCAGTAGAAGTAGCAGCAGCAGTAGTAGTAGCAGCAGTAGTAGTCATAGTAGTATTTGCTATGCATTGGGCGAGTAGTACTAGTAGTGGTAGCAGCAGGAGTAGAAGTGGCAGCAGCAGCAGTAGTAGTTGGAGCAGATTGGCCCTGCAAGGTGTGAGTAGTAGTAGTAGAAGTAGCAGCAATAACAGTACTAGTATTAGATTTGCCATGCACAGGGCTATTAGTATTGATAGTAGTAGTAGCAGTAGTAGTAGCAGCAGCAGCAGCAGTAGTAAAGTAGTTGTATGCGTCAAGAACTGGAATACTCGTAGTAGAAGTAGTAGCAGCAGCAGCAGTAGAGGTAAGAGTAGTAGTGTTTGCCATGCACTGAACTAATTGTAGTAGTAGCAGTACCAGCAAGAATAGAAGTAGCTGCAGCAGCAGTAGTAGCAGCAACAGTAGTGGTAAAAGTAGTAGTATTTGCCATGCACTGGGCTAGTAGTAGAAGTCCTAGTAGTAGTGGTAGCAGCAGAAGTCGAAGTGGCAGCAGCAGCAATACTAGGAGCAGCAGATTTGCCATGCAGTGGGCCACCTGTAGTAGTAAGAGTAACAGCTCTAGCAGTAGTAGTAGTATATTTGCCACGCACTGGGCTAGTAGTATTGACAGTAGTAGTAGCAACAGCAGCAGTAGTCACATGAATAGTATTTGCGACACACTGGATTACTAGTAGTAGCAGAAGTAGTAGAAGTAATAGCAACAGCAGTAGTAGAAATACTAGTACTATTTGCCATGCACTGTGCTAGTAGTAGTAGTAGTAGTAATAGTAATAGCAGCAGCAGTAGAGGTAGCAGCAGCAGTGGAAATAGAAGTAGTATCCGCCATGCACTGGGTAAGAAGTAGTAGTAGTAGTAACAGCAATAGTAACAGTAGAAGTAGATTTGCCATGCACTGGGCTCGTAGTATTGATATTAGCAGTAGCCGTAGTAGCAGCATCAGCAGTAGTAATAATAGTATTACTATGTGCAATGCACTGCACTACTATCAGTAGCAGTAGCAGTAGCAATAGTAGCAGCAGCAGAAGCAGTAGTACTAATAGTAGTAGTATCTGCCATGCACTGGACTGCTAGTAGTAGCAGTAGTAGTAGAGGTAGCAACAGCAATAGATGTGACAGCAGCAACAGAAATAGTAGCAGCAGATTTGCCCTGCAGTTGGCCAGTAGTAGTAGTAGTAGTAGTGGTAGGAGAAATAGCAGTAGTAGTAGTAGATTTGCCATGCACTGAGCTAGTAGTATTGATAGTAGTATTAGCAGTAGTAGTAGCAGCAGCAGTTGTAGTAAGAGTAGTAGTATTTGCCATTCCCTGGACTACATGTAGTACCAAGAGTAGTCACAGAAGACGCAGCAGCAGCAGTAGTGTTCATAGTACATATGTTTGCCATGCACTGGACTAGTAGTAGTAGTAGAATTAGCAGCAGCACTAGGAGTAGCTGCAGAAGCAATAGTAGTAGCAGCAGCAGTAGAAGAAGCAGCAGCAGCAGTAGTGGCAGTAGTAGTAATAGTAGTAGTATTTTACATGCACTGAGCTAGTAGCAGTAGTAGTGGTAGCAGCAGCAATAGAAGTGGCAGCTGCAAGGGTAGAACTAGCAGAAGATTTGACTCGCAGTGGGCCAGAAGAAGTATTAGCATCAGCAGTAATAGCTGTAGTACTAATAGACTTGCCATACACAGTGCTAATATTATTAATACTAGTAGTAGAAGTAGCAGCAGCAGCAGCAGTAGCAGTAATAGTAGCAATATTTGCCATGCACTGGACTACTGGTCGTAGCTGTACTAGTAGCTGTAGTAGCCGCTGCAGCAGCAGTAGTAGTAATATAGTAACATTTGCCATGGACTGGATTAGTAGTAGTAGCAGCAGTAGCAGCAGCAGTAGAAGTAGCCGCAGTAGTAGTAGCAGCAGTAGGAGTAATAGTAGCAGTATATGCCATGCGCTTAGCTTGTAGTAGATGTAGTAGTAGTAGTAGTAATGGTAGCAGGAGCAGTAGAAGTGGCGGCAGTAGCAGTAGTAGTAGCAGCAGATTTGCCCAGCAATGGGCACGTAGTAGTAGTAGAAATAGCAGCAATAACAGTACAGGCAGTAGAATGACCATGCACAGAGGTATTAATATTGATAGTAGTAGAAGCTGTAGTGGCAGCAGCAACAGCAGTAGCAGTAATATAGTAGCATTTGCACAGACAGGATTAGTAGTAGTAGCAGTGGTAGCCTTAGCAGCAGTCAGAGTCATAGTAGTAGTATTTGCCGAGGACTGGACTACTAGTAGTTGCAGTAGAAGGAGCAGTACTAGTAGCATCAGCAGCAGTAGTAGTGATGGTAGTAGTATTTGCCATTCCCTGGACTACTAGTTGCAGCAGTAGTAGTCACAGTAGTAGCAACTGCAGCAGTAGTGGTCATAATAGTGGTATTTGCCATGCACTGTACTAGTAGTAGTAGAATTAGCAGCAGCATTAGAAGTAGCTGCAGCTGCAGTAATAGTAGCAGCAGAAGTACTAGTAGCAGTTGTGTTAATAGTAGTAGTATTTGCCATGAACTGTACTACCAGTAGCAGCTGTAGTAGCAGCAGCAGCACTACTAGTTACACTACTAGTATTTACCATGCACTGGGTTAGAAGTGGTGCTAGTAGCAGCAGTAGTAGTAGTCACAGAATTAGTAGTAGTAGCAGCAGTAGTGGTAACAGTAGGAGCACTTACCATGAACTGGGTTAGTAGTAGTAGTAGTAGTAGTAGTACTAGTAGTGATAGCAGCACCAGTAGAAGTGACAGCAGCAGTACTAGTGACAGCAGATTTACCCTGCAGTTGGCCAGTAAAAGTAGTAGCACTTGCTGAAATAGCCGTAGTAGTAGTAGATTTGCCATGCACTGGGCTGTAGTATTAATACTAGTCGTAGCAGTATTAGCGGCAGCATCAGGAGTAGTAATCGAAGTAGTATTTGCCATGCACTGGGCTACAAGTAATACAAGTACTAGTAGACGTAGTAGCAGCAGCAGCAGTAGTAATAATGGTAGAATACCATTGCCATGCCCTGGGCTAGTAGTATTAGTAACAGTAGTAGTAGCAGCCACAGTAGAATTAGAAGCAGTAGCAGTAGTAGCAGCAGAAGTAGTCGTAAGAGCAAGAGCACTAATAGTAGCAGCAGTGGTAATAGTAGTTGTATTTGGCATGGACTGGGCTAGTAATAGTACTAGTAGCAGCAGCAGTAATGTTAGCATCAGTAGTAGTAGTAGCAGCAGTACTGGTAATATTGGTAGTATTTGAAATGCACTGGGGTAGTAGGAGTAGTAGTTGTATTGGTAGAAGCAGAAGTAGAATTGGCAGCAACATCAGTAGTAGTAGCAGCAGATTAGCCCTGCAGTGTGCACGTAGCAGTATTAGCATTAGCACTAATAGTTGTAGTAGTAGAAGATTTGCCATGCACTGGCATAGTAGTGTTGATACTAGTAGTAGCAGCAGCAGAAGTAGTAGTAATAGTAGTATTTGCCATGCGCTAGACTACTAGTAGTAGCAGCAGTAGTAGAGGTAGCACCAGGAATAGAAGTGACATCAGCAGCAGTAAGAGTAGCAGCAGATATGTCCTGCAGTGGGCCAGTAGTACTAGTAGCAGTAGCAGCCATAGCAGTAGAAGGAGCCGATTTGCCATACACAGGGATAGTAGTATTGATAGTAGTAGTAGCAGTAGTAGCAGCATTGGGTGTAGTAGTAGTATCAGTAGTTTTTGCAATGCACGGGAATATTAGTAGTAGCAGTAGTAGTAGTATTGGTACAAGCAGCAGCGGTAGTACTAATAGTAGTAGTATTTGCCATGCACTGGGCGAATAGTAGTAGTAGTAGCAGCAGCAGCAGTAGAAGTAGCAGCAGCAGTAGTAGTAGCAGCAGTAGTAGTCATAGTAGTATTTGCTATGCATTGGGCGAGTAGTACTAGTAGTGGTAGCAGCAGGAGTAGAAGTGGCAGCAGCAGCAGTAGTACTTGGAGCAGATTGGCCCTGCAAGGTGTGAGTAGTAGTAGTAGAAGTAGCAGCAATAACAGTACTAGTATTAGATTTGCCATGCACAGGGCTATTAGTATTGATAGTAGTATTAGCAGTAGTAGTAGCAGCAGGAGCAGCAGTAGTAAAGTAGTTGTATGCGTCAAGAACTGGAATACTCGTAGTAGAAGTAGTAGCAGCAGCAGCAGTAGAGGTAAGAGTAGTAGTGTTTGCCATGCACTGAACTAATTGTAGTAGTAGCAGTACCAGCAAGAATAGAAGTAGCTGCAGCAGCAGTAGTAGCAGCAACAGTAGTGGTAAAAGTAGTAGTATTTGCCATGCACTGGGCTAGTAGTAGAAGTCCTAGTAGTAGTGGTAGCAGCAGAAGTCGAAGTGGCAGCAGCAGCAATACTAGGAGCAGCAGATTTGCCATGCAGTGGGCCACCTGTAGTAGTAAGAGCAACAGCTCTAGCAGTAGTAGTAGTATATTTGCCACGCACTGGGCTAGTAGTATTGACAGTAGTAGTAGCAACAGCAGCAGTAGTCACATGAATAGTATTTGCGACACACTGGATTACTAGTAGTAGCAGAAGTAGTAGAAGTAATAGCAACAGCAGCAGCAGTAGTAGAAATACTAGTACTATTTGCCATGCACTGTGCTAGTAGTAGTAGTAATAGTAATAGTAATAGCAGCAGCAGTAGAGGTAGCAGCAGCAGTGGAAATAGAAGTAGTATCCGCCATGCACTGGGTAAGAAGTAGTAGTAGTAGTAACAGCAATAGTAACAGTAGAAGTAGATTTGCCATGCACTGGGCTCATAGTATTGATATTAGCAGTAGCCGTAGTAGCAGCATCAGCAGTAGTAATAATAGTATTACTATGTGCAATGCACTGCACTACTATCAGTAGCAGTAGCAGTAGCAATAGTAGCAGCAGCAGAAGCAGTAGTACTAATAGTAGTAGTATCTGCCATGCACTGGACTGCTAGTAGTAGCAGTAGTAGTAGAGGTAGCAACAGCAATAGATGTGACAGCAGCAACAGAAATAGTAGCAGCAGATTTGCCCTGCAGTTGGCCAGTAGTAGTAGTAGTAGTAGTGGTAGGAGAAATAGCAGTAGTAGTAGTAGATTTGCCATGCACTGAGCTAGTAGTATTGATAGTAGTATTAGCAGTAGTAGTAGCAGCAGCAGTTGTAGTAAGAGTAGTAGTATTTGCCATTCCCTGGACTACATGTAGTACCAAGAGTAGTCACAGAAGACGCAGCAGCAGCAGTAGTGTTCATAGTACATATGTTTGCCATGCACTGGACTAGTAGTAGTAGTAGAATTAGCAGCAGCACTAGGAGTAGCTGCAGAAGCAATAGTAGTAGCAGCAGCAGTAGAAGAAGCAGCAGCAGCAGTAGTGGCAGTAGTAGTAATAGTAGTAGTATTTTACATGCACTGAGCTAGTAGCAGTAGTAGTGGTAGCAGCAGCAATAGAAGTGGCAGCTGCAAGGGTAGAACTAGCAGAAGATTTGACTCGCAGTGGGCCAGAAGAAGTATTAGCATCAGCAGTAATAGCTGTAGTACTAATAGACTTGCCATACACAGTGCTAATATTATTAATACTAGTAGTAGAAGTAGCAGCAGCAGCAGCAGTAGCAGTAATAGTAGCAATATTTGCCATGCACTGGACTACTGGTCGTAGCTGTACTAGTAGCTGTAGTAGCCGCTGCAGCAGCAGTAGTAGTAATATAGTAGCATTTGCCATGGACTGGATTAGTAGTAGTAGCAGCAGTAGCAGCAGCAGTAGAAGTAGCCGCAGTAGGAGTAGCAGCAGTAGGAGTAATAGTAGCAGTATATGCCATGCGCTTAGCTTGTAGTAGATGTAGTAGTAGTAGTAGTAATGGTAGCAGGAGCAGTAGAAGTGGCGGCAGTAGCAGTAGTAGTAGCAGCAGATTTGCCCAGCAATGGGCACGTAGTAGTAGTAGAAATAGCAGCAATAACAGTACAGGCAGTAGAATGACCATGCACAGAGGTATTAATATTGATAGTAGTAGAAGCTGTAGTGGCAGCAGCAACAGCAGTAGCAGTAATATAGTAGCATTTGCACAGACAGGATTAGTAGTAGTAGCAGTGGTAGCCTTAGCAGCAGTCAGAGTCATAGTAGTAGTATTTGCCGAGGACTGGACTACTAGTAGTTGCAGTAGAAGGAGCAGTACTAGTAGCATCAGCAGCAGTAGTAGTGATGGTAGTAGTATTTGCCATTCCCTGGACTACTAGTTGCAGCAGTAGTAGTCACAGTAGTAGCAACTGCAGCAGTAGTGGTCATAATAGTGGTATTTGCCATGCACTGTACTGGTAGTAGTAGAATTAGCAGCAGCATTAGAAGTAGCTGCAGCTGCAGTAATAGTAGCAGCAGAAGTACTAGTAGCAGTTGTGTTAATAGTAGTAGTATTTGCCATGAACTGTACTACCAGTAGCAGCTGTAGTAGCAGCAGCAGCACTACTAGTTACACTACTAGTATTTACCATGCACTGGGTTAGAAGTGGTGCTAGTAGCAGCAGTAGTAGTAGTCACAGAATTAGTAGTAGTAGCAGCAGTAGTGGTAACAGTAGGAGCACTTACCATGAACTGGGTTAGTAGTAGTAGTAGTAGTAGTAGTAGTAGTAGTGGTAGCAGCACCAGTAGAAGTGACAGCAGCAGTACTAGTGACAGCAGATTTACCCTGCAGTTGGCCAGTAAAAGTAGTAGCACTTGCTGAAATAGCCGTAGTAGTAGTAGATTTGCCATGCACTGGGCTGTAGTATTAATACTAGTCATAGCAGTATTAGCAGCAGCATCAGGAGTAGTAATCGAAGTAGTATTTGCCATGCACTGGGCTACAAGTAATACAAGTACTAGTAGACGTAGTAGCAGCAGCAGCAGTAGTAATAATGGTAGAATACCATTGCCATGCCCTGGGCTAGTAGTATTAGTAACAGTAGTAGTAGCAGCCACAGTAGAATTAGAAGCAGTAGCAGTAGTAGCAGCAGAAGTAGTCGTAAGAGCAAGAGCACTAATAGTAGCAGCAGTGGTAATAGTAGTTGTATTTGGCATGGACTGGGCTAGTAATAGTACTAGTAGCAGCAGCAGTAATGTTAGCATCAGTAGTAGTAGTAGCAGCAGTACTGGTAATATTGGTAGTATTTGAAATGCACTGGGGTAGTAGGAGTAGTAGTTGTATTGGTAGAAGCAGAAGTAGAATTGGCAGCAACATCAGTAGTAGTAGCAGCAGATTAGCCCTGCAGTGTGCACGTAGCAGTATTAGCATTAGCACTAATAGTTGTAGTACTAGAAGATTTGCCATGCACTGGCATAGTAGTGTTGATACTAGTAGTAGCAGCAGCAGAAGTAGCAGTAATAGTAGTATTTGCCATGCGCTAGACTACTAGTAGTAGCAGCAGTAGTAGAGGTAGCACCAGGAATAGAAGTGACATCAGCAGCAGTAAGAGTAGCAGCAGATATGTCCTGCAGTGGGCCAGTAGTACTAGTAGCAGTAGCAGCCATAGCAGTAGAAGGAGCCGATTTGCCATACACAGGGATAGTAGTATTGATAGTAGTAGTAGCAGTAGTAGCAGCATTGGGTGTAGTAGTAGTATCAGTAGTTTTTGCAATGCACGGGAATATTAGTAGTAGCAGTAGTAGTAGCATTGGTACAAGCAGCAGCGGTAGTACTAATAGTAGTAGTATTTGCCATGCACTGGGCGAATAGTAGTAGTAGTAGCAGCAGCAGCAGTAGAAGTAGCAGCAGCAGTAGTAGTAGCAGCAGTAGTAGTCATAGTAGTATTTGCTATGCATTGGGCGAGTAGTACTAGTAGTGGTAGCAGCAGGAGTAGAAGTGGCAGCAGCAGCAGTAGTACTTGGAGCAGATTGGCCCTGCAAGGTGTGAGTAGTAGTAGTAGAAGTAGCAGCAATAACAGTACTAGTATTAGATTTGCCATGCACAGGGCTATTAGTATTGATAGTAGTAGTAGCAGTAGTAGTAGCAGCAGGAGCAGCAGTAGTAAAGTAGTTGTATGCGTCAAGAACTGGAATACTCGTAGTAGAAGTAGTAGCAGCAGCAGCAGTAGAGGTAAGAGTAGTAGTGTTTGCCATGCACTGAACTAATTGTAGTAGTAGCAGTACCAGCAAGAATAGAAGTAGCTGCAGCAGCAGTAGTAGCAGCAACAGTAGTGGTAAAAGTAGTAGTATTTGCCATGCACTGGGCTAGTAGTAGAAGTCCTAGTAGTAGTGGTAGCAGCAGAAGTCGAAGTGGCAGCAGCAGCAATACTAGGAGCAGCAGATTTGCCATGCAGTGGGCCACCTGTAGTAGTAAGAGTAACAGCTCTAGCAGTAGTAGTAGTATATTTGCCACGCACTGGGCTAGTAGTATTGACAGTAGTAGTAGCAACAGCAGCAGTAGTCACATGAATAGTATTTGCGACACACTGGATTACTAGTAGTAGCAGAAGTAGTAGAAGTAATAGCAACAGCAGCAGCAGTAGTAGAAATACTAGTACTATTTGCCATGCACTGTGCTAGTAGTAGTAGTAGTAGTAATAGTAATAGCAGCAGCAGTAGAGGTAGCAGCAGCAGTGGAAATAGAAGTAGTATCCGCCATGCACTGGGTAAGAAGTAGTAGTAGTAGTAACAGCAATAGTAACAGTAGAAGTAGATTTGCCATGCACTGGGCTCGTAGTATTGATATTAGCAGTAGCCGTAGTAGCAGCATCAGCAGTAGTAATAATAGTATTACTATGTGCAATGCACTGCACTACTATCAGTAGCAGTAGCAGTAGCAATAGTAGCAGCAGCAGAAGCAGTAGTACTAATAGTAGTAGTATCTGCCATGCACTGGACTGCTAGTAGTAGCAGTAGTAGTAGAGGTAGCAACAGCAATAGATGTGACAGCAGCAACAGAAATAGTAGCAGCAGATTTGCCCTGCAGTTGGCCAGTAGTAGTAGTAGTAGTAGTGGTAGGAGAAATAGCAGTAGTAGTAGTAGATTTGCCATGCACTGAGCTAGTAGTATTGATAGTAGTATTAGCAGTAGTAGTAGCAGCAGCAGTTGTAGTAAGAGTAGTAGTATTTGCCATTCCCTGGACTACATGTAGTACCAAGAGTAGTCACAGAAGACGCAGCAGCAGCAGTAGTGTTCATAGTACATATGTTTGCCATGCACTGGACTAGTAGTAGTAGTAGAATTAGCAGCAGCACTAGGAGTAGCTGCAGAAGCAATAGTAGTAGCAGCAGCAGTAGAAGAAGCAGCAGCAGCAGTAGTGGCAGTAGTAGTAATAGTAGTAGTATTTTACATGCACTGAGCTAGTAGCAGTAGTAGTGGTAGCAGCAGCAATAGAAGTGGCAGCTGCAAGGGTAGAACTAGCAGAAGATTTGACTCGCAGTGGGCCAGAAGAAGTATTAGCATCAGCAGTAATAGCTGTAGTACTAATAGACTTGCCATACACAGTGCTAATATTATTAATACTAGTAGTAGAAGTAGTAGCAGCAGCAGCAGTAACAGTAATAGTAGCAATATTTGCCATGCACTGGACTACTGGTCGTAGCTGTACTAGTAGCTGTAGTAGCCGCTGCAGCAGCAGTAGTAGTAATATAGTAGCATTTGCCATGGACTGGATTAGTAGTAGTAGCAGCAGTAGCAGCAGCAGTAGAAGTAGCCGCAGTAGGAGTAGCAGCAGTAGGAGTAATAGTAGCAGTATATGCCATGCGCTTAGCTTGTAGTAGATGTAGTAGTAGTAGTAGTAATGGTAGCAGGAGCAGTAGAAGTGGCGGCAGTAGCAGTAGTAGTAGCAGCAGATTTGCCCAGCAATGGGCACGTAGTAGTAGTAGAAATAGCAGCAATAACAGTACAGGCAGTAGAATGACCATGCACAGAGGTATTAATATTGATAGTAGTAGAAGCTGTAGTGGCAGCAGCAACAGCAGTAGCAGTAATATAGTAGCATTTGCACAGACAGGATTAGTAGTAGTAGCAGTGGTAGCCTTAGCAGCAGTCAGAGTCATAGTAGTAGTATTTGCCGAGGACTGGACTACTAGTAGTTGCAGTAGAAGGAGCAGTACTAGTAGCATCAGCAGCAGTAGTAGTGATGGTAGTAGTATTTGCCATTCCCTGGACTACTAGTTGCAGCAGTAGTAGTCACAGTAGTAGCAACTGCAGCAGTAGTGGTCATAATAGTGGTATTTGCCATGCACTGTACTAGTAGTAGTAGAAGTAGCAGCAGCATTAGAAGTAGCTGCAGCTGCAGTAATAGTAGCAGCAGAAGTACTAGTAGCAGTTGTGTTAATAGTAGTAGTATTTGCCATGAACTGTACTACCAGTAGCAGCTGTAGTAGCAGCAGCAGCACTACTAGTTACACTACTAGTATTTACCATGCACTGGGTTAGAAGTGGTGCTAGTAGCAGCAGTAGTAGTAGTCACAGAATTAGTAGTAGTAGCAGCAGTACTGGTAACAGTAGGAGCACTTACCATGAACTGGGTTAGTAGTAGTAGTAGTAGTAGTAGTAGTAGTAGTGGTAGCAGCACCAGTAGAAGTGACAGCAGCAGTACTAGTGACAGCAGATTTACCCTGCAGTTGGCCAGTAAAAGTAGTAGCACTTGCTGAAATAGCCGTAGTAGTAGTAGATTTGCCATGCACTGGGCTGTAGTATTAATACTAGTCATAGCAGTATTAGCAGCAGCATCAGGAGTAGTAATCGAAGTAGTATTTGCCATGCACTGGGCTACAAGTACTAGTAGACGTAGTAGCAGCAGCAGCAGTAGTAATAATGGTAGAATACCATTGCCATGCCCTGGGCTAGTAGTATTAGTAACAGTAGTAGTAGCAGCCACAGTAGAATTAGAAGCAGTAGCAGTAGTAGCAGCAGAAGTAGTCGTAAGAGCAAGAGCACTAATAGTAGCAGCAGTGGTAATAGTAGTTGTATTTGGCATGGACTGGGCTAGTAATAGTACTAGTAGCAGCAGCAGTAATGTTAGCATCAGTAGTAGTAGTAGCAGCAGTACTGGTAATATTGGTAGTATTTGAAATGCACTGGGGTAGTAGGAGTAGTAGTTGTATTGGTAGAAGCAGAAGTAGAATTGGCAGCAACATCAGTAGTAGTAGCAGCAGATTAGCCCTGCAGTGTGCACGTAGCAGTATTAGCATTAGCACTAATAGTTGTAGTACTAGAAGATTTGCCATGCACTGGCATAGTAGTGTTGATACTAGTAGTAGCAGCAGCAGAAGTAGCAGTAATAGTAGTATTTGCCATGCGCTAGACTACTAGTAGTAGCAGCAGTAGTAGAGGTAGCACCAGGAATAGAAGTGACATCAGCAGCAGTAAGAGTAGCAGCAGATATGTCCTGCAGTGGGCCAGTAGTACTAGTAGCAGTAGCAGCCATAGCAGTAGAAGGAGCCGATTTGCCATACACAGGGATAGTAGTATTGATAGTAGTAGTAGCAGTAGTAGCAGCATTGGGTGTAGTAGTAGTATCAGTAGTTTTTGCAATGCACGGGAATATTAGTAGTAGCAGTAGTAGTAGCATTGGTACAAGCAGCAGCGGTAGTACTAATAGTAGTAGTATTTGCCATGCACTGGGCGAATAGTAGTAGTAGTAGCAGCAGCAGCAGTAGAAGTAGCAGCAGCAGTAGTAGTAGCAGCAGTAGTAGTCATAGTAGTATTTGCTATGCATTGGGCGAGTAGTACTAGTAGTGGTAGCAGCAGGAGTAGAAGTGGCAGCAGCAGCAGTAGTACTTGGAGCAGATTGGCCCTGCAAGGTGTGAGTAGTAGTAGTAGAAGTAGCAGCAATAACAGTACTAGTATTAGATTTGCCATGCACAGGGCTATTAGTATTGATAGTAGTAGTAGCAGTAGTAGTAGCAGCAGGAGCAGCAGTAGTAAAGTAGTTGTATGCGTCAAGAACTGGAATACTCGTAGTAGAAGTAGTAGCAGCAGCAGCAGTAGAGGTAAGAGTAGTAGTGTTTGCCATGCACTGAACTAATTGTAGTAGTAGCAGTACCAGCAAGAATAGAAGTAGCTGCAGCAGCAGTAGTAGCAGCAACAGTAGTGGTAAAAGTAGTAGTATTTGCCATGCACTGGGCTAGTAGTAGAAGTCCTAGTAGTAGTGGTAGCAGCAGAAGTCGAAGTGGCAGCAGCAGCAATACTAGGAGCAGCAGATTTGCCATGCAGTGGGCCACCTGTAGTAGTAAGAGTAACAGCTCTAGCAGTAGTAGTAGTATATTTGCCACGCACTGGGCTAGTAGTATTGACAGTAGTAGTAGCAACAGCAGCAGTAGTCACATGAATAGTATTTGCGACACACTGGATTACTAGTAGTAGCAGAAGTAGTAGAAGTAATAGCAACAGCAGCAGCAGTAGTAGAAATACTAGTACTATTTGCCATGCACTGTGCTAGTAGTAGTAGTAGTAGTAATAGTAATAGCAGCAGCAGTAGAGGTAGCAGCAGCAGTGGAAATAGAAGTAGTATCCGCCATGCACTGGGTAAGAAGTAGTAGTAGTAGTAACAGCAATAGTAACAGTAGAAGTAGATTTGCCATGCACTGGGCTCGTAGTATTGATATTAGCAGTAGCCGTAGTAGCAGCATCAGCAGTAGTAATAATAGTATTACTATGTGCAATGCACTGCACTACTATCAGTAGCAGTAGCAGTAGCAATAGTAGCAGCAGCAGAAGCAGTAGTACTAATAGTAGTAGTATCTGCCATGCACTGGACTGCTAGTAGTAGCAGTAGTAGTAGAGGTAGCAACAGCAATAGATGTGACAGCAGCAACAGAAATAGTAGCAGCAGATTTGCCCTGCAGTTGGCCAGTAGTAGTAGTAGTAGTAGTGGTAGGAGAAATAGCAGTAGTAGTAGTAGATTTGCCATGCACTGAGCTAGTAGTATTGATAGTAGTATTAGCAGTAGTAGTAGCAGCAGCAGTTGTAGTAAGAGTAGTAGTATTTGCCATTCCCTGGACTACATGTAGTACCAAGAGTAGTCACAGAAGACGCAGCAGCAGCAGTAGTGTTCATAGTACATATGTTTGCCATGCACTGGACTAGTAGTAGTAGTAGAATTAGCAGCAGCACTAGGAGTAGCTGCAGAAGCAATAGTAGTAGCAGCAGCAGTAGAAGAAGCAGCAGCAGCAGTAGTGGCAGTAGTAGTAATAGTAGTAGTATTTTACATGCACTGAGCTAGTAGCAGTAGTAGTGGTAGCAGCAGCAATAGAAGTGGCAGCTGCAAGGGTAGAACTAGCAGAAGATTTGACTCGCAGTGGGCCAGAAGAAGTATTAGCATCAGCAGTAATAGCTGTAGTACTAATAGACTTGCCATACACAGTGCTAATATTATTAATACTAGTAGTAGAAGTAGTAGCAGCAGCAGCAGTAGCAGTAATAGTAGCAATATTTGCCATGCACTGGACTACTGGTCGTAGCTGTACTAGTAGCTGTAGTAGCCGCTGCAGCAGCAGTAGTAGTAATATAGTAGCATTTGCCATGGACTGGATTAGTAGTAGTAGCAGCAGTAGCAGCAGCAGTAGAAGTAGCCGCAGTAGGAGTAGCAGCAGTAGGAGTAATAGTAGCAGTATATGCCATGCGCTTAGCTTGTAGTAGATGTAGTAGTAGTAGTAGTAATGGTAGCAGGAGCAGTAGAAGTGGCGGCAGTAGCAGTAGTAGTAGCAGCAGATTTGCCCAGCAATGGGCACGTAGTAGTAGTAGAAATAGCAGCAATAACAGTACAGGCAGTAGAATGACCATGCACAGAGGTATTAATATTGATAGTAGTAGAAGCTGTAGTGGCAGCAGCAACAGCAGTAGCAGTAATATAGTAGCATTTGCACAGACAGGATTAGTAGTAGTAGCAGTGGTAGCCTTAGCAGCAGTCATAGTCATAGTAGTAGTATTTGCCGAGGACTGGACTACTAGTAGTTGCAGTAGAAGGAGCAGTACTAGTAGCATCAGCAGCAGTAGTAGTGATGGTAGTAGTATTTGCCATTCCCTGGACTACTAGTTGCAGCAGTAGTAGTCACAGTAGTAGCAACTGCAGCAGTAGTGGTCATAATAGTGGTATTTGCCATGCACTGTACTAGTAGTAGTAGAAGTAGCAGCAGCATTAGAAGTAGCTGCAGCTGCAGTAATAGTAGCAGCAGAAGTACTAGTAGCAGTTGTGTTAATAGTAGTAGTATTTGCCATGAACTGTACTACCAGTAGCAGCTGTAGTAGCAGCAGCAGCACTACTAGTTACACTACTAGTATTTACCATGCACTGGGTTAGAAGTGGTGCTAGTAGCAGCAGTAGTAGTAGTCACAGAATTAGTAGTAGTAGCAGCAGTAGTGGTAACAGTAGGAGCACTTACCATGAACTGGGTTAGTAGTAGTAGTAGTAGTAGTAGTAGTGGTAGCAGCACCAGTAGAAGTGACAGCAGCAGTACTAGTGACAGCAGATTTACCCTGCAGTTGGCCAGTAAAAGTAGTAGCACTTGCTGAAATAGCCGTAGTAGTAGTAGATTTGCCATGCACTGGGCTGTAGTATTAATACTAGTCGTAGCAGTATTAGCAGCAGCATCAGGAGTAGTAATCGAAGTAGTATTTGCCATGCACTGGGCTACAAGTAATACAAGTACTAGTAGACGTAGTAGCAGCAGCAGCAGTAGTAATAATGGTAGAATACCATTGCCATGCCCTGGGCTAGTAGTATTAGTAACAGTAGTAGTAGCAGCCACAGTAGAATTAGAAGCAGTAGCAGTAGTAGCAGCAGAAGTAGTCGTAAGAGCAAGAGCACTAATAGTAGCAGCAGTGGTAATAGTAGTTGTATTTGGCATGGACTGGGCTAGTAATAGTACTAGTAGCAGCAGCAGTAATGTTAGCATCAGTAGTAGTAGTAGCAGCAGTACTGGTAATATTGGTAGTATTTGAAATGCACTGGGGTAGTAGGAGTAGTAGTTGTATTGGTAGAAGCAGAAGTAGAATTGGCAGCAACATCAGTAGTAGTAGCAGCAGATTAGCCCTGCAGTGTGCACGTAGCAGTATTAGCATTAGCACTAATAGTTGTAGTACTAGAAGATTTGCCATGCACTGGCATAGTAGTGTTGATACTAGTAGTAGCAGCAGCAGAAGTAGCAGTAATAGTAGTATTTGCCATGCGCTAGACTACTAGTAGTAGCAGCAGTAGTAGAGGTAGCACCAGGAATAGAAGTGACATCAGCAGCAGTAAGAGTAGCAGCAGATATGTCCTGCAGTGGGCCAGTAGTACTAGTAGCAGTAGCAGCCATAGCAGTAGAAGGAGCCGATTTGCCATACACAGGGATAGTAGTATTGATAGTAGTAGTAGCAGTAGTAGCAGCATTGGGTGTAGTAGTAGTATCAGTAGTTTTTGCAATGCACTGGAATATTAGTAGTAGCATTGGTACAAACAGCAGCGGTAGTACTAATAGTAGTAGTATTTGCCATGCACTGGGCGAATAGTAGTAGTAGTAGCAGCAGCAGCAGTAGAAGTAGCAGCAGCAGTAGTAGTAGCAGCAGTAGTAGTCATAGTAGTATTTGCTATGCATTGGGCGAGTAGTACTAGTAGTGGTAGCAGCAGGAGTAGAAGTGGCAGCAGCAGCAGTAGTAGTTGGAGCAGATTGGCCCTGCAAGGTGTGAGTAGTAGTAGTAGAAGTAGCAGCAATAACAGTACTAGTATTAGATTTGCCATGCACAGGGCTATTAGTATTGATAGTAGTAGTAGCAGTAGTAGTAGCAGCAGCAGCAGCAGTAGTAAAGTAGTTGTATGCGTCAAGAACTGGAATACTCGTAGTAGAAGTAGTAGCAGCAGCAGCAGTAGAGGTAAGAGTAGTAGTGTTTGCCATGCACTGAACTAATTGTAGTAGTAGCAGTACCAGCAAGAATAGAAGTAGCTGCAGCAGCAGTAGTAGCAGCAACAGTAGTGGTAAAAGTAGTAGTATTTGCCATGCACTGGGCTAGTAGTAGAAGTCCTAGTAGTAGTGGTAGCAGCAGAAGTCGAAGTGGCAGCAGCAGCAATACTAGGAGCAGCAGATTTGCCATGCAGTGGGCCACCTGTAGTAGTAAGAGTAACAGCTCTAGCAGTAGTAGTAGTATATTTGCCACGCACTGGGCTAGTAGTATTGACAGTAGTAGTAGCAACAGCAGCAGTAGTCACATGAATAGTATTTGCGACACACTGGATTACTAGTAGTAGCAGAAGTAGTAGAAGTAATAGCAACAGCAGCAGCAGTAGTAGAAATACTAGTACTATTTGCCATGCACTGTGCTAGTAGTAGTAGTAGTAGTAATAGTAATAGCAGCAGCAGTAGAGGTAGCAGCAGCAGTGGAAATAGAAGTAGTATCCGCCATGCACTGGGTAAGAAGTAGTAGTAGTAGTAACAGCAATAGTAACAGTAGAAGTAGATTTGCCATGCACTGGGCTCGTAGTATTGATATTAGCAGTAGCCGTAGTAGCAGCATCAGCAGTAGTAATAATAGTATTACTATGTGCGATGCACTGCACTACTATCAGTAGCAGTAGCAGTAGCAATAGTAGCAGCAGCAGAAGCAGTAGTACTAATAGTAGTAGTATCTGCCATGCACTGGACTGCTAGTAGTAACAGTAGTAGTAGAGGTAGCAACAGCAATAGATGTGACAGCAGCAACAGAAATAGTAGCAGCAGATTTGCCCTGCAGTTGGCCAGTAGTAGTAGTAGTAGTAGTGGTAGGAGAAATAGCAGTAGTAGTAGTAGATTTGCCATGCACTGAGCTAGTAGTATTGATAGTAGTATTAGCAGTAGTAGTAGCAGCAGCAGTTGTAGTAAGAGTAGTAGTATTTGCCATTCCCTGGACTACATGTAGTACCAAGAGTAGTCACAGAAGACGCAGCAGCAGCAGTAGTGTTCATAGTACATATGTTTGCCATGCACTGGACTAGTAGTAGTAGTAGAATTAGCAGCAGCACTAGGAGTAGCTGCAGAAGCAATAGTAGTAGCAGCAGCAGTAGAAGAAGCAGCAGCAGCAGTAGTGGCAGTAGTAGTAATAGTAGTAGTATTTTACATGCACTGAGCTAGTAGCAGTAGTAGTGGTAGCAGCAGCAATAGAAGTGGCAGCTGCAAGGGTAGAACTAGCAGAAGATTTGACTCGCAGTGGGCCAGAAGAAGTATTAGCATCAGCAGTAATAGCTGTAGTACTAATAGACTTGCCATACACAGTGCTAATATTATTAATACTAGTAGTAGAAGTAGCAGCAGCAGCAGCAGTAGCAGTAATAGTAGCAATATTTGCCATGCACTGGACTACTGGTCGTAGCTGTACTAGTAGCTGTAGTAGCCGCTGCAGCAGCAGTAGTAGTAATATAGTAGCATTTGCCATGGACTGGATTAGTAGTAGTAGCAGCAGTAGCAGCAGCAGTAGAAGTAGCCGCAGTAGGAGTAGCAGCAGTAGGAGTAATAGTAGCAGTATATGCCATGCGCTTAGCTTGTAGTAGATGTAGTAGTAGTAGTAGTAATGGTAGCAGGAGCAGTAGAAGTGGCGGCAGTAGCAGTAGTAGTAGCAGCAGATTTGCCCAGCAATGGGCACGTAGTAGTAGTAGAAATAGCAGCAATAACAGTACAGGCAGTAGAATGACCATGCACAGAGGTATTAATATTGATAGTAGTAGAAGCTGTAGTGGCAGCAGCAACAGCAGTAGCAGTAATATAGTAGCATTTGCACAGACAGGATTAGTAGTAGTAGCAGTGGTAGCCTTAGCAGCAGTCATAGTCATAGTAGTAGTATTTGCCGAGGACTGGACTACTAGTAGTTGCAGTAGAAGGAGCAGTACTAGTAGCATCAGCAGCAGTAGTAGTGATGGTAGTAGTATTTGCCATTCCCTGGACTACTAGTTGCAGCAGTAGTAGTCACAGTAGTAGCAACTGCAGCAGTAGTGGTCATAATACTGGTATTTGCCATGCACTGTACTGGTAGTAGTAGAATTAGCAGCAGCATTAGAAGTAGCTGCAGCTGCAGTAATAGTAGCAGCAGAAGTACTAGTAGCAGTTGTGTTAATAGTAGTAGTATTTGCCATGAACTGTACTACCAGTAGCAGCTGTAGTAGCAGCAGCAGCACTACTAGTTACACTACTAGTATTTACCATGCACTGGGTTAGAAGTGGTGCTAGTAGCAGCAGTAGTAGTAGTCACAGAATTAGTAGTAGTAGCAGCAGTAGTGGTAACAGTAGGAGCACTTACCATGAACTGGGTTAGTAGTAGTAGTAGTAGTAGTAGTAGTAGTAGTGGTAGCAGCACCAGTAGAAGTGACAGCAGCAGTACTAGTGACAGCAGATTTACCCTGCAGTTGGCCAGTAAAAGTAGTAGCACTTGCTGAAATAGCCGTAGTAGTAGTAGATTTGCCATGCACTGGGCTGTAGTATTAATACTAGTCGTAGCAGTATTAGCAGCAGCATCAGGAGTAGTAATCGAAGTAGTATTTGCCATGCACTGGGCTACAAGTAATACAAGTACTAGTAGACGTAGTAGCAGCAGCAGCAGTAGTAATAATGGTAGAATACCATTGCCATGCCCTGGGCTAGTAGTATTAGTAACAGTAGTAGTAGCAGCCACAGTAGAATTAGAAGCAGTAGCAGTAGTAGCAGCAGAAGTAGTCGTAAGAGCAAGAGCACTAATAGTAGCAGCAGTGGTAATAGTAGTTGTATTTGGCATGGACTGGGCTAGTAATAGTACTAGTAGCAGCAGCAGTAATGTTAGCATCAGTAGTAGTAGTAGCAGCAGTACTGGTAATATTGGTAGTATTTGAAATGCACTGGGGTAGTAGGAGTAGTAGTTGTATTGGTAGAAGCAGAAGTAGAATTGGCAGCAACATCAGTAGTAGTAGCAGCAGATTAGCCCTGCAGTGTGCACGTAGCAGTATTAGCATTAGCACTAATAGTTGTAGTACTAGAAGATTTGCCATGCACTGGCATAGTAGTGTTGATACTAGTAGTAGCAGCAGCAGAAGTAGCAGTAATAGTAGTATTTGCCATGCGCTAGACTACTAGTAGTAGCAGCAGTAGTAGAGGTAGCACCAGGAATAGAAGTGACATCAGCAGCAGTAAGAGTAGCAGCAGATATGTCCTGCAGTGGGCCAGTAGTACTAGTAGCAGTAGCAGCCATAGCAGTAGAAGGAGCCGATTTGCCATACACAGGGATAGTAGTATTGATAGTAGTAGTAGCAGTAGTAGCAGCATTGGGTGTAGTAGTAGTATCAGTAGTTTTTGCAATGCACGGGAATATTAGTAGTAGCAGTAGTAGTAGCATTGGTACAAGCAGCAGCGGTAGTACTAATAGTAGTAGTATTTGCCATGCACTGGGCGAATAGTAGTAGTAGTAGCAGCAGCAGCAGTAGAAGTAGCAGCAGCAGTAGTAGTAGCAGCAGTAGTAGTCATAGTAGTATTTGCTATGCATTGGGCGAGTAGTACTAGTAGTGGTAGCAGCAGGAGTAGAAGTGGCAGCAGCAGCAGTAGTACTTGGAGCAGATTGGCCCTGCAAGGTGTGAGTAGTAGTAGTAGAAGTAGCAGCAATAACAGTACTAGTATTAGATTTGCCATGCACAGGGCTATTAGTATTGATAGTAGTAGTAGCAGTAGTAGTAGCAGCAGGAGCAGCAGTAGTAAAGTAGTTGTATGCGTCAAGAACTGGAATACTCGTAGTAGAAGTAGTAGCAGCAGCAGCAGTAGAGGTAAGAGTAGTAGTGTTTGCCATGCACTGAACTAATTGTAGTAGTAGCAGTACCAGCAAGAATAGAAGTAGCTGCAGCAGCAGTAGTAGCAGCAACAGTAGTGGTAAAAGTAGTAGTATTTGCCATGCACTGGGCTAGTAGTAGAAGTCCTAGTAGTAGTGGTAGCAGCAGAAGTCGAAGTGGCAGCAGCAGCAATACTAGGAGCAGCAGATTTGCCATGCAGTGGGCCACCTGTAGTAGTAAGAGTAACAGCTCTAGCAGTAGTAGTAGTATATTTGCCACGCACTGGGCTAGTAGTATTGACAGTAGTAGTAGCAACAGCAGCAGTAGTCACATGAATAGTATTTGCGACACACTGGATTACTAGTAGTAGCAGAAGTAGTAGAAGTAATAGCAACAGCAGCAGCAGTAGTAGAAATACTAGTACTATTTGCCATGCACTGTGCTAGTAGTAGTAGTAGTAGTAATAGTAATAGCAGCAGCAGTAGAGGTAGCAGCAGCAGTGGAAATAGAAGTAGTATCCGCCATGCACTGGGTAAGAAGTAGTAGTAGTAGTAACAGCAATAGTAACAGTAGAAGTAGATTTGCCATGCACTGGGCTCATAGTATTGATATTAGCAGTAGCCGTAGTAGCAGCATCAGCAGTAGTAATAATAGTATTACTATGTGCAATGCACTGCACTACTATCAGTAGCAGTAGCAGTAGCAATAGTAGCAGCAGCAGAAGCAGTAGTACTAATAGTAGTAGTATCTGCCATGCACTGGACTGCTAGTAGTAGCAGTAGTAGTAGAGGTAGCAACAGCAATAGATGTGACAGCAGCAACAGAAATAGTAGCAGCAGATTTGCCCTGCAGTTGGCCAGTAGTAGTAGTAGTAGTAGTGGTAGGAGAAATAGCAGTAGTAGTAGTAGATTTGCCATGCACTGAGCTAGTAGTATTGATAGTAGTATTAGCAGTAGTAGTAGCAGCAGCAGTTGTAGTAAGAGTAGTAGTATTTGCCATTCCCTGGACTACATGTAGTACCAAGAGTAGTCACAGAAGACGCAGCAGCAGCAGTAGTGTTCATAGTACATATGTTTGCCATGCACTGGACTAGTAGTAGTAGTAGAATTAGCAGCAGCACTAGGAGTAGCTGCAGAAGCAATAGTAGTAGCAGCAGCAGTAGAAGAAGCAGCAGCAGCAGTAGTGGCAGTAGTAGTAATAGTAGTAGTATTTTACATGCACTGAGCTAGTAGCAGTAGTAGTGGTAGCAGCAGCAATAGAAGTGGCAGCTGCAAGGGTAGAACTAGCAGAAGATTTGACTCGCAGTGGGCCAGAAGAAGTATTAGCATCAGCAGTAATAGCTGTAGTACTAATAGACTTGCCATACACAGTGCTAATATTATTAATACTAGTAGTAGAAGTAGTAGCAGCAGCAGCAGTAACAGTAATAGTAGCAATATTTGCCATGCACTGGACTACTGGTCGTAGCTGTACTAGTAGCTGTAGTAGCCGCTGCAGCAGCAGTAGTAGTAATATAGTAGCATTTGCCATGGACTGGATTAGTAGTAGTAGCAGCAGTAGCAGCAGCAGTAGAAGTAGCCGCAGTAGGAGTAGCAGCAGTAGGAGTAATAGTAGCAGTATATGCCATGCGCTTAGCTTGTAGTAGATGTAGTAGTAGTAGTAGTAATGGTAGCAGGAGCAGTAGAAGTGGCGGCAGTAGCAGTAGTAGTAGCAGCAGATTTGCCCAGCAATGGGCACGTAGTAGTAGTAGAAATAGCAGCAATAACAGTACAGGCAGTAGAATGACCATGCACAGAGGTATTAATATTGATAGTAGTAGAAGCTGTAGTGGCAGCAGCAACAGCAGTAGCAGTAATATAGTAGCATTTGCACAGACAGGATTAGTAGTAGTAGCAGTGGTAGCCTTAGCAGCAGTCAGAGTCATAGTAGTAGTATTTGCCGAGGACTGGACTACTAGTAGTTGCAGTAGAAGGAGCAGTACTAGTAGCATCAGCAGCAGTAGTAGTGATGGTAGTAGTATTTGCCATTCCCTGGACTACTAGTTGCAGCAGTAGTAGTCACAGTAGTAGCAACTGCAGCAGTAGTGGTCATAATAGTGGTATTTGCCATGCACTGTACTAGTAGTAGTAGAAGTAGCAGCAGCATTAGAAGTAGCTGCAGCTGCAGTAATAGTAGCAGCAGAAGTACTAGTAGCAGTTGTGTTAATAGTAGTAGTATTTGCCATGAACTGTACTACCAGTAGCAGCTGTAGTAGCAGCAGCAGCACTACTAGTTACACTACTAGTATTTACCATGCACTGGGTTAGAAGTGGTGCTAGTAGCAGCAGTAGTAGTAGTCACAGAATTAGTAGTAGTAGCAGCAGTACTGGTAACAGTAGGAGCACTTACCATGAACTGGGTTAGTAGTAGTAGTAGTAGTAGTAGTAGTAGTAGTGGTAGCAGCACCAGTAGAAGTGACAGCAGCAGTACTAGTGACAGCAGATTTACCCTGCAGTTGGCCAGTAAAAGTAGTAGCACTTGCTGAAATAGCCGTAGTAGTAGTAGATTTGCCATGCACTGGGCTGTAGTATTAATACTAGTCATAGCAGTATTAGCAGCAGCATCAGGAGTAGTAATCGAAGTAGTATTTGCCATGCACTGGGCTACAAGTAATACAAGTACTAGTAGACGTAGTAGCAGCAGCGGCAATAGTAATAATGGTAGTATTATTTGCCATGCCCTGGGCTAGTAGTATTAGTAACAGTAGTAGTAGCAGCCACAGTAGAATTAGAAGCAGTAGCAGTAGTAGCAGCAGAAGTAGTCGTAAGAGCAAGAGCACTAATAGTAGCAGCAGTGGTAATAGTAGTTGTATTTGGCATGGACTGGGCTAGTAATAGTACTAGTAGCAGCAGCAGTAATGTTAGCATCAGTAGTAGTAGTAGCAGCAGTACTGGTAATATTGGTAGTATTTGAAATGCACTGGGGTAGTAGGAGTAGTAGTTGTATTGGTAGAAGCAGAAGTAGAATTGGCAGCAACATCAGTAGTAGTAGCAGCAGATTAGCCCTGCAGTGTGCACGTAGCAGTATTAGCATTAGCACTAATAGTTGTAGTACTAGAAGATTTGCCATGCACTGGCATAGTAGTGTTGATACTAGTAGTAGCAGCAGCAGAAGTAGCAGTAATAGTAGTATTTGCCATGCGCTAGACTACTAGTAGTAGCAGCAGTAGTAGAGGTAGCACCAGGAATAGAAGTGACATCAGCAGCAGTAAGAGTAGCAGCAGATATGTCCTGCAGTGGGCCAGTAGTACTAGTAGCAGTAGCAGCCATAGCAGTAGAAGGAGCCGATTTGCCATACACAGGGATAGTAGTATTGATAGTAGTAGTAGCAGTAGTAGCAGCATTGGGTGTAGTAGTAGTATCAGTAGTTTTTGCAATGCACGGGAATATTAGTAGTAGCAGTAGTAGTAGCATTGGTACAAGCAGCAGCGGTAGTACTAATAGTAGTAGTATTTGCCATGCACTGGGCGAATAGTAGTAGTAGTAGCAGCAGCAGCAGTAGAAGTAGCAGCAGCAGTAGTAGTAGCAGCAGTAGTAGTCATAGTAGTATTTGCTATGCATTGGGCGAGTAGTACTAGTAGTGGTAGCAGCAGGAGTAGAAGTGGCAGCAGCAGCAGTAGTAGTTGGAGCAGATTGGCCCTGCAAGGTGTGAGTAGTAGTAGTAGAAGTAGCAGCAATAACAGTACTAGTATTAGATTTGCCATGCACAGGGCTATTAGTATTGATAGTAGTAGTAGCAGTAGTAGTAGCAGCAGCAGCAGCAGTAGTAAAGTAGTTGTATGCGTCAAGAACTGGAATACTCGTAGTAGAAGTAGTAGCAGCAGCAGCAGTAGAGGTAAGAGTAGTAGTGTTTGCCATGCACTGAACTAATTGTAGTAGTAGCAGTACCAGCAAGAATAGAAGTAGCTGCAGCAGCAGTAGTAGCAGCAACAGTAGTGGTAAAAGTAGTAGTATTTGCCATGCACTGGGCTAGTAGTAGAAGTCCTAGTAGTAGTGGTAGCAGCAGAAGTCGAAGTGGCAGCAGCAGCAATACTAGGAGCAGCAGATTTGCCATGCAGTGGGCCACCTGTAGTAGTAAGAGTAACAGCTCTAGCAGTAGTAGTAGTATATTTGCCACGCACTGGGCTAGTAGTATTGACAGTAGTAGTAGCAACAGCAGCAGTAGTCACATGAATAGTATTTGCGACACACTGGATTACTAGTAGTAGCAGAAGTAGTAGAAGTAATAGCAACAGCAGCAGCAGTAGTAGAAATACTAGTACTATTTGCCATGCACTGTGCTAGTAGTAGTAGTAGTAGTAATAGTAATAGCAGCAGCAGTAGAGGTAGCAGCAGCAGTGGAAATAGAAGTAGTATCCGCCATGCACTGGGTAAGAAGTAGTAGTAGTAGTAACAGCAATAGTAACAGTAGAAGTAGATTTGCCATGCACTGGGCTCGTAGTATTGATATTAGCAGTAGCCGTAGTAGCAGCATCAGCAGTAGTAATAATAGTATTACTATGTGCGATGCACTGCACTACTATCAGTAGCAGTAGCAGTAGCAATAGTAGCAGCAGCAGAAGCAGTAGTACTAATAGTAGTAGTATCTGCCATGCACTGGACTGCTAGTAGTAACAGTAGTAGTAGAGGTAGCAACAGCAATAGATGTGACAGCAGCAACAGAAATAGTAGCAGCAGATTTGCCCTGCAGTTGGCCAGTAGTAGTAGTAGTAGTAGTGGTAGGAGAAATAGCAGTAGTAGTAGTAGATTTGCCATGCACTGAGCTAGTAGTATTGATAGTAGTATTAGCAGTAGTAGTAGCAGCAGCAGTTGTAGTAAGAGTAGTAGTATTTGCCATTCCCTGGACTACATGTAGTACCAAGAGTAGTCACAGAAGACGCAGCAGCAGCAGTAGTGTTCATAGTACATATGTTTGCCATGCACTGGACTAGTAGTAGTAGTAGAATTAGCAGCAGCACTAGGAGTAGCTGCAGAAGCAATAGTAGTAGCAGCAGCAGTAGAAGAAGCAGCAGCAGCAGTAGTGGCAGTAGTAGTAATAGTAGTAGTATTTTACATGCACTGAGCTAGTAGCAGTAGTAGTGGTAGCAGCAGCAATAGAAGTGGCAGCTGCAAGGGTAGAACTAGCAGAAGATTTGACTCGCAGTGGGCCAGAAGAAGTATTAGCATCAGCAGTAATAGCTGTAGTACTAATAGACTTGCCATACACAGTGCTAATATTATTAATACTAGTAGTAGAAGTAGCAGCAGCAGCAGCAGTAGCAGTAATAGTAGCAATATTTGCCATGCACTGGACTACTGGTCGTAGCTGTACTAGTAGCTGTAGTAGCCGCTGCAGCAGCAGTAGTAGTAATATAGTAGCATTTGCCATGGACTGGATTAGTAGTAGTAGCAGCAGTAGCAGCAGCAGTAGAAGTAGCCGCAGTAGGAGTAGCAGCAGTAGGAGTAATAGTAGCAGTATATGCCATGCGCTTAGCTTGTAGTAGATGTAGTAGTAGTAGTAGTAATGGTAGCAGGAGCAGTAGAAGTGGCGGCAGTAGCAGTAGTAGTAGCAGCAGATTTGCCCAGCAATGGGCACGTAGTAGTAGTAGAAATAGCAGCAATAACAGTACAGGCAGTAGAATGACCATGCACAGAGGTATTAATATTGATAGTAGTAGAAGCTGTAGTGGCAGCAGCAACAGCAGTAGCAGTAATATAGTAGCATTTGCACAGACAGGATTAGTAGTAGTAGCAGTGGTAGCCTTAGCAGCAGTCATAGTCATAGTAGTAGTATTTGCCGAGGACTGGACTACTAGTAGTTGCAGTAGAAGGAGCAGTACTAGTAGCATCAGCAGCAGTAGTAGTGATGGTAGTAGTATTTGCCATTCCCTGGACTACTAGTTGCAGCAGTAGTAGTCACAGTAGTAGCAACTGCAGCAGTAGTGGTCATAATACTGGTATTTGCCATGCACTGTACTGGTAGTAGTAGAATTAGCAGCAGCATTAGAAGTAGCTGCAGCTGCAGTAATAGTAGCAGCAGAAGTACTAGTAGCAGTTGTGTTAATAGTAGTAGTATTTGCCATGAACTGTACTACCAGTAGCAGCTGTAGTAGCAGCAGCAGCACTACTAGTTACACTACTAGTATTTACCATGCACTGGGTTAGAAGTGGTGCTAGTAGCAGCAGTAGTAGTAGTCACAGAATTAGTAGTAGTAGCAGCAGTAGTGGTAACAGTAGGAGCACTTACCATGAACTGGGTTAGTAGTAGTAGTAGTAGTAGTAGTAGTGGTAGCAGCACCAGTAGAAGTGACAGCAGCAGTACTAGTGACAGCAGATTTACCCTGCAGTTGGCCAGTAAAAGTAGTAGCACTTGCTGAAATAGCCGTAGTAGTAGTAGATTTGCCATGCACTGGGCTGTAGTATTAATACTAGTCATAGCAGTATTAGCAGCAGCATCAGGAGTAGTAATCGAAGTAGTATTTGCCATGCACTGGGCTACAAGTAATACAAGTACTAGTAGACGTAGTAGCAGCAGCAGCAGTAGTAATAATGGTAGAATACCATTGCCATGCCCTGGGCTAGTAGTATTAGTAACAGTAGTAGTAGCAGCCACAGTAGAATTAGAAGCAGTAGCAGTAGTAGCAGCAGAAGTAGTCGTAAGAGCAAGAGCACTAATAGTAGCAGCAGTGGTAATAGTAGTTGTATTTGGCATGGACTGGGCTAGTAATAGTACTAGTAGCAGCAGCAGTAATGTTAGCATCAGTAGTAGTAGTAGCAGCAGTACTGGTAATATTGGTAGTATTTGAAATGCACTGGGGTAGTAGGAGTAGTAGTTGTATTGGTAGAAGCAGAAGTAGAATTGGCAGCAACATCAGTAGTAGTAGCAGCAGATTAGCCCTGCAGTGTGCACGTAGCAGTATTAGCATTAGCACTAATAGTTGTAGTACTAGAAGATTTGCCATGCACTGGCATAGTAGTGTTGATACTAGTAGTAGCAGCAGCAGAAGTAGCAGTAATAGTAGTATTTGCCATGCGCTAGACTACTAGTAGTAGCAGCAGTAGTAGAGGTAGCACCAGGAATAGAAGTGACATCAGCAGCAGTAAGAGTAGCAGCAGATATGTCCTGCAGTGGGCCAGTAGTACTAGTAGCAGTAGCAGCCATAGCAGTAGAAGGAGCCGATTTGCCATACACAGGGATAGTAGTATTGATAGTAGTAGTAGCAGTAGTAGCAGCATTGGGTGTAGTAGTAGTATCAGTAGTTTTTGCAATGCACGGGAATATTAGTAGTAGCAGTAGTAGTAGCATTGGTACAAGCAGCAGCGGTAGTACTAATAGTAGTAGTATTTGCCATGCACTGGGCGAATAGTAGTAGTAGTAGCAGCAGCAGCAGTAGAAGTAGCAGCAGCAGTAGTAGTAGCAGCAGTAGTAGTCATAGTAGTATTTGCTATGCATTGGGCGAGTAGTACTAGTAGCAGCAGGAGTAGAAGTGGCAGCAGCAGCAGTAGTACTTGGAGCAGATTGGCCCTGCAAGGTGTGAGTAGTAGTAGTAGAAGTAGCAGCAATAACAGTACTAGTATTAGATTTGCCATGCACAGGGCTATTAGTATTGATAGTAGTAGTAGCAGTAGTAGTAGCAGCAGGAGCAGCAGTAGTAAAGTAGTTGTATGCGTCAAGAACTGGAATACTCGTAGTAGAAGTAGTAGCAGCAGCAGCAGTAGAGGTAAGAGTAGTAGTGTTTGCCATGCACTGAACTAATTGTAGTAGTAGCAGTACCAGCAAGAATAGAAGTAGCTGCAGCAGCAGTAGTAGCAGCAACAGTAGTGGTAAAAGTAGTAGTATTTGCCATGCACTGGGCTAGTAGTAGAAGTCCTAGTAGTAGTGGTAGCAGCAGAAGTCGAAGTGGCAGCAGCAGCAATACTAGGAGCAGCAGATTTGCCATGCAGTGGGCCACCTGTAGTAGTAAGAGTAACAGCTCTAGCAGTAGTAGTAGTATATTTGCCACGCACTGGGCTAGTAGTATTGACAGTAGTAGTAGCAACAGCAGCAGTAGTCACATGAATAGTATTTGCGACACACTGGATTACTAGTAGTAGCAGAAGTAGTAGAAGTAATAGCAACAGCAGCAGCAGTAGTAGAAATACTAGTACTATTTGCCATGCACTGTGCTAGTAGTAGTAGTAGTAGTAATAGTAATAGCAGCAGCAGTAGAGGTAGCAGCAGCAGTGGAAATAGAAGTAGTATCCGCCATGCACTGGGTAAGAAGTAGTAGTAGTAGTAACAGCAATAGTAACAGTAGAAGTAGATTTGCCATGCACTGGGCTCGTAGTATTGATATTAGCAGTAGCCGTAGTAGCAGCATCAGCAGTAGTAATAATAGTATTACTATGTGCAATGCACTGCACTACTATCAGTAGCAGTAGCAGTAGCAATAGTAGCAGCAGCAGAAGCAGTAGTACTAATAGTAGTAGTATCTGCCATGCACTGGACTGCTAGTAGTAGCAGTAGTAGTAGAGGTAGCAACAGCAATAGATGTGACAGCAGCAACAGAAATAGTAGCAGCAGATTTGCCCTGCAGTTGGCCAGTAGTAGTAGTAGTAGTAGTGGTAGGAGAAATAGCAGTAGTAGTAGTAGATTTGCCATGCACTGAGCTAGTAGTATTGATAGTAGTATTAGCAGTAGTAGTAGCAGCAGCAGTTGTAGTAAGAGTAGTAGTATTTGCCATTCCCTGGACTACATGTAGTACCAAGAGTAGTCACAGAAGACGCAGCAGCAGCAGTAGTGTTCATAGTACATATGTTTGCCATGCACTGGACTAGTAGTAGTAGTAGAATTAGCAGCAGCACTAGGAGTAGCTGCAGAAGCAATAGTAGTAGCAGCAGCAGTAGAAGAAGCAGCAGCAGCAGTAGTGGCAGTAGTAGTAATAGTAGTAGTATTTTACATGCACTGAGCTAGTAGCAGTAGTAGTGGTAGCAGCAGCAATAGAAGTGGCAGCTGCAAGGGTAGAACTAGCAGAAGATTTGACTCGCAGTGGGCCAGAAGAAGTATTAGCATCAGCAGTAATAGCTGTAGTACTAATAGACTTGCCATACACAGTGCTAATATTATTAATACTAGTAGTAGAAGTAGTAGCAGCAGCAGCAGTAACAGTAATAGTAGCAATATTTGCCATGCACTGGACTACTGGTCGTAGCTGTACTAGTAGCTGTAGTAGCCGCTGCAGCAGCAGTAGTAGTAATATAGTAGCATTTGCCATGGACTGGATTAGTAGTAGTAGCAGCAGTAGCAGCAGCAGTAGAAGTAGCCGCAGTAGGAGTAGCAGCAGTAGGAGTAATAGTAGCAGTATATGCCATGCGCTTAGCTTGTAGTAGATGTAGTAGTAGTAGTAGTAATGGTAGCAGGAGCAGTAGAAGTGGCGGCAGTAGCAGTAGTAGTAGCAGCAGATTTGCCCAGCAATGGGCACGTAGTAGTAGTAGAAATAGCAGCAATAACAGTACAGGCAGTAGAATGACCATGCACAGAGGTATTAATATTGATAGTAGTAGAAGCTGTAGTGGCAGCAGCAACAGCAGTAGCAGTAATATAGTAGCATTTGCACAGACAGGATTAGTAGTAGTAGCAGTGGTAGCCTTAGCAGCAGTCAGAGTCATAGTAGAAGTATTTGCCGAGGACTGGACTACTAGTAGTTGCAGTAGAAGGAGCAGTACTAGTAGCATCAGCAGCAGTAGTAGTGATGGTAGTAGTATTTGCCATTCCCTGGACTACTAGTTGCAGCAGTAGTAGTCACAGTAGTAGCAACTGCAGCAGTAGTGGTCATAATAGTGGTATTTGCCATGCACTGTACTAGTAGTAGTAGAAGTAGCAGCAGCATTAGAAGTAGCTGCAGCTGCAGTAATAGTAGCAGCAGAAGTACTAGTAGCAGTTGTGTTAATAGTAGTAGTATTTGCCATGAACTGTACTACCAGTAGCAGCTGTAGTAGCAGCAGCAGCACTACTAGTTACACTACTAGTATTTACCATGCACTGGGTTAGAAGTGGTGCTAGTAGCAGCAGTAGTAGTAGTCACAGAATTAGTAGTAGTAGCAGCAGTAGTGGTAACAGTAGGAGCACTTACCATGAACTGGGTTAGTAGTAGTAGTAGTAGTAGTAGTAGTAGTAGTGGTAGCAGCACCAGTAGAAGTGACAGCAGCAGTACTAGTGACAGCAGATTTACCCTGCAGTTGGCCAGTAAAAGTAGTAGCACTTGCTGAAGTAGCCGTAGTAGTAGTAGATTTGCCATGCACTGGGCTGTAGTATTAATACTAGTCGTAGCAGTATTAGCAGCAGCATCAGGAGTAGTAATCGAAGTAGTATTTGCCATGCACTGGGCTACAAGTAATACAAGTACTAGTAGACGTAGTAGCAGCAGCAGCAGTAGTAATAATGGTAGAATACCATTGCCATGCCCTGGGCTAGTAGTATTAGTAACAGTAGTAGTAGCAGCCGCAGTAGAATTAGAAGCAGTAGCAGTAGTAGCAGCAGAAGTAGTCGTAAGAGCAAGAGCACTAATAGTAGCAGCAGTGGTAATAGTAGTTGTATTTGGCATGGACTGGGCTAGTAATAGTACTAGTAGCAGCAGCAGTAATGTTAGCATCAGTAGTAGTAGTAGCAGCAGTACTGGTAATATTGGTAGTATTTGAAATGCACTGGGGTAGTAGGAGTAGTAGTTGTATTGGTAGAAGCAGAAGTAGAATTGGCAGCAACATCAGTAGTAGTAGCAGCAGATTAGCCCTGCAGTGTGCACGTAGCAGTATTAGCATTAGCACTAATAGTTGTAGTACAAGAAGATTTGCCATGCACTGGCATAGTAGTGTTGATACTAGTAGGAGCAGCAGCAGAAGTAGCAGTAACAGTAGTATTTGCCATGCGCTAGACTACTAGTAGTAGCAGCAGTAGTAGAGGTAGCACCAGGAATAGAAGTGACATCAGCAGCAGTAAGAGTAGCAGCAGATATGTCCTGCAGTGGGCCAGTAGTACTAGTAGCAGTAGCAGCCATAGCAGTAGAAGGAGCCGATTTGCCATACACAGGGATAGTAGTATTGATAGTAGTAGTAGCAGTAGTAGCAGCATTGGGTGTAGTAGTAGTATCAGTAGTTTTTGCAATGCACTGGAATATTAGTAGTAGCAGTAGTAGTAGCATTGGTACAAGCAGCAGCGGTAGTACTAATAGTAGTAGTATTTGCCATGCACTGGGCGAATAGTAGTAGTAGTAGCAGCAGCAGCAGTAGAAGTAGCAGCAGCAGTAGTAGTAGCAGCAGTAGTAGTCATAGTAGTATTTGCTATGCATTGGGCGAGTAGTACTAGTAGTGGTAGCAGCAGGAGTAGAAGTGGCAGCAGCAGCAGTAGTAGTTGGAGCAGATTGGCCCTGCAAGGTGTGAGTAGTAGTAGTAGAAGTAGCAGCAATAACAGTACTAGTATTAGATTTGCCATGCACAGGGCTATTAGTATTGATAGTAGTAGTAGCAGTAGTAGCAGCAGCAGCAGCAGTAGAAAAGTAGTTGTATGCGTCAAGAACTGGAATACTCGTAGTAGAAGTAGTAGCAGCAGCAGCAGTAGAGGTAAGAGTAGTAGTGTTTGCCATGCACTGAACTAATTGTAGTAGTAGCAGTACCAGCAAGAATAGAAGTAGCTGCAGCAGCAGTAGTAGCAGCAACAGTAGTGGTAAAAGTAGTAGTATTTGCCATGCACTGGGCTAGTAGTAGAAGTCCTAGTAGTAGTGGTAGCAGCAGAAGTCGAAGTGGCAGCAGCAGCAATACTAGGAGCAGCAGATTTGCCATGCAGTGGGCCACCTGTAGTAGTAAGAGTAACAGCTCTAGCAGTAGTAGTAGTATATTTGCCACGCACTGGGCTAGTAGTATTGACAGTAGTAGTAGCAACAGCAGCAGTAGTCACATGAATAGTATTTGCGACACACTGGATTACTAGTAGTAGCAGAAGTAGTAGAAGTAATAGCAACAGCAGCAGCAGTAGTAGAAATACTAGTACTATTTGCCATGCACTGTGCTAGTAGTAGTAGTAGTAGTAATAGTAATAGCAGCAGCAGTAGAGGTAGCAGCAGCAGTGGAAATAGAAGTAGTATCCGCCATGCACTGGGTAAGAAGTAGTAGTAGTAGTAACAGCAATAGTAACAGTAGAAGTAGATTTGCCATGCACTGGGCTCGTAGTATTGATATTAGCAGTAGCCGTAGTAGCAGCATCAGCAGTAGTAATAATAGTATTACTATGTGCAATGCACTGCACTACTATCAGTAGCAGTAGCAGTAGCAATAGTAGCAGCAGCAGAAGCAGTAGTACTAATAGTAGTAGTATCTGCCATGCACTGGACTGCTAGTAGTAGCAGTAGTAGTAGAGGTAGCAACAGCAATAGATGTGACAGCAGCAACAGAAATAGTAGCAGCAGATTTGCCCTGCAGTTGGCCAGTAGTAGTAGTAGTAGTAGTGGTAGGAGAAATAGCAGTAGTAGTAGTAGATTTGCCATGCACTGAGCTAGTAGTATTGATAGTAGTATTAGCAGTAGTAGTAGCAGCAGCAGTTGTAGTAAGAGTAGTAGTATTTGCCATTCCCTGGACTACATGTAGTACCAAGAGTAGTCACAGAAGACGCAGCAGCAGCAGTAGTGTTCATAGTACATATGTTTGCCATGCACTGGACTAGTAGTAGTAGTAGAATTAGCAGCAGCACTAGGAGTAGCTGCAGAAGCAATAGTAGTAGCAGCAGCAGTAGAAGAAGCAGCAGCAGCAGTAGTGGCAGTAGTAGTAATAGTAGTAGTATTTTACATGCACTGAGCTAGTAGCAGTAGTAGTGGTAGCAGCAGCAATAGAAGTGGCAGCTGCAAGGGTAGAACTAGCAGAAGATTTGACTCGCAGTGGGCCAGAAGAAGTATTAGCATCAGCAGTAATAGCTGTAGTACTAATAGACTTGCCATACACAGTGCTAATATTATTAATACTAGTAGTAGAAGTAGTAGCAGCAGCAGCAGTAGCAGTAATAGTAGCAATATTTGCCATGCACTGGACTACTGGTCGTAGCTGTACTAGTAGCTGTAGTAGCCGCTGCAGCAGCAGTAGTAGTAATATAGTAGCATTTGCCATGGACTGGATTAGTAGTAGTAGCAGCAGTAGCAGCAGCAGTAGAAGTAGCCGCAGTAGGAGTAGCAGCAGTAGGAGTAATAGTAGCAGTATATGCCATGCGCTTAGCTTGTAGTAGATGTAGTAGTAGTAGTAGTAATGGTAGCAGGAGCAGTAGAAGTGGCGGCAGTAGCAGTAGTAGTAGCAGCAGATTTGCCCAGCAATGGGCACGTAGTAGTAGTAGAAATAGCAGCAATAACAGTACAGGCAGTAGAATGACCATGCACAGAGGTATTAATATTGATAGTAGTAGAAGCTGTAGTGGCAGCAGCAACAGCAGTAGCAGTAATATAGTAGCATTTGCACAGACAGGATTAGTAGTAGTAGCAGTGGTAGCCTTAGCAGCAGTCATAGTCATAGTAGTAGTATTTGCCGAGGACTGGACTACTAGTAGTTGCAGTAGAAGGAGCAGTACTAGTAGCATCAGCAGCAGTAGTAGTGATGGTAGTAGTATTTGCCATTCCCTGGACTACTAGTTGCAGCAGTAGTAGTCACAGTAGTAGCAACTGCAGCAGTAGTGGTCATAATAGTGGTATTTGCCATGCACTGTACTAGTAGTAGTAGAAGTAGCAGCAGCATTAGAAGTAGCTGCAGCTGCAGTAATAGTAGCAGCAGAAGTACTAGTAGCAGTTGTGTTAATAGTAGTAGTATTTGCCATGAACTGTACTACCAGTAGCAGCTGTAGTAGCAGCAGCAGCACTACTAGTTACACTACTAGTATTTACCATGCACTGGGTTAGAAGTGGTGCTAGTAGCAGCAGTAGTAGTAGTCACAGAATTAGTAGTAGTAGCAGCAGTAGTGGTAACAGTAGGAGCACTTACCATGAAGTGGGTTAGTAGTAGTAGTAGTAGTAGTAGTAGTGGTAGCAGCACCAGTAGAAGTGACAGCAGCAGTACTAGTGACAGCAGATTTACCCTGCAGTTGGCCAGTAAAAGTAGTAGCACTTGCTGAAATAGCCGTAGTAGTAGTAGATTTGCCATGCACTGGGCTGTAGTATTAATACTAGTCGTAGCAGTATTAGCAGCAGCATCAGGAGTAGTAATCGAAGTAGTATTTGCCATGCACTGGGCTACAAGTAATACAAGTACTAGTAGACGTAGTAGCAGCAGCAGCAGTAGTAATAATGGTAGAATACCATTGCCATGCCCTGGGCTAGTAGTATTAGTAACAGTAGTAGTAGCAGCCACAGTAGAATTAGAAGCAGTAGCAGTAGTAGCAGCAGAAGTAGTCGTAAGAGCAAGAGCACTAATAGTAGCAGCAGTGGTAATAGTAGTTGTATTTGGCATGGACTGGGCTAGTAATAGTACTAGTAGCAGCAGCAGTAATGTTAGCATCAGTAGTAGTAGTAGCAGCAGTACTGGTAATATTGGTAGTATTTGAAATGCACTGGGGTAGTAGGAGTAGTAGTTGTATTGGTAGAAGCAGAAGTAGAATTGGCAGCAACATCAGTAGTAGTAGCAGCAGATTAGCCCTGCAGTGTGCACGTAGCAGTATTAGCATTAGCACTAATAGTTGTAGTAGTAGAAGATTTGCCATGCACTGGCATAGTAGTGTTGATACTAGTAGTAGCAGCAGCAGAAGTAGCAGTAATAGTAGTATTTGCCATGCGCTAGACTACTAGTAGTAGCAGCAGTAGTAGAGGTAGCACCAGGAATAGAAGTGACATCAGCAGCAGTAAGAGTAGCAGCAGATATGTCCTGCAGTGGGCCAGTAGTACTAGTAGCAGTAGCAGCCATAGCAGTAGAAGGAGCCGATTTGCCATACACAGGGATAGTAGTATTGATAGTAGTAGTAGCAGTAGTAGCAGCATTGGGTGTAGTAGTAGTATCAGTAGTTTTTGCAATGCACTGGAATATTAGTAGTAGCATTGGTACAAACAGCAGCGGTAGTACTAATAGTAGTAGTATTTGCCATGCACTGGGCGAATAGTAGTAGTAGTAGCAGCAGCAGCAGTAGAAGTAGCAGCAGCAGTAGTAGTAGCAGCAGTAGTAGTCATAGTAGTATTTGCTATGCATTGGGCGAGTAGTACTAGTAGTGGTAGCAGCAGGAGTAGAAGTGGCAGCAGCAGCAGTAGTACTTGGAGCAGATTGGCCCTGCAAGGTGTGAGTAGTAGTAGTAGAAGTAGCAGCAATAACAGTACTAGTATTAGATTTGCCATGCACAGGGCTATTAGTATTGATAGTAGTAGTAGCAGTAGTAGTAGCAGCAGCAGCAGCAGTAGTAAAGTAGTTGTATGCGTCAAGAACTGGAATACTCGTAGTAGAAGTAGTAGCAGCAGCAGCAGTAGAGGTAAGAGTAGTAGTGTTTGCCATGCACTGAACTAATTGTAGTAGTAGCAGTACCAGCAAGAATAGAAGTAGCTGCAGCAGCAGTAGTAGCAGCAACAGTAGTGGTAAAAGTAGTAGTATTTGCCATGCACTGGGCTAGTAGTAGAAGTCCTAGTAGTAGTGGTAGCAGCAGAAGTCGAAGTGGCAGCAGCAGCAATACTAGGAGCAGCAGATTTGCCATGCAGTGGGCCACCTGTAGTAGTAAGAGTAACAGCTCTAGCAGTAGTAGTAGTATATTTGCCACGCACTGGGCTAGTAGTATTGACAGTAGTAGTAGCAACAGCAGCAGTAGTCACATGAATAGTATTTGCGACACACTGGATTACTAGTAGTAGCAGAAGTAGTAGAAGTAATAGCAACAGCAGCAGCAGTAGTAGAAATACTAGTACTATTTGCCATGCACTGTGCTAGTAGTAGTAGTAATAGTAATAGCAGCAGCAGTAGAGGTAGCAGCAGCAGTGGAAATAGAAGTAGTATCCGCCATGCACTGGGTAAGAAGTAGTAGTAGTAGTAACAGCAATAGTAACAGTAGAAGTAGATTTGCCATGCACTGGGCTCATAGTATTGATATTAGCAGTAGCCGTAGTAGCAGCATCAGCAGTAGTAATAATAGTATTACTATGTGCAATGCACTGCACTACTATCAGTAGCAGTAGCAGTAGCAATAGTAGCAGCAGCAGAAGCAGTAGTACTAATAGTAGTAGTATCTGCCATGCACTGGACTGCTAGTAGTAGCAGTAGTAGTAGAGGTAGCAACAGCAATAGATGTGACAGCAGCAACAGAAATAGTAGCAGCAGATTTGCCCTGCAGTTGGCCAGTAGTAGTAGTAGTAGTGGTAGGAGAAATAGCAGTAGTAGTAGTAGATTTGCCATGCACTGAGCTAGTAGTATTGATAGTAGTATTAGCAGTAGTAGTAGCAGCAGCAGTTGTAGTAAGAGTAGTAGTATTTGCCATTCCCTGGACTACATGTAGTACCAAGAGTAGTCACAGAAGACGCAGCAGCAGCAGTAGTGTTCATAGTACATATGTTTGCCATGCACTGGACTAGTAGTAGTAGTAGAATTAGCAGCAGCACTAGGAGTAGCTGCAGAAGCAATAGTAGTAGCAGCAGCAGTAGAAGAAGCAGCAGCAGCAGTAGTGGCAGTAGTAGTAATAGTAGTAGTATTTTACATGCACTGAGCTAGTAGCAGTAGTAGTGGTAGCAGCAGCAATAGAAGTGGCAGCTGCAAGGGTAGAACTAGCAGAAGATTTGACTCGCAGTGGGCCAGAAGAAGTATTAGCATCAGCAGTAATAGCTGTAGTACTAATAGACTTGCCATACACAGTGCTAATATTATTAATACTAGTAGTAGAAGTAGTAGCAGCAGCAGCAGTAGCAGTAATAGTAGCAATATTTGCCATGCACTGGACTACTGGTCGTAGCTGTACTAGTAGCTGTAGTAGCCGCTGCAGCAGCAGTAGTAGTAATATAGTAGCATTTGCCATGGACTGGATTAGTAGTAGTAGCAGCAGTAGCAGCAGCAGTAGAAGTAGCCGCAGTAGGAGTAGCAGCAGTAGGAGTAATAGTAGCAGTATATGCCATGCGCTTAGCTTGTAGTAGATGTAGTAGTAGTAGTAGTAATGGTAGCAGGAGCAGTAGAAGTGGCGGCAGTAGCAGTAGTAGTAGCAGCAGATTTGCCCAGCAATGGGCACGTAGTAGTAGTAGAAATAGCAGCAATAACAGTACAGGCAGTAGAATGACCATGCACAGAGGTATTAATATTGATAGTAGTAGAAGCTGTAGTGGCAGCAGCAACAGCAGTAGCAGTAATATAGTAGCATTTGCACAGACAGGATTAGTAGTAGTAGCAGTGGTAGCCTTAGCAGCAGTCATAGTCATAGTAGTAGTATTTGCCGAGGACTGGACTACTAGTAGTTGCAGTAGAAGGAGCAGTACTAGTAGCATCAGCAGCAGTAGTAGTGATGGTAGTAGTATTTGTCATTCCCTGGACTACTAGTTGCAGCAGTAGTAGTCACAGTAGTAGCAACTGCAGCAGTAGTGGTCATAATAGTGGTATTTGCCATGCACTGTACTAGTAGTAGTAGAATTAGCAGCAGCATTAGAAGTAGCTGCAGCTGCAGTAATAGTAGCAGCAGAAGTACTAGTAGCAGTTGTGTTAATAGTAGTAGTATTTGCCATGAACTGTACTACCAGTAGCAGCTGTAGTAGCAGCAGCAGCACTACTAGTTACACTACTAGTATTTATCGTGCACTGGGTTAGAAGTGGTGCTAGTAGCAGCAGTAGTAGTAGTCACAGAATTAGTAGTAGTAGCAGCAGTAGTGGTAACAGTAGGAGCACTTACCATGAAGTGGGTTAGTAGTAGTAGTAGTAGTAGTAGTAGTAGTAGTGGTAGCAGCACCAGTAGAAGTGACAGCAGCAGTACTAGTGACAGCAGATTTACCCTGCAGTTGGCCAGTAAAAGTAGTAGCACTTGCTGAAATAGCCGTAGTAGTAGTAGATTTGCCATGCACTGGGCTGTAGTATTAATACTAGTCGTAGCAGTATTAGCAGCAGCATCAGGAGTAGTAATCGAAGTAGTATTTGCCATGCACTGGGCTGCAAGTAATACAAGTACTAGTAGACGTAGTAGCAGCAGCAGCAGTAGTAATAATGGTAGAATACCATTGCCATGCCCTGGGCTAGTAGTATTAGTAACAGTAGTAGTAGCAGCCACAGTAGAATTAGAAGCAGTAGCAGTAGTAGCAGCAGAAGTAGTCGTAAGAGCAAGAGCACTAATAGTAGCAGCAGTGGTAATAGTAGTTGTATTTGGCATGGACTGGGCTAGTAATAGTACTAGTAGCAGCAGCAGTAATGTTAGCATCAGTAGTAGTAGTAGCAGCAGTACTGGTAATATTGGTAGTATTTGAAATGCACTGGGGTAGTAGGAGTAGTAGTTGTATTGGTAGAAGCAGAAGTAGAATTGGCAGCAACATCAGTAGTAGTAGCAGCAGATTAGCCCTGCAGTGTGCACGTAGCAGTATTAGCATTAGCACTAATAGTTGTAGTAGTAGAAGATTTGCCATGCACTGGCATAGTAGTGTTGATACTAGTAGTAGCAGCAGCAGAAGTAGTAGTAATAGTAGTATTTGCCATGCGCTAGACTACTAGTAGTAGCAGCAGTAGTAGAGGTAGCACCAGGAATAGAAGTGACATCAGCAGCAGTAAGAGTAGCAGCAGATATGTCCTGCAGTGGGCCAGTAGTACTAGTAGCAGTAGCAGCCATAGCAGTAGAAGGAGCCGATTTGCCATACACAGGGATAGTAGTATTGATAGTAGTAGTAGCAGTAGTAGCAGCATTGGGTGTAGTAGTAGTATCAGTAGTTTTTGCAATGCACTGGAATATTAGTAGTAGCAGTAGTAGTAGCATTGGTACAAGCAGCAGCGGTAGTACTAATAGTAGTAGTATTTGCCATGCACTGGGCGAATAGTAGTAGTAGTAGCAGCAGCAGCAGTAGAAGTAGCAGCAGCAGTAGTAGTAGCAGCAGTAGTAGTCATAGTAGTATTTGCTATGCATTGGGCGAGTAGTACTAGTAGTGGTAGCAGCAGGAGTAGAAGTGGCAGCAGCAGCAGTAGTAGTTGGAGCAGATTGGCCCTGCAAGGTGTGAGTAGTAGTAGTAGAAGTAGCAGCAATAACAGTACTAGTATTAGATTTGCCATGCACAGGGCTATTAGTATTGATAGTAGTAGTAGCAGTAGTAGTAGCAGCAGGAGCAGCAGTAGTAAAGTAGTTGTATGCGTCAAGAACTGGAATACTCGTAGTAGAAGTAGTAGCAGCAGCAGCAGTAGAGGTAAGAGTAGTAGTGTTTGCCATGCACTGAACTAATTGTAGTAGTAGCAGTACCAGCAAGAATAGAAGTAGCTGCAGCAGCAGTAGTAGCAGCAACAGTAGTGGTAAAAGTAGTAGTATTTGCCATGCACTGGGCTAGTAGTAGAAGTCCTAGTAGTAGTGGTAGCAGCAGAAGTCGAAGTGGCAGCAGCAGCAATACTAGGAGCAGCAGATTTGCCATGCAGTGGGCCACCTGTAGTAGTAAGAGTAACAGCTCTAGCAGTAGTAGTAGTATATTTGCCACGCACTGGGCTAGTAGTATTGACAGTAGTAGTAGCAACAGCAGCAGTAGTCACATGAATAGTATTTGCGACACACTGGATTACTAGTAGTAGCAGAAGTAGTAGAAGTAATAGCAACAGCAGCAGCAGTAGTAGAAATACTAGTACTATTTGCCATGCACTGTGCTAGTAGTAGTAGTAATAGTAATAGCAGCAGCAGTAGAGGTAGCAGCAGCAGTGGAAATAGAAGTAGTATCCGCCATGCACTGGGTAAGAAGTAGTAGTAGTAGTAACAGCAATAGTAACAGTAGAAGTAGATTTGCCATGCACTGGGCTCGTAGTATTGATATTAGCAGTAGCCGTAGTAGCAGCATCAGCAGTAGTAATAATAGTATTACTATGTGCAATGCACTGCACTACTATCAGTAGCAGTAGCAGTAGCAATAGTAGCAGCAGCAGAAGCAGTAGTACTAATAGTAGTAGTATCTGCCATGCACTGGACTGCTAGTAGTAGCAGTAGTAGTAGAGGTAGCAACAGCAATAGATGTGACAGCAGCAACAGAAATAGTAGCAGCAGATTTGCCCTGCAGTTGGCCAGTAGTAGTAGTAGTAGTGGTAGGAGAAATAGCAGTAGTAGTAGTAGATTTGCCATGCACTGAGCTAGTAGTATTGATAGTAGTATTAGCAGTAGTAGTAGCAGCAGCAGTTGTAGTAAGAGTAGTAGTATTTGCCATTCCCTGGACTACATGTAGTACCAAGAGTAGTCACAGAAGACGCAGCAGCAGCAGTAGTGTTCATAGTACATATGTTTGCCATGCACTGGACTAGTAGTAGTAGTAGAATTAGCAGCAGCACTAGGAGTAGCTGCAGAAGCAATAGTAGTAGCAGCAGCAGTAGAAGAAGCAGCAGCAGCAGTAGTGGCAGTAGTAGTAATAGTAGTAGTATTTTACATGCACTGAGCTAGTAGCAGTAGTAGTGGTAGCAGCAGCAATAGAAGTGGCAGCTGCAAGGGTAGAACTAGCAGAAGATTTGACTCGCAGTGGGCCAGAAGAAGTATTAGCATCAGCAGTAATAGCTGTAGTACTAATAGACTTGCCATACACAGTGCTAATATTATTAATACTAGTAGTAGAAGTAGTAGCAGCAGCAGCAGTAGCAGTAATAGTAGCAATATTTGCCATGCACTGGACTACTGGTCGTAGCTGTACTAGTAGCTGTAGTAGCCGCTGCAGCAGCAGTAGTAGTAATATAGTAGCATTTGCCATGGACTGGATTAGTAGTAGTAGCAGCAGTAGCAGCAGCAGTAGAAGTAGCCGCAGTAGTAGTAGCAGCAGTAGGAGTAATAGTAGCAGTATATGCCATGCGCTTAGCTTGTAGTAGATGTAGTAGTAGTAGTAGTAATGGTAGCAGGAGCAGTAGAAGTGGCGGCAGTAGCAGTAGTAGTAGCAGCAGATTTGCCCAGCAATGGGCACGTAGTAGTAGTAGAAATAGCAGCAATAACAGTACAGGCAGTAGAATGACCATGCACAGAGGTATTAATATTGATAGTAGTAGAAGCTGTAGTGGCAGCAGCAACAGCAGTAGCAGTAATATAGTAGCATTTGCACAGACAGGATTAGTAGTAGTAGCAGTGGTAGCCTTAGCAGCAGTCATAGTCATAGTAGTAGTATTTGCCGAGGACTGGACTACTAGTAGTTGCAGTAGAAGGAGCAGTACTAGTAGCATCAGCAGCAGTAGTAGTGATGGTAGTAGTATTTGCCATTCCCTGGACTACTAGTTGCAGCAGTAGTAGTCACAGTAGTAGCAACTGCAGCAGTAGTGGTCATAATAGTGGTATTTGCCATGCACTGTACTAGTAGTAGTAGAATTAGCAGCAGCATTAGAAGTAGCTGCAGCTGCAGTAATAGTAGCAGCAGAAGTACTAGTAGCAGTTGTGTTAATAGTAGTAGTATTTGCCATGAACTGTACTACCAGTAGCAGCTGTAGTAGCAGCAGCAGCACTACTAGTTACACTACTAGTATTTACCATGCACTGGGTTAGAAGTGGTGCTAGTAGCAGCAGTAGTAGTAGTCACAGAATTAGTAGTAGTAGCAGCAGTAGTGGTAACAGTAGGAGCACTTACCATGAACTGGGTTAGTAGTAGTAGTAGTAGTAGTAGTAGTAGTAGTAGTGGTAGCAGCACCAGTAGAAGTGACAGCAGCAGTACTGGTGACAGCAGATTTACCCTGCAGTTGGCCAGTAAAAGTAGTAGCACTTGCTGAAATAGCCGTAGTAGTAGTAGATTTGCCATGCACTGGGCTGTAGTATTAATACTAGTCGTAGCAGTATTAGCAGCAGCATCAGGAGTAGTAATCGAAGTAGTATTTGCCATGCACTGGGCTGCAAGTAATACAAGTACTAGTAGACGTAGTAGCAGCAGCAGCAGTAGTAATAATGGTAGAATACCATTGCCATGCCCTGGGCTAGTAGTATTAGTAACAGTAGTAGTAGCAGCCACAGTAGAATTAGAAGCAGTAGCAGTAGTAGCAGCAGAAGTAGTCGTAAGAGCAAGAGCACTAATAGTAGCAGCAGTGGTAATAGTAGTTGTATTTGGCATGGACTGGGCTAGTAATAGTACTAGTAGCAGCAGCAGTAATGTTAGCATCAGTAGTAGTAGTAGCAGCAGTACTGGTAATATTGGTAGTATTTGAAATGCACTGGGGTAGTAGGAGTAGTAGTTGTATTGGTAGAAGCAGAAGTAGAATTGGCAGCAACATCAGTAGTAGTAGCAGCAGATTAGCCCTGCAGTGTGCACGTAGCAGTATTAGCATTAGCACTAATAGTTGTAGTAGTAGAAGATTTGCCATGCACTGGCATAGTAGTGTTGATACTAGTAGTAGCAGCAGCAGAAGTAGTAGTAATAGTAGTATTTGCCATGCGCTAGACTACTAGTAGTAGCAGCAGTAGTAGAGGTAGCACGAGGAATAGAAGTGACATCAGCAGCAGTAAGAGTAGCAGCAGATATGTCCTGCAGTGGGCCAGTAGTACTAGTAGCAGTAGCAGCCATAGCAGTAGAAGGAGCCGATTTGCCATACACAGGGATAGTAGTATTGATAGTAGTAGTAGCAGTAGTAGCAGCATTGGGTGTAGTAGTAGTATCAGTAGTTTTTGCAATGCACTGGAATATTAGTAGTAGCAGTAGTAGTAGCATTGGTACAAGCAGCAGCGGTAGTACTAATAGTAGTAGTATTTGCCATGCACTGGGCGAATAGTAGTAGTAGTAGCAGCAGCAGCAGTAGAAGTAGCAGCAGCAGTAGTAGTAGCAGCAGTAGTAGTCATAGTAGTATTTGCTATGCATTGGGCGAGTAGTACTAGTAGTGGTAGCAGCAGGAGTAGAAGTGGCAGCAGCAGCAGTAGTAGTTGGAGCAGATTGGCCCTGCAAGGTGTGAGTAGTAGTAGTAGAAGTAGCAGCAATAACAGTACTAGTATTAGATTTGCCATGCACAGGGCTATTAGTATTGATAGTAGTAGTAGCAGTAGTAGTAGCAGCAGGAGCAGCAGTAGTAAAGTAGTTGTATGCGTCAAGAACTGGAATACTCGTAGTAGAAGTAGTAGCAGCAGCAGCAGTAGAGGTAAGAGTAGTAGTGTTTGCCATGCACTGAACTTATTGTAGTAGTAGCAGTACCAGCAAGAATAGAAGTAGCTGCAGCAGCAGTAGTAGCAGCAACAGTAGTGGTAAAAGTAGTAGTATTTGCCATGCACTGGGCTAGTAGTAGAAGTCCTAGTAGTAGTGGTAGCAGCAGAAGTCGAAGTGGCAGCAGCAGCAATACTAGGAGCAGCAGATTTGCCATGCAGTGGGCCACCTGTAGTACTAAGAGTAACAGCTCTAGCAGTAGTAGTAGTATATTTGCCACGCACTGGGCTAGTAGTATTGACAGTAGTAGTAGCAACAGCAGCAGTAGTCACATGAATAGTATTTGCGACACACTGGATTACTAGTAGTAGCAGAAGTAGTAGAAGTAATAGCAACAGCAGCAGCAGTAGTAGAAATACTAGTACTATTTGCCATGCACTGTGCTAGTAGTAGTAGTAGTAGTAATAGTAATAGCAGCAGCAGTGGAAATAGAAGTAGTATCCGCCATGCACTGGGTAAGAAGTAGTAGTAGTAGTAACAGCAATAGTAACAGTAGAAGTAGATTTGCCATGCACTGGGCTCGTAGTATTGATATTAGCAGTAGCCGTAGTAGCAGCATCAGCAGTAGTAATAATAGTATTACTATGTGCAATGCACTGCACTACTATCAGTAGCAGTAGCAGTAGCAATAGTAGCAGCAGCAGAAGCAGTAGTACTAATAGTAGTAGTATCTGCCATGCACTGGACTGCTAGTAGTAGCAGTAGTAGTAGCAACAGCAATAGATGTGACAGCAGCAACAGAAATAGTAGCAGCAGATTTGCCCTGCAGTTGGCCAGTAGTAGTAGTAGTAGTGGTAGGAGAAATAGCAGTAGTAGTAGTAGATTTGCCATGCACTGAGCTAGTAGTATTGATAGTAGTATTAGTAGTAGTAGTAGCAGCAGCAGTTGTAGTAAGAGTAGTAGTATTTGCCATTCCCTGGACTACATGTAGTACCAAGAGTAGTCACAGAAGACGCAGCAGCAGCAGTAGTGTTCATAGTACATATGTTTGCCATGCACTGGACTAATAGTAGTAGTAGAATTAGCAGCAGCACTAGGAGTAGCTGCAGAAGCAATAGTAGTAGCAGCAGCAGTAGAAGAAGCAGCAGCAGCAGTAGTGGCAGTAGTAGTAATAGTAGTAGTATTTTACATGCACTGAGCTAGTAGCAGTAGTAGTGGTAGCAGCAACAATAGAAGTGGCAGCTGCAAGGGTAGAACTAGCAGAAGATTTGACTCGCAGTGGGTCAGAAGAAGTATTAGCATCAGCAGTAATAGCTGTAGTACTAATAGACTTGCCATACACAGTGCTAATATTATTAATACTAGTAGTAGAAGTAGTAGCAGCAGCAGCAGTAACAGTAATAGTAGCAATATTTGCCATGCACTGGACTACTGGTCATAGCTGTACAAGTAGCTGTAGTAGCCGCTGCAGCAGCAGCAGTAGTAATATAGTAGCATTTGCCATGGACTGGATTAGTAGTAGTAGCAGCAGTAGCAGCAGCAGTAGAAGTAGCCGCAGTAGTAGTAGCAGCAGTAGGAGTAATAGTAGCAGTATATGCCATGCGCTTAGCTTGTAGTAGATGTAGTAGTAGTAGTAGTAATGGTAGCAGGAGCAGTAGAAGTGGCGGCAGTAGCAGTAGTAGTAGCAGCAGATTTGCCCAGCAATGGGCACGTAGTAGTAGTAGAAATAGCAGCAATAACAGTACAGGCAGTAGAATGACCATGCACAGAGGTATTAATATTGATAGTAGTAGAAGCTGTAGTGGCAGCAGCAACAGCAGTAGCAGTAATATAGTAGCATTTGCACAGACAGGATTAGTAGTAGTAGCAGTGGTAGCCTTAGCAGCAGTCATAGTCATAGTAGTAGTATTTGCCGAGGACTGGACTACTAGTAGTTGCAGTAGAAGGAGCAGTACTAGTAGCATCAGCAGCAGTAGTAGTGATGGTAGTAGTATTTGCCATTCCCTGGACTACTAGTTGCAGCAGTAGTAGTCACAGTAGTAGCAACTGCAGCAGTAGTGGTCATAATAGTGGTATTTGCCATGCACTGTACTAGTAGTAGTAGAAGTAGCAGCAGCATTAGAAGTAGCTGCAGCTGCAGTAATAGTAGCAGCAGAAGTACTAGTAGCAGTTGTGTTAATAGTAGTAGTATTTGCCATGAACTGTACTACCAGTAGCAGCTGTAGTAGCAGCAGCAGCACTACTAGTTACACTACTAGTATTTACCATGCACTGGGTTAGAAGTGGTGCTAGTAGCAGCAGTAGTAGTAGTCACAGAATTAGTAGTAGTAGCAGCAGTAGTGGTAACAGTAGGAGCACTTACCATGAACTGGGTTAGTAGTAGTAGTAGTAGTAGTAGTAGTAGTAGTGGTAGCAGCACCAGTAGAAGTGACAGCAGCAGTACTAGTGACAGCAGATTTACCCTGCAGTTGGCCAGTAAAAGTAGTAGCACTTGCTGAAATAGCCGTAGTAGTAGTAGATTTGCCATGCACTGGGCTGTAGTATTAATACTAGTCGTAGCAGTATTAGCAGCAGCATCAGGAGTAGTAATCGAAGTAGTATTTGCCATGCACTGGGCTACAAGTAATACAAGTACTAGTAGACGTAGTAGCAGCAGCAGCAGTAGTAATAATGGTAGAATACCATTGCCATGCCCTGGGCTAGTAGTATTAGTAACAGTAGTAGTAGCAGCCACAGTAGAATTAGAAGCAGTAGCAGTAGTAGCAGCAGAAGTAGTCGTAAGAGCAAGAGCACTAATAGTAGCAGCAGTGGTAATAGTAGTTGTATTTGGCATGGACTGGGCTAGTAATAGTACTAGTAGCAGCAGCAGTAATGTTAGCATCAGTAGTAGTAGTAGCAGCAGTACTGGTAATATTGGTAGTATTTGAAATGCACTGGGGTAGTAGGAGTAGTAGTTGTATTGGTAGAAGCAGAAGTAGAATTGGCAGCAACATCAGTAGTAGTAGCAGCAGATTAGCCCTGCAGTGTGCACGTAGCAGTATTAGCATTAGCACTAATAGTTGTAGTAGTAGAAGATTTGCCATGCACTGGCATAGTAGTGTTGATACTAGTAGTAGCAGCAGCAGAAGTAGCAGTAATAGTAGTATTTGCCATACGCTAGACTACTAGTAGTAGCAGCAGTAGTAGAGGTAGCACCAGGAATAGAAGTGACATCAGCAGCAGTAAGAGTAGCAGCAGATATGTCCTGCAGTGGGCCAGTAGTACTAGTAGCAGTAGCAGCCATAGCAGTAGAAGGAGCCGATTTGCCATACACAGGGATAGTAGTATTGATAGTAGTAGTAGCAGTAGTAGCAGCATTGGGTGTAGTAGTAGTATCAGTAGTTTTTGCAATGCACTGGAATATTAGTAGTAGCAGTAGTAGTAGCATTGGTACAAGCAGCAGCGGTAGTACTAATAGTAGTAGTATTTGCCATGCACTGGGCGAATAGTAGTAGTAGTAGCAGCAGCAGCAGTAGAAGTAGCAGCAGCAGTAGTAGTAGCAGCAGTAGTAGTCATAGTAGTATTTGCTATGCATTGGGCGAGTAGTACTAGTAGTGGTAGCAGCAGGAGTAGAAGTGGCAGCAGCAGCAGTAGTAGTTGGAGCAGATTGGCCCTGCAAGGTGTGAGTAGTAGTAGTAGAAGTAGCAGCAATAACAGTACTAGTATTAGATTTGCCATGCACAGGGCTATTAGTATTGATAGTAGTAGTAGCAGTAGTAGCAGCAGCAGCAGCAGTAGAAAAGTAGTTGTATGCGTCAAGAACTGGAATACTCGTAGTAGAAGTAGTAGCAGCAGCAGCAGTAGAGGTAAGAGTAGTAGTGTTTGCCATGCACTGAACTAATTGTAGTAGTAGCAGTACCAGCAAGAATAGAAGTAGCTGCAGCAGCAGTAGTAGCAGCAACAGTAGTGGTAAAAGTAGTAGTATTTGCCATGCACTGGGCTAGTAGTAGAAGTCCTAGTAGTAGTGGTAGCAGCAGAAGTCGAAGTGGCAGCAGCAGCAATACTAGGAGCAGCAGATTTGCCATGCAGTGGGCCACCTGTAGTAGTAAGAGTAACAGCTCTAGCAGTAGTAGTAGTATATTTGCCACGCACTGGGCTAGTAGTATTGACAGTAGTAGTAGCAACAGCAGCAGTAGTCACATGAATAGTATTTGCGACACACTGGATTACTAGTAGTAGCAGAAGTAGTAGAAGTAATAGCAACAGCAGCAGCAGTAGTAGAAATACTAGTACTATTTGCCATGCACTGTGCTAGTAGTAGTAGTAGTAGTAATAGTAATAGCAGCAGCAGTAGAGGTAGCAGCAGCAGTGGAAATAGAAGTAGTATCCGCCATGCACTGGGTAAGAAGTAGTAGTAGTAGTAACAGCAATAGTAACAGTAGAAGTAGATTTGCCATGCACTGGGCTCGTAGTATTGATATTAGCAGTAGCCGTAGTAGCAGCATCAGCAGTAGTAATAATAGTATTACTATGTGCAATGCACTGCACTACTATCAGTAGCAGTAGCAGTAGCAATAGTAGCAGCAGCAGAAGCAGTAGTACTAATAGTAGTAGTATCTGCCATGCACTGGACTGCTAGTAGTAGCAGTAGTAGTAGCAACAGCAATAGATGTGACAGCAGCAACAGAAATAGTAGCAGCAGATTTGCCCTGCAGTTGGCCAGTAGTAGTAGTAGTAGTGGTAGGAGAAATAGCAGTAGTAGTAGTAGATTTGCCATGCACTGAGCTAGTAGTATTGATAGTAGTATTAGCAGTAGTAGTAGCAGCAGCAGTTGTAGTAAGAGTAGTAGTATTTGCCATTCCCTGGACTACATGTAGTACCAAGAGTAGTCACAGAAGACGCAGCAGCAGCAGTAGTGTTCATAGTACATATGTTTGCCATGCACTGGACTAGTAGTAGTAGTAGAATTAGCAGCAGCACTAGGAGTAGCTGCAGAAGCAATAGTAGTAGCAGCAGCAGTAGAAGAAGCAGCAGCAGCAGTAGTGGCAGTAGTAGTAATAGTAGTAGTATTTTACATGCACTGAGCTAGTAGCAGTAGTAGTGGTAGCAGCAGCAATAGAAGTGGCAGCTGCAAGGGTAGAACTAGCAGAAGATTTGACTCGCAGTGGGCCAGAAGAAGTATTAGCATCAGCAGTAATAGCTGTAGTACTAATAGACTTGCCATACACAGTGCTAGTATTATTAATACTAGTAGTAGAAGTAGTAGCAGCAGCAGCAGTAACAGTAATAGTAGCAATATTTGCCATGCACTGGACTACTGGTCATAGCTGTACTAGTAGCTGTAGTAGCCGCTGCAGCAGCACTAGTAGTAATATAGTAGCATTTGCCATGGACTGGATTAGTAGTAGTAGCAGCAGTAGCAGCAGCAGTAGAAGTAGCCGCAGTAGTAGTAGCAGCAGTAGGAGTAATAGTAGCAGTATATGCCATGCGCTTAGCTTGTAGTAGATGTAGTAGTAGTAGTAGTAATGGTAGCAGGAGCAGTAGAAGTGGCGGCAGTAGCAGTAGTAGTAGCAGCAGATTTGCCCAGCAATGGGCACGTAGTAGTAGTAGAAATAGCAGCAATAACAGTACAGGCAGTAGAATGACCATGCACAGAGGTATTAATATTGATAGTAGTAGAAGCTGTAGTGGCAGCAGCAACAGCAGTAGCAGTAATATAGTAGCATTTGCACAGACAGGATTAGTAGTAGTAGCAGTGGTAGCCTTAGCAGCAGTCAGAGTCATAGTAGTAGTATTTGCCGAGGACTGGACTACTAGTAGTTGCAGTAGAAGGAGCAGTACTAGTAGCATCAGCAGCAGTAGTAGTGATGGTAGTAGTATTTGCCATTCCCTGGACTACTAGTTGCAGCAGTAGTAGTCACAGTAGTAGCAACTGCAGCAGTAGTGGTCATAATAGTGGTATTTGCCATGCACTGTACTAGTAGTAGTAGAAGTAGCAGCAGCATTAGAAGTAGCTGCAGCTGCAGTAATAGTAGCAGCAGAAGTACTAGTAGCAGTTGTGTTAATAGTAGTAGTATTTGCCATGAACTGTACTACCAGTAGCAGCTGTAGTAGCAGCAGCAGCACTACTAGTTACACTACTAGTATTTACCATGCACTGGGTTAGAAGTGGTGCTAGTAGCAGCAGTAGTAGTAGTCACAGAATTAGTAGTAGTAGCAGCAGTAGTGGTAACAGTAGGAGCACTTACCATGAACTGGGTTAGTAGTAGTAGTAGTAGTAGTAGTAGTAGTAGTGGTAGCAGCACCAGTAGAAGTGACAGCAGCAGTACTAGTGACAGCAGATTTACCCTGCAGTTGGCCAGTAAAAGTAGTAGCACTTGCTGAAATAGCCGTAGTAGTAGTAGATTTGCCATGCACTGGGCTGTAGTATTAATACTAGTCGTAGCAGTATTAGCAGCAGCATCAGGAGTAGTAATCGAAGTAGTATTTGCCATGCACTGGGCTACAAGTAATACAAGTACTAGTAGACGTAGTAGCAGCAGCAGCAGTAGTAATAATGGTAGAATACCATTGCCATGCCCTGGGCTAGTAGTATTAGTAACAGTAGTAGTAGCAGCCACAGTAGAATTAGAAGCAGTAGCAGTAGTAGCAGCAGAAGTAGTCGTAAGAGCAAGAGCACTAATAGTAGCAGCAGTGGTAATAGTAGTTGTATTTGGCATGGACTGGGCTAGTAATAGTACTAGTAGCAGCAGCAGTAATGTTAGCATCAGTAGTAGTAGTAGCAGCAGTACTGGTAATATTGGTAGTATTTGAAATGCACTGGGGTAGTAGGAGTAGTAGTTGTATTGGTAGAAGCAGAAGTAGAATTGGCAGCAACATCAGTAGTAGTAGCAGCAGATTAGCCCTGCAGTGTGCACGTAGCAGTATTAGCATTAGCACTAATAGTTGTAGTAGTAGAAGATTTGCCATGCACTGGCATAGTAGTGTTGATACTAGTAGTAGCAGCAGCAGAAGTAGCAGTAATAGTAGTATTTGCCATGCGCTAGACTACTAGTAGTAGCAGCAGTAGTAGAGGTAGCACCAGGAATAGAAGTGACATCAGCAGCAGTAAGAGTAGCAGCAGATATGTCCTGCAGTGGGCCAGTAGTACTAGTAGCAGTAGCAGCCATAGCAGTAGAAGGAGCCGATTTGCCATACACAGGGATAGTAGTATTGATAGTAGTAGTAGCAGTAGTAGCAGCATTGGGTGTAGTAGTAGTATCAGTAGTTTTTGCAATGCACTGGAATATTAGTAGTAGCAGTAGTAGTAGCATTGGTACAAGCAGCAGCGGTAGTACTAATAGTAGTAGTATTTGCCATGCACTGGGCGAATAGTAGTAGTAGTAGCAGCAGCAGCAGTAGAAGTAGCAGCAGCAGTAGTAGTAGCAGCAGTAGTAGTCATAGTAGTATTTGCTATGCATTGGGCGAGTAGTACTAGTAGTGGTAGCAGCAGGAGTAGAAGTGGCAGCAGCAGCAGTAGTAGTTGGAGCAGATTGGCCCTGCAAGGTGTGAGTAGTAGTAGTAGAAGTAGCAGCAATAAAAGTACTAGTATTAGATTTGCCATGCACAGGGCTATTAGTATTGATAGTAGTAGTAGCAGTAGTAGCAGCAGCAGCAGCAGTAGAAAAGTAGTTGTATGCGTCAAGAACTGGAATACTCGTAGTAGAAGTAGTAGCAGCAGCAGCAGTAGAGGTAAGAGTAGTAGTGTTTGCCATGCACTGAACTAATTGTAGTAGTAGCAGTACCAGCAAGAATAGAAGTAGCTGCAGCAGCAGTAGTAGCAGCAACAGTAGTGGTAAAAGTAGTAGTATTTGCCATGCACTGGGCTAGTAGTAGAAGTCCTAGTAGTAGTGGTAGCAGCAGAAGTCGAAGTGGCAGCAGCAGCAATACTAGGAGCAGCAGATTTGCCATGCAGTGGGCCACCTGTAGTAGTAAGAGTAACAGCTCTAGCAGTAGTAGTAGTATATTTGCCACGCACTGGGCTAGTAGTATTGACAGTAGTAGTAGCAACAGCAGCAGTAGTCACATGAATAGTATTTGCGACACACTGGATTACTAGTAGTAGCAGAAGTAGTAGAAGTAATAGCAACAGCAGCAGCAGTAGTAGAAATACTAGTACTATTTGCCATGCACTGTGCTAGTAGTAGTAGTAGTAGTAATAGTAATAGCAGCAGCAGTAGAGGTAGCAGCAGCAGTGGAAATAGAAGTAGTATCCGCCATGCACTGGGTAAGAAGTAGTAGTAGTAGTAACAGCAATAGTAACAGTAGAAGTAGATTTGCCATGCACTGGGCTCGTAGTATTGATATTAGCAGTAGCCGTAGTAGCAGCATCAGCAGTAGTAATAATAGTATTACTATGTGCAATGCACTGCACTACTATCAGTAGCAGTAGCAGTAGCAATAGTAGCAGCAGCAGAAGCAGTAGTACTAATAGTAGTAGTATCTGCCATGCACTGGACTGCTAGTAGTAGCAGTAGTAGTAGAGGTAGCAACAGCAATAGATGTGACAGCAGCAACAGAAATAGTAGCAGCAGATTTGCCCTGCAGTTGGCCAGTAGTAGTAGTAGTAGTGGTAGGAGAAATAGCAGTAGTAGTAGTAGATTTGCCATGCACTGAGCTAGTAGTATTGATAGTAGTATTAGCAGTAGTAGTAGCAGCAGCAGTTGTAGTAAGAGTAGTAGTATTTGCCATTCCCTGGACTACATGTAGTACCAAGAGTAGTCACAGAAGACGCAGCAGCAGCAGTAGTGTTCATAGTACATATGTTTGCCATGCACTGGACTAGTAGTAGTAGTAGAATTAGCAGCAGCACTAGGAGTAGCTGCAGAAGCAATAGTAGTAGCAGCAGCAGTAGAAGAAGCAGCAGCAGCAGTAGTGGCAGTAGTAGTAATAGTAGTAGTATTTTACATGCACTGAGCTAGTAGCAGTAGTAGTGGTAGCAGCAGCAATAGAAGTGGCAGCTGCAAGGGTAGAACTAGCAGAAGATTTGACTCGCAGTGGGCCAGAAGAAGTATTAGCATCAGCAGTAATAGCTGTAGTACTAATAGACTTGCCATACACAGTGCTAATATTATTAATACTAGTAGTAGAAGTAGCAGCAGCAGCAGCAGTAGCAGTAATAGTAGCAATATTTGCCATGCACTGGACTACTGGTCGTAGCTGTACTAGTAGCTGTAGTAGCCGCTGCAGCAGCAGTAGTAGTAATATAGTAGCATTTGCCATGGACTGGATTAGTAGTAGTAGCAGCAGTAGCAGCAGCAGTAGAAGTAGCCGCAGTAGGAGTAGCAGCAGTAGGAGTAATAGTAGCAGTATATGCCATGCGCTTAGCTTGTAGTAGATGTAGTAGTAGTAGTAGTAATGGTAGCAGGAGCAGTAGAAGTGGCGGCAGTAGCAGTAGTAGTAGCAGCAGATTTGCCCAGCAATGGGCACGTAGTAGTAGTAGAAATAGCAGCAATAACAGTACAGGCAGTAGAATGACCATGCACAGAGGTATTAATATTGATAGTAGTAGAAGCTGTAGTGGCAGCAGCAACAGCAGTAGCAGTAATATAGTAGCATTTGCACAGACAGGATTAGTAGTAGTAGCAGTGGTAGCCTTAGCAGCAGTCAGAGTCATAGTAGTAGTATTTGCCGAGGACTGGACTACTAGTAGTTGCAGTAGAAGGAGCAGTACTAGTAGCATCAGCAGCAGTAGTAGTGATGGTAGTAGTATTTGCCATTCCCTGGACTACTAGTTGCAGCAGTAGTAGCAACTGCAGCAGTAGTGGTCATAATAGTGGTATTTGCCATGCACTGTACTAGTAGTAGTAGAAGTAGCAGCAGCATTAGAAGTAGCTGCAGCTGCAGTAATAGTAGCAGCAGAAGTACTAGTAGCAGTTGTGTTAATAGTAGTAGTATTTGCCATGAACTGTACTACCAGTAGCAGCTGTAGTAGCAGCAGCAGCACTACTAGTTACACTACTAGTATTTACCATGCACTGGGTTAGAAGTGGTGCTAGTAGCAGCAGTAGTAGTAGTCACAGAATTAGTAGTAGTAGCAGCAGTAGTGGTAACAGTAGGAGCACTTACCATGAACTGGGTTAGTAGTAGTAGTAGTAGTAGTAGTAGTAGTAGTGGTAGCAGCACCAGTAGAAGTGACAGCAGCAGTACTAGTGACAGCAGATTTACCCTGCAGTTGGCCAGTAAAAGTAGTAGCACTTGCTGAAATAGCCGTAGTAGTAGTAGATTTGCCATGCACTGGGCTGTAGTATTAATACTAGTCGTAGCAGTATTAGCAGCAGCATCAGGAGTAGTAATCGAAGTAGTATTTGCCATGCACTGGGCTGCAAGTAATACAAGTACTAGTAGACGTAGTAGCAGCAGCAGCAGTAGTAATAATGGTAGAATACCATTGCCATGCCCTGGGCTAGTAGTATTAGTAACAGTAGTAGTAGCAGCCACAGTAGAATTAGAAGCAGTAGCAGTAGTAGCAGCAGAAGTAGTCGTAAGAGCAAGAGCACTAATAGTAGCAGCAGTGGTAATAGTAGTTGTATTTGGCATGGACTGGGCTAGTAATAGTACTAGTAGCAGCAGCAGTAATGTTAGCATCAGTAGTAGTAGTAGCAGCAGTACTGGTAATATTGGTAGTATTTGAAATGCACTGGGGTAGTAGGAGTAGTAGTTGTATTGGTAGAAGCAGAAGTAGAATTGGCAGCAACATCAGTAGTAGTAGCAGCAGATTAGCCCTGCAGTGTGCACGTAGCAGTATTAGCATTAGCACTAATAGTTGTAGTAGTAGAAGATTTGCCATGCACTGGCATAGTAGTGTTGATACTAGTAGTAGCAGCAGCAGAAGTAGCAGTAATAGTAGTATTTGCCATGCGCTAGACTACTAGTAGTAGCAGCAGTAGTAGAGGTAGCACCAGGAATAGAAGTGACATCAGCAGCAGTAAGAGTAGCAGCAGATATGTCCTGCAGTGGGCCAGTAGTACTAGTAGCAGTAGCAGCCATAGCAGTAGAAGGAGCCGATTTGCCATACACAGGGATAGTAGTATTGATAGTAGTAGTAGCAGTAGTAGCAGCATTGGGTGTAGTAGTAGTATCAGTAGTTTTTGCAATGCACTGGAATATTAGTAGTAGCAGTAGTAGTAGCATTGGTACAAGCAGCAGCGGTAGTACTAATAGTAGTAGTATTTGCCATGCACTGGGCGAATAGTAGTAGTAGTAGCAGCAGCAGCAGTAGAAGTAGCAGCAGCAGTAGTAGTAGCAGCAGTAGTAGTCATAGTAGTATTTGCTATGCATTGGGCGAGTAGTACTAGTAGTGGTAGCAGCAGGAGTAGAAGTGGCAGCAGCAGCAGTAGTACTTGGAGCAGATTGGCCCTGCAAGGTGTGAGTAGTAGTAGTAGAAGTAGCAGCAATAACAGTACTAGTATTAGATTTGCCATGCACAGGGCTATTAGTATTGATAGTAGTAGTAGCAGTAGTAGTAGCAGCAGCAGCAGCAGTAGTAAAGTAGTTGTATGCGTCAAGAACTGGAATACTCGTAGTAGAAGTAGTAGCAGCAGCAGCAGTAGAGGTAAGAGTAGTAGTGTTTGCCATGCACTGAACTTATTGTAGTAGTAGCAGTACCAGCAAGAATAGAAGTAGCTGCAGCAGCAGTAGTAGCAGCAACAGTAGTGGTAAAAGTAGTAGTATTTGCCATGCACTGGGCTAGTAGTAGAAGTCCTAGTAGTAGTGGTAGCAGCAGAAGTCGAAGTGGCAGCAGCAGCAATACTAGGAGCAGCAGATTTGCCATGCAGTGGGCCACCTGTAGTAGTAAGAGTAACAGCTCTAGCAGTAGTAGTAGTATATTTGCCACGCACTGGGCTAGTAGTATTGACAGTAGTAGTAGCAACAGCAGCAGTAGTCACATGAATAGTATTTGCGACACACTGGATTACTAGTAGTAGCAGAAGTAGTAGAAGTAATAGCAACAGCAGCAGCAGTAGTAGAAATACTAGTACTATTTGCCATGCACTGTGCTAGTAGTAGTAGTAATAGTAATAGCAGCAGCAGTAGAGGTAGCAGCAGCAGTGGAAATAGAAGTAGTATCCGCCATGCACTGGGTAAGAAGTAGTAGTAGTAGTAACAGCAATAGTAACAGTAGAAGTAGATTTGCCATGCACTGGGCTCGTAGTATTGATATTAGCAGTAGCCGTAGTAGCAGCATCAGCAGTAGTAATAATAGTATTACTATGTGCAATGCACTGCACTACTATCAGTAGCAGTAGCAGTAGCAATAGTAGCAGCAGCAGAAGCAGTAGTACTAATAGTAGTAGTATCTGCCATGCACTGGACTGCTAGTAGTAGCAGTAGTAGTAGAGGTAGCAACAGCAATAGATGTGACAGCAGCAACAGAAATAGTAGCAGCAGATTTGCCCTGCAGTTGGCCAGTAGTAGTAGTAGTAGTAGTGGTAGGAGAAATAGCAGTAGTAGTAGTAGATTTGCCATGCACTGAGCTAGTAGTATTGATAGTAGTATTAGCAGTAGTAGTAGCAGCAGCAGTTGTAGTAAGAGTAGTAGTATTTGCCATTCCCTGGACTACATGTAGTACCAAGAGTAGTCACAGAAGACGCAGCAGCAGCAGTAGTGTTCATAGTACATATGTTTGCCATGCACTGGACTAGTAGTAGTAGTAGAATTAGCAGCAGCACTAGGAGTAGCTGCAGAAGCAATAGTAGTAGCAGCAGCAGTAGAAGAAGCAGCAGCAGCAGTAGTGGCAGTAGTAGTAATAGTAGTAGTATTTTACATGCACTGAGCTAGTAGCAGTAGTAGTGGTAGCAGCAGCAATAGAAGTGGCAGCTGCAAGGGTAGAACTAGCAGAAGATTTGACTCGCAGTGGGCCAGAAGAAGTATTAGCATCAGCAGTAATAGCTGTAGTACTAATAGACTTGCCATACACAGTGCTAATATTATTAATACTAGTAGTAGAAGTAGCAGCAGCAGCAGCAGTAGCAGTAATAGTAGCAATATTTGCCATGCACTGGACTACTGGTCGTAGCTGTACTAGTAGCTGTAGTAGCCGCTGCAGCAGCAGTAGTAGTAATATAGTAGCATTTGCCATGGACTGGATTAGTAGTAGTAGCAGCAGTAGCAGCAGCAGTAGAAGTAGCCGCAGTAGGAGTAGCAGCAGTAGGAGTAATAGTAGCAGTATATGCCATGCGCTTAGCTTGTAGTAGATGTAGTAGTAGTAGTAGTAATGGTAGCAGGAGCAGTAGAAGTGGCGGCAGTAGCAGTAGTAGTAGCAGCAGATTTGCCCAGCAATGGGCACGTAGTAGTAGTAGAAATAGCAGCAATAACAGTACAGGCAGTAGAATGACCATGCACAGAGGTATTAATATTGATAGTAGTAGAAGCTGTAGTGGCAGCAGCAACAGCAGTAGCAGTAATATAGTAGCATTTGCACAGACAGGATTAGTAGTAGTAGCAGTGGTAGCCTTAGCAGCAGTCAGAGTCATAGTAGTAGTATTTGCCGAGGACTGGACTACTAGTAGTTGCAGTAGAAGGAGCAGTACTAGTAGCATCAGCAGCAGTAGTAGTGATGGTAGTAGTATTTGCCATTCCCTGGACTACTAGTTGCAGCAGTAGTAGTCACAGTAGTAGCAACTGCAGCAGTAGTGGTCATAATAGTGGTATTTGCCATGCACTGTACTAGTAGTAGTAGAAGTAGCAGCAGCATTAGAAGTAGCTGCAGCTGCAGTAATAGTAGCAGCAGAAGTACTAGTAGCAGTTGTGTTAATAGTAGTAGTATTTGCCATGAACTGTACTACCAGTAGCAGCTGTAGTAGCAGCAGCAGCACTACTAGTTACACTACTAGTATTTACCATGCACTGGGTTAGAAGTGGTGCTAGTAGCAGCAGTAGTAGTAGTCACAGAATTAGTAGTAGTAGCAGCAGTAGTGGTAACAGTAGGAGCACTTACCATGAACTGGGTTAGTAGTAGTAGTAGTAGTAGTAGTAGTAGTAGTGGTAGCAGCACCAGTAGAAGTGACAGCAGCAGTACTAGTGACAGCAGATTTACCCTGCAGTTGGCCAGTAAAAGTAGTAGCACTTGCTGAAATAGCCGTAGTAGTAGTAGATTTGCCATGCACTGGGCTGTAGTATTAATACTAGTCGTAGCAGTATTAGCAGCAGCATCAGGAGTAGTAATCGAAGTAGTATTTGCCATGCACTGGGCTGCAAGTAATACAAGTACTAGTAGACGTAGTAGCAGCAGCAGCAGTAGTAATAATGGTAGAATACCATTGCCATGCCCTGGGCTAGTAGTATTAGTAACAGTAGTAGTAGCAGCCACAGTAGAATTAGAAGCAGTAGCAGTAGTAGCAGCAGAAGTAGTCGTAAGAGCAAGAGCACTAATAGTAGCAGCAGTGGTAATAGTAGTTGTATTTGGCATGGACTGGGCTAGTAATAGTACTAGTAGCAGCAGCAGTAATGTTAGCATCAGTAGTAGTAGTAGCAGCAGTACTGGTAATATTGGTAGTATTTGAAATGCACTGGGGTAGTAGGAGTAGTAGTTGTATTGGTAGAAGCAGAAGTAGAATTGGCAGCAACATCAGTAGTAGTAGCAGCAGATTAGCCCTGCAGTGTGCACGTAGCAGTATTAGCATTAGCACTAATAGTTGTAGTAGTAGAAGATTTGCCATGCACTGGCATAGTAGTGTTGATACTAGTAGTAGCAGCAGCAGAAGTAGCAGTAATAGTAGTATTTGCCATGCGCTAGACTACTAGTAGTAGCAGCAGTAGTAGAGGTAGCACCAGGAATAGAAGTGACATCAGCAGCAGTAAGAGTAGCAGCAGATATGTCCTGCAGTGGGCCAGTAGTACTAGTAGCAGTAGCAGCCATAGCAGTAGAAGGAGCCGATTTGCCATACACAGGGATAGTAGTATTGATAGTAGTAGTAGCAGTAGTAGCAGCATTGGGTGTAGTAGTAGTATCAGTAGTTTTTGCAATGCACTGGAATATTAGTAGTAGCAGTAGTAGTAGCATTGGTACAAGCAGCAGCGGTAGTACTAATAGTAGTAGTATTTGCCATGCACTGGGCGAATAGTAGTAGTAGTAGCAGCAGCAGCAGTAGAAGTAGCAGCAGCAGTAGTAGTAGCAGCAGTAGTAGTCATAGTAGTATTTGCTATGCATTGGGCGAGTAGTACTAGTAGTGGTAGCAGCAGGAGTAGAAGTGGCAGCAGCAGCAGTAGTACTTGGAGCAGATTGGCCCTGCAAGGTGTGAGTAGTAGTAGTAGAAGTAGCAGCAATAACAGTACTAGTATTAGATTTGCCATGCACAGGGCTATTAGTATTGATAGTAGTAGTAGCAGTAGTAGTAGCAGCAGCAGCAGCAGTAGTAAAGTAGTTGTATGCGTCAAGAACTGGAATACTCGTAGTAGAAGTAGTAGCAGCAGCAGCAGTAGAGGTAAGAGTAGTAGTGTTTGCCATGCACTGAACTAATTGTAGTAGTAGCAGTACCAGCAAGAATAGAAGTAGCTGCAGCAGCAGTAGTAGCAGCAACAGTAGTGGTAAAAGTAGTAGTATTTGCCATGCACTGGGCTAGTAGTAGAAGTCCTAGTAGTAGTGGTAGCAGCAGAAGTCGAAGTGGCAGCAGCAGCAATACTAGGAGCAGCAGATTTGCCATGCAGTGGGCCACCTGTAGTAGTAAGAGTAACAGCTCTAGCAGTAGTAGTAGTATATTTGCCACGCACTGGGCTAGTAGTATTGACAGTAGTAGTAGCAACAGCAGCAGTAGTCACATGAATAGTATTTGCGACACACTGGATTACTAGTAGTAGCAGAAGTAGTAGAAGTAATAGCAACAGCAGCAGCAGTAGTAGAAATACTAGTACTATTTGCCATGCACTGTGCTAGTAGTAGTAGTAGTAGTAATAGTAATAGCAGCAGCAGTAGAGGTAGCAGCAGCAGTGGAAATAGAAGTAGTATCCGCCATGCACTGGGTAAGAAGTAGTAGTAGTAGTAACAGCAATAGTAACAGTAGAAGTAGATTTGCCATGCACTGGGCTCGTAGTATTGATATTAGCAGTAGCCGTAGTAGCAGCATCAGCAGTAGTAATAATAGTATTACTATGTGCAATGCACTGCACTACTATCAGTAGCAGTAGCAGTAGCAATAGTAGCAGCAGCAGAAGCAGTAGTACTAATAGTAGTAGTATCTGCCATGCACTGGACTGCTAGTAGTAGCAGTAGTAGTAGAGGTAGCAACAGCAATAGATGTGACAGCAGCAACAGAAATAGTAGCAGCAGATTTGCCCTGCAGTTGGCCAGTAGTAGTAGTAGTAGTAGTGGTAGGAGAAATAGCAGTAGTAGTAGTAGATTTGCCATGCACTGAGCTAGTAGTATTGATAGTAGTATTAGCAGTAGTAGTAGCAGCAGCAGTTGTAGTAAGAGTAGTAGTATTTGCCATTCCCTGGACTACATGTAGTACCAAGAGTAGTCACAGAAGACGCAGCAGCAGCAGTAGTGTTCATAGTACATATGTTTGCCATGCACTGGACTAGTAGTAGTAGTAGAATTAGCAGCAGCACTAGGAGTAGCTGCAGAAGCAATAGTAGTAGCAGCAGCAGTAGAAGAAGCAGCAGCAGCAGTAGTGGCAGTAGTAGTAATAGTAGTAGTATTTTACATGCACTGAGCTAGTAGCAGTAGTAGTGGTAGCAGCAGCAATAGAAGTGGCAGCTGCAAGGGTAGAACTAGCAGAAGATTTGACTCGCAGTGGGCCAGAAGAAGTATTAGCATCAGCAGTAATAGCTGTAGTACTAATAGACTTGCCATACACAGTGCTAATATTATTAATACTAGTAGTAGAAGTAGCAGCAGCAGCAGCAGTAGCAGTAATAGTAGCAATATTTGCCATGCACTGGACTACTGGTCGTAGCTGTACTAGTAGCTGTAGTAGCCACTGCAGCAGCAGTAGTAGTAATATAGTAGCATTTGCCATGGACTGGATTAGTAGTAGTAGCAGCAGTAGCAGCAGCAGTAGAAGTAGCCGCAGTAGGAGTAGCAGCAGTAGGAGTAATAGTAGCAGTATATGCCATGCGCTTAGCTTGTAGTAGATGTAGTAGTAGTAGTAGTAATGGTAGCAGGAGCAGTAGAAGTGGCGGCAGTAGCAGTAGTAGTAGCAGCAGATTTGCCCAGCAATGGGCACGTAGTAGTAGTAGAAATAGCAGCAATAACAGTACAGGCAGTAGAATGACCATGCACAGAGGTATTAATATTGATAGTAGTAGAAGCTGTAGTGGCAGCAGCAACAGCAGTAGCAGTAATATAGTAGCATTTGCACAGACAGGATTAGTAGTAGTAGCAGTGGTAGCCTTAGCAGCAGTCAGAGTCATAGTAGTAGTATTTGCCGAGGACTGGACTACTAGTAGTTGCAGTAGAAGGAGCAGTACTAGTAGCATCAGCAGCAGTAGTAGTGATGGTAGTAGTATTTGCCATTCCCTGGACTACTAGTTGCAGCAGTAGTAGTCACAGTAGTAGCAACTGCAGCAGTAGTGGTCATAATAGTGGTATTTGCCATGCACTGTACTAGTAGTAGTAGAAGTAGCAGCAGCATTAGAAGTAGCTGCAGCTGCAGTAATAGTAGCAGCAGAAGTACTAGTAGCAGTTGTGTTAATAGTAGTAGTATTTGCCATGAACTGTACTACCAGTAGCAGCTGTAGTAGCAGCAGCAGCACTACTAGTTACACTACTAGTATTTACCATGCACTGGGTTAGAAGTGGTGCTAGTAGCAGCAGTAGTAGTAGTCACAGAATTAGTAGTAGTAGCAGCAGTAGTGGTAACAGTAGGAGCACTTACCATGAACTGGGTTAGTAGTAGTAGTAGTAGTAGTAGTAGTAGTAGTGGTAGCAGCACCAGTAGAAGTGACAGCAGCAGTACTAGTGACAGCAGATTTACCCTGCAGTTGGCCAGTAAAAGTAGTAGCACTTGCTGAAATAGCCGTAGTAGTAGTAGATTTGCCATGCACTGGGCTGTAGTATTAATACTAGTCGTAGCAGTATTAGCAGCAGCATCAGGAGTAGTAATCGAAGTAGTATTTGCCATGCACTGGGCTGCAAGTAATACAAGTACTAGTAGACGTAGTAGCAGCAGCAGCAGTAGTAATAATGGTAGAATACCATTGCCATGCCCTGGGCTAGTAGTATTAGTAACAGTAGTAGTAGCAGCCACAGTAGAATTAGAAGCAGTAGCAGTAGTAGCAGCAGAAGTAGTCGTAAGAGCAAGAGCACTAATAGTAGCAGCAGTGGTAATAGTAGTTGTATTTGGCATGGACTGGGCTAGTAATAGTACTAGTAGCAGCAGCAGTAATGTTAGCATCAGTAGTAGTAGTAGCAGCAGTACTGGTAATATTGGTAGTATTTGAAATGCACTGGGGTAGTAGGAGTAGTAGTTGTATTGGTAGAAGCAGAAGTAGAATTGGCAGCAACATCAGTAGTAGTAGCAGCAGATTAGCCCTGCAGTGTGCACGTAGCAGTATTAGCATTAGCACTAATAGTTGTAGTACTAGAAGATTTGCCATGCACTGGCATAGTAGTGTTGATACTAGTAGTAGCAGCAGCAGAAGTAGCAGTAATAGTAGTATTTGCCATGCGCTAGACTACTAGTAGTAGCAGCAGTAGTAGAGGTAGCACCAGGAATAGAAGTGACATCAGCAGCAGTAAGAGTAGCAGCAGATATGTCCTGCAGTGGGCCAGTAGTACTAGTAGCAGTAGCAGCCATAGCAGTAGAAGGAGCCGATTTGCCATACACAGGGATAGTAGTATTGATAGTAGTAGTAGCAGTAGTAGCAGCATTGGGTGTAGTAGTAGTATCAGTAGTTTTTGCAATGCACTGGAATATTAGTAGTAGCAGTAGTAGTAGCATTGGTACAAGCAGCAGCGGTAGTACTAATAGTAGTAGTATTTACCATGCACTGGGCGAATAGTAGTAGTAGTAGCAGCAGCAGCAGTAGAAGTAGCAGCAGCAGTAGTAGTAGCAGCAGTAGTAGTCATAGTAGTATTTGCTATGCATTGGGCGAGTAGTACTAGTAGTGGTAGCAGCAGGAGTAGAAGTGGCAGCAGCAGCAGTAGTACTTGGAGCAGATTGGCCCTGCAAGGTGTGAGTAGTAGTAGTAGAAGTAGCAGCAATAACAGTACTAGTATTAGATTTGCCATGCACAGGGCTATTAGTATTGATAGTAGTAGTAGCAGTAGTAGTAGCAGCAGCAGCAGCAGTAGTAAAGTAGTTGTATGCGTCAAGAACTGGAATACTCGTAGTAGAAGTAGTAGCAGCAGCAGCAGTAGAGGTAAGAGTAGTAGTGTTTGCCATGCACTGAACTAATTGTAGTAGTAGCAGTACCAGCAAGAATAGAAGTAGCTGCAGCAGCAGTAGTAGCAGCAACAGTAGTGGTAAAAGTAGTAGTATTTGCCATGCACTGGGCTAGTAGTAGAAGTCCTAGTAGTAGTGGTAGCAGCAGAAGTCGAAGTGGCAGCAGCAGCAATACTAGGAGCAGCAGATTTGCCATGCAGTGGGCCACCTGTAGTAGTAAGAGTAACAGCTCTAGCAGTAGTAGTAGTATATTTGCCACGCACTGGGCTAGTAGTATTGACAGTAGTAGTAGCAACAGCAGCAGTAGTCACATGAATAGTATTTGCGACACACTGGATTACTAGTAGTAGCAGAAGTAGTAGAAGTAATAGCAACAGCAGCAGCAGTAGTAGAAATACTAGTACTATTTGCCATGCACTGTGCTAGTAGTAGTAGTAGTAGTAATAGTAATAGCAGCAGCAGTAGAGGTAGCAGCAGCAGTGGAAATAGAAGTAGTATCCGCCATGCACTGGGTAAGAAGTAGTAGTAGTAGTAACAGCAATAGTAACAGTAGAAGTAGATTTGCCATGCACTGGGCTCGTAGTATTGATATTAGCAGTAGCCGTAGTAGCAGCATCAGCAGTAGTAATAATAGTATTACTATGTGCAATGCACTGCACTACTATCAGTAGCAGTAGCAGTAGCAATAGTAGCAGCAGCAGAAGCAGTAGTACTAATAGTAGTAGTATCTGCCATGCACTGGACTGCTAGTAGTAGCAGTAGTAGTAGAGGTAGCAACAGCAATAGATGTGACAGCAGCAACAGAAATAGTAGCAGCAGATTTGCCCTGCAGTTGGCCAGTAGTAGTAGTAGTAGTAGTGGTAGGAGAAATAGCAGTAGTAGTAGTAGATTTGCCATGCACTGAGCTAGTAGTATTGATAGTAGTATTAGCAGTAGTAGTAGCAGCAGCAGTTGTAGTAAGAGTAGTAGTATTTGCCATTCCCTGGACTACATGTAGTACCAAGAGTAGTCACAGAAGACGCAGCAGCAGCAGTAGTGTTCATAGTACATATGTTTGCCATGCACTGGACTAGTAGTAGTAGTAGAATTAGCAGCAGCACTAGGAGTAGCTGCAGAAGCAATAGTAGTAGCAGCAGCAGTAGAAGAAGCAGCAGCAGCAGTAGTGGCAGTAGTAGTAATAGTAGTAGTATTTTACATGCACTGAGCTAGTAGCAGTAGTAGTGGTAGCAGCAGCAATAGAAGTGGCAGCTGCAAGGGTAGAACTAGCAGAAGATTTGACTCGCAGTGGGCCAGAAGAAGTATTAGCATCAGCAGTAATAGCTGTAGTACTAATAGACTTGCCATACACAGTGCTAATATTATTAATACTAGTAGTAGAAGTAGCAGCAGCAGCAGCAGTAGCAGTAATAGTAGCAATATTTGCCATGCACTGGACTACTGGTCGTAGCTGTACTAGTAGCTGTAGTAGCCGCTGCAGCAGCAGTAGTAGTAATATAGTAGCATTTGCCATGGACTGGATTAGTAGTAGTAGCAGCAGTAGCAGCAGCAGTAGAAGTAGCCGCAGTAGGAGTAGCAGCAGTAGGAGTAATAGTAGCAGTATATGCCATGCGCTTAGCTTGTAGTAGATGTAGTAGTAGTAGTAGTAATGGTAGCAGGAGCAGTAGAAGTGGCGGCAGTAGCAGTAGTAGTAGCAGCAGATTTGCCCAGCAATGGGCACGTAGTAGTAGTAGAAATAGCAGCAATAACAGTACAGGCAGTAGAATGACCATGCACAGAGGTATTAATATTGAGAGTAGTAGAAGCTGTAGTGGCAGCAGCAACAGCAGTAGCAGTAATATAGTAGCATTTGCACAGACAGGATTAGTAGTAGTAGCAGTGGTAGCCTTAGCAGCAGTCAGAGTCATAGTAGTAGTATTTGCCGAGGACTGGACTACTAGTAGTTGCAGTAGAAGGAGCAGTACTAGTAGCATCAGCAGCAGTAGTAGTGATGGTAGTAGTATTTGCCATTCCCTGGACTACTAGTTGCAGCAGTAGTAGTCACAGTAGTAGCAACTGCAGCAGTAGTGGTCATAATAGTGGTATTTGCCATGCACTGTACTAGTAGTAGTAGAAGTAGCAGCAGCATTAGAAGTAGCTGCAGCTGCAGTAATAGTTGCAGCAGAAGTACTAGTAGCAGTTGTGTTAATAGTAGTAGTATTTGCCATGAACTGTACTACCAGTAGCAGCTGTAGTAGCAGCAGCAGCACTACTAGTTACACTACTAGTATTTACCATGCACTGGGTTAGAAGTGGTGCTAGTAGCAGCAGTAGTAGTAGTCACAGAATTAGTAGTAGTAGCAGCAGTAGTGGTAACAGTAGGAGCACTTACCATGAACTGGGTTAGTAGTAGTAGTAGTAGTAGTAGTAGTAGTAGTAGTGGTAGCAGCACCAGTAGAAGTGACAGCAGCAGTACTAGTGACAGCAGATTTACCCTGCAGTTGGCCAGTAAAAGTAGTAGCACTTGCTGAAATAGCCGTAGTAGTAGTAGATTTGCCATGCACTGGGCTGTAGTATTAATACTAGTCGTAGCAGTATTAGCAGCAGCATCAGGAGTAGTAATCGAAGTAGTATTTGCCATGCACTGGGCTGCAAGTAATACAAGTACTAGTAGACGTAGTAGCAGCAGCAGCAGTAGTAATAATGGTAGAATACCATTGCCATGCCCTGGGCTAGTAGTATTAGTAACAGTAGTAGTAGCAGCCACAGTAGAATTAGAAGCAGTAGCAGTAGTAGCAGCAGAAGTAGTCATAAGAGCAAGAGCACTAATAGTAGCAGCAGTGGTAATAGTAGTTGTATTTGGCATGGACTGGGCTAGTAATAGTACTAGTAGCAGCAGCAGTAATGTTAGCATCAGTAGTAGTAGTAGCAGCAGTACTGGTAATATTGGTAGTATTTGAAATGCACTGGGGTAGTAGGAGTAGTAGTTGTATTGGTAGAAGCAGAAGTAGAATTGGCAGCAACATCAGTAGTAGTAGCAGCAGATTAGCCCTGCAGTGTGCACGTAGCAGTATTAGCATTAGCACTAATAGTTGTAGTACTAGAAGATTTGCCATGCACTGGCATAGTAGTGTTGATACTAGTAGTAGCAGCAGCAGAAGTAGCAGTAATAGTAGTATTTGCCATGCGCTAGACTACTAGTAGTAGCAGCAGTAGTAGAGGTAGCACCAGGAATAGAAGTGACATCAGCAGCAGTAAGAGTAGCAGCAGATATGTCCTGCAGTGGGCCAGTAGTACTAGTAGCAGTAGCAGCCATAGCAGTAGAAGGAGCCGATTTGCCATACACAGGGATAGTAGTATTGATAGTAGTAGTAGCAGTAGTAGCAGCATTGGGTGTAGTAGTAGTATCAGTAGTTTTTGCAATGCACTGGAATATTAGTAGTAGCAGTAGTAGTAGCATTGGTACAAGCAGCAGCGGTAGTACTAATAGTAGTAGTACTTGCCATGCACTGGGCGAATAGTAGTAGTAGTAGCAGCAGCAGCAGTAGAAGTAGCAGCAGCAGTAGTAGTAGCAGCAGTAGTAGTCATAGTAGTATTTGCTATGCATTGGGCGAGTAGTACTAGTAGTGGTAGCAGCAGGAGTAGAAGTGGCAGCAGCAGCAGTAGTACTTGGAGCAGATTGGCCCTGCAAGGTGTGAGTAGTAGTAGTAGAAGTAGCAGCAATAACAGTACTAGTATTAGATTTGCCATGCACAGGGCTATTAGTATTGATAGTAGTAGTAGCAGTAGTAGTAGCAGCAGCAGCAGCAGTAGTAAAGTAGTTGTATGCGTCAAGAACTGGAATACTCGTAGTAGAAGTAGTAGCAGCAGCAGCAGTAGAGGTAAGAGTAGTAGTGTTTGCCATGCACTGAACTAATTGTAGTAGTAGCAGTACCAGCAAGAATAGAAGTAGCTGCAGCAGCAGTAGTAGCAGCAACAGTAGTGGTAAAAGTAGTAGTATTTGCCATGCACTGGGCTAGTAGTAGAAGTCCTAGTAGTAGTGGTAGCAGCAGAAGTCGAAGTGGCAGCAGCAGCAATACTAGGAGCAGCAGATTTGCCATGCAGTGGGCCACCTGTAGTAGTAAGAGTAACAGCTCTAGCAGTAGTAGTAGTATATTTGCCACGCACTGGGCTAGTAGTATTGACAGTAGTAGTAGCAACAGCAGCAGTAGTCACATGAATAGTATTTGCGACACACTGGATTACTAGTAGTAGCAGAAGTAGTAGAAGTAATAGCAACAGCAGCAGCAGTAGTAGAAATACTAGTACTATTTGCCATGCACTGTGCTAGTAGTAGTAGTAGTAGTAATAGTAATAGCAGCAGCAGTAGAGGTAGCAGCAGCAGTGGAAATAGAAGTAGTATCCGCCATGCACTGGGTAAGAAGTAGTAGTAGTAGTAACAGCAATAGTAACAGTAGAAGTAGATTTGCCATGCACTGGGCTCGTAGTATTGATATTAGCAGTAGCCGTAGTAGCAGCATCAGCAGTAGTAATAATAGTATTACTATGTGCAATGCACTGCACTACTATCAGTAGCAGTAGCAGTAGCAATAGTAGCAGCAGCAGAAGCAGTAGTACTAATAGTAGTAGTATCTGCCATGCACTGGACTGCTAGTAGTAGCAGTAGTAGTAGAGGTAGCAACAGCAATAGATGTGACAGCAGCAACAGAAATAGTAGCAGCAGATTTGCCCTGCAGTTGGCCAGTAGTAGTAGTAGTAGTAGTGGTAGGAGAAATAGCAGTAGTAGTAGTAGATTTGCCATGCACTGAGCTAGTAGTATTGATAGTAGTATTAGCAGTAGTAGTAGCAGCAGCAGTTGTAGTAAGAGTAGTAGTATTTGCCATTCCCTGGACTACATGTAGTACCAAGAGTAGTCACAGAAGACGCAGCAGCAGCAGTAGTGTTCATAGTACATATGTTTGCCATGCACTGGACTAGTAGTAGTAGTAGAATTAGCAGCAGCACTAGGAGTAGCTGCAGAAGCAATAGTAGTAGCAGCAGCAGTAGAAGAAGCAGCAGCAGCAGTAGTGGCAGTAGTAGTAATAGTAGTAGTATTTTACATGCACTGAGCTAGTAGCAGTAGTAGTGGTAGCAGCAGCAATAGAAGTGGCAGCTGCAAGGGTAGAACTAGCAGAAGATTTGACTCGCAGTGGGCCAGAAGAAGTATTAGCATCAGCAGTAATAGCTGTAGTACTAATAGACTTGCCATACACAGTGCTAATATTATTAATACTAGTAGTAGAAGTAGCAGCAGCAGCAGCAGTAGCAGTAATAGTAGCAATATTTGCCATGCACTGGACTACTGGTCGTAGCTGTACTAGTAGCTGTAGTAGCCGCTGCAGCAGCAGTAGTAGTAATATAGTAGCATTTGCCATGGACTGGATTAGTAGTAGTAGCAGCAGTAGCAGCAGCAGTAGAAGTAGCCGCAGTAGGAGTAGCAGCAGTAGGAGTAATAGTAGCAGTATATGCCATGCGCTTAGCTTGTAGTAGATGTAGTAGTAGTAGTAGTAATGGTAGCAGGAGCAGTAGAAGTGGCGGCAGTAGCAGTAGTAGTAGCAGCAGATTTGCCCAGCAATGGGCACGTAGTAGTAGTAGAAATAGCAGCAATAACAGTACAGGCAGTAGAATGACCATGCACAGAGGTATTAATATTGAGAGTAGTAGAAGCTGTAGTGGCAGCAGCAACAGCAGTAGCAGTAATATAGTAGCATTTGCACAGACAGGATTAGTAGTAGTAGCAGTGGTAGCCTTAGCAGCAGTCAGAGTCATAGTAGTAGTATTTGCCGAGGACTGGACTACTAGTAGTTGCAGTAGAAGGAGCAGTACTAGTAGCATCAGCAGCAGTAGTAGTGATGGTAGTAGTATTTGCCATTCCCTGGACTACTAGTTGCAGCAGTAGTAGTCACAGTAGTAGCAACTGCAGCAGTAGTGGTCATAATAGTGGTATTTGCCATGCACTGTACTAGTAGTAGTAGAAGTAGCAGCAGCATTAGAAGTAGCTGCAGCTGCAGTAATAGTTGCAGCAGAAGTACTAGTAGCAGTTGTGTTAATAGTAGTAGTATTTGCCATGAACTGTACTACCAGTAGCAGCTGTAGTAGCAGCAGCAGCACTACTAGTTACACTACTAGTATTTACCATGCACTGGGTTAGAAGTGGTGCTAGTAGCAGCAGTAGTAGTAGTCACAGAATTAGTAGTAGTAGCAGCAGTAGTGGTAACAGTAGGAGCACTTACCATGAACTGGGTTAGTAGTAGTAGTAGTAGTAGTAGTAGTAGTAGTAGTGGTAGCAGCACCAGTAGAAGTGACAGCAGCAGTACTAGTGACAGCAGATTTACCCTGCAGTTGGCCAGTAAAAGTAGTAGCACTTGCTGAAATAGCCGTAGTAGTAGTAGATTTGCCATGCACTGGGCTGTAGTATTAATACTAGTCGTAGCAGTATTAGCAGCAGCATCAGGAGTAGTAATCGAAGTAGTATTTGCCATGCACTGGGCTGCAAGTAATACAAGTACTAGTAGACGTAGTAGCAGCAGCAGCAGTAGTAATAATGGTAGAATACCATTGCCATGCCCTGGGCTAGTAGTATTAGTAACAGTAGTAGTAGCAGCCACAGTAGAATTAGAAGCAGTAGCAGTAGTAGCAGCAGAAGTAGTCGTAAGAGCAAGAGCACTAATAGTAGCAGCAGTGGTAATAGTAGTTGTATTTGGCATGGACTGGGCTAGTAATAGTACTAGTAGCAGCAGCAGTAATGTTAGCATCAGTAGTAGTAGTAGCAGCAGTACTGGTAATATTGGTAGTATTTGAAATGCACTGGGGTAGTAGGAGTAGTAGTTGTATTGGTAGAAGCAGAAGTAGAATTGGCAGCAACATCAGTAGTAGTAGCAGCAGATTAGCCCTGCAGTGTGCACGTAGCAGTATTAGCATTAGCACTAATAGTTGTAGTACTAGAAGATTTGCCATGCACTGGCATAGTAGTGTTGATACTAGTAGTAGCAGCAGCAGAAGTAGCAGTAATAGTAGTATTTGCCATGCGCTAGACTACTAGTAGTAGCAGCAGTAGTAGAGGTAGCACCAGGAATAGAAGTGACATCAGCAGCAGTAAGAGTAGCAGCAGATATGTCCTGCAGTGGGCCAGTAGTACTAGTAGCAGTAGCAGCCATAGCAGTAGAAGGAGCCGATTTGCCATACACAGGGATAGTAGTATTGATAGTAGTAGTAGCAGTAGTAGCAGCATTGGGTGTAGTAGTAGTATCAGTAGTTTTTGCAATGCACTGGAATATTAGTAGTAGCAGTAGTAGTAGCATTGGTACAAGCAGCAGCGGTAGTACTAATAGTAGTAGTACTTGCCATGCACTGGGCGAATAGTAGTAGTAGTAGCAGCAGCAGCAGTAGAAGTAGCAGCAGCAGTAGTAGTAGCAGCAGTAGTAGTCATAGTAGTATTTGCTATGCATTGGGCGAGTAGTACTAGTAGTGGTAGCAGCAGGAGTAGAAGTGGCAGCAGCAGCAGTAGTACTTGGAGCAGATTGGCCCTGCAAGGTGTGAGTAGTAGTAGTAGAAGTAGCAGCAATAACAGTACTAGTATTAGATTTGCCATGCACAGGGCTATTAGTATTGATAGTAGTAGTAGCAGTAGTAGTAGCAGCAGCAGCAGCAGTAGTAAAGTAGTTGTATGCGTCAAGAACTGGAATACTCGTAGTAGAAGTAGTAGCAGCAGCAGCAGTAGAGGTAAGAGTAGTAGTGTTTGCCATGCACTGAACTAATTGTAGTAGTAGCAGTACCAGCAAGAATAGAAGTAGCTGCAGCAGCAGTAGTAGCAGCAACAGTAGTGGTAAAAGTAGTAGTATTTGCCATGCACTGGGCTAGTAGTAGAAGTCCTAGTAGTAGTGGTAGCAGCAGAAGTCGAAGTGGCAGCAGCAGCAATACTAGGAGCAGCAGATTTGCCATGCAGTGGGCCACCTGTAGTAGTAAGTGTAACAGCTCTAGCAGTAGTAGTAGTATATTTGCCACACACTGGGCTAGTAGTATTGACAGTAGTAGTAGCAACAGCAGCAGTAGTCACATGAATAGTATTTGCGACACACTGGATTACTAGTAGTAGCAGAAGTAGTAGAAGTAATAGCAACAGCAGCAGCAGTAGTAGAAATACTAGTACTATTTGCCATGCACTGTGCTAGTAGTAGTAGTAGTAGTAATAGTAATAGCAGCAGCAGTAGAGGTAGCAGCAGCAGTGGAAATAGAAGTAGTATCCGCCATGCACTGGGTAAGAAGTAGTAGTAGTAGTAACAGCAATAGTAACAGTAGAAGTAGATTTGCCATGCACTGGGCTCGTAGTATTGATATTAGCAGTAGCCGTAGTAGCAGCATCAGCAGTAGTAATAATAGTATTACTATGTGCAATGCACTGCACTACTATCAGTAGCAGTAGCAGTAGCAATAGTAGCAGCAGCAGAAGCAGTAGTACTAATAGTTGTAGTATCTGCCATGCGCTGGACTGCTAGTAGTAGCAGTAGTAGTAGAGGTAGCAACAGCAATAGATGTGACAGCAGCAACAGAAATAGTAGCAGCAGATTTGCCCTGCAGTTGGCCAGTAGTAGTAGTAGTAGTAGTGGTAGGAGAAATAGCAGTAGTAGTAGTAGATTTGCCATGCACTGAGCTAGTAGTATTGATAGTAGTATTAGCAGTAGTAGTAGCAGCAGCAGTTGTAGTAAGAGTAGTAGTATTTGCCATTCCCTGGACTACATGTAGTACCAAGAGTAGTCACAGAAGACGCAGCAGCAGCAGTAGTGTTCATAGTACATATGTTTGCCATGCACTGGACTAGTAGTAGTAGTAGAATTAGCAGCAGCACTAGGAGTAGCTGCAGAAGCAATAGTAGTAGCAGCAGCAGTAGAAGAAGCAGCAGCAGCAGTAGTGGCAGTAGTAGTAATAGTAGTAGTATTTTACATGCACTGAGCTAGTAGCAGTAGTAGTGGTAGCAGCAGCAATAGAAGTGGCAGCTGCAAGGGTAGAACTAGCAGAAGATTTGACTCGCAGTGGGCCAGAAGAAGTATTAGCATCAGCAGTAATAGCTGTAGTACTAATAGACTTGCCATACACAGTGCTAATATTATTAATACTAGTAGTAGAAGTAGCAGCAGCAGCAGCAGTAGCAGTAATAGTAGCAATATTTGCCATGCACTGGACTACTGGTCGTAGCTGTACTAGTAGCTGTAGTAGCCGCTGCAGCAGCAGTAGTAGTAATAGAGTAGCATTTGCCATGGACTGGATTAGTAGTAGTAGCAGCAGTAGCAGCAGCAGTAGAAGTAGCCGCAGTAGGAGTAGCAGCAGTAGGAGTAATAGTAGCAGTATATGCCATGCGCTTAGCTTGTAGTAGATGTAGTAGTAGTAGTAGTAATGGTAGCAGGAGCAGTAGAAGTGGCGGCAGTAGCAGTAGTAGTAGCAGCAGATTTGCCCAGCAATGGGCACGTAGTAGTAGTAGAAATAGCAGCAATAACAGTACAGGCAGTAGAATGACCATGCACAGAGGTATTAATATTGATAGTAGTAGAAGCTGTAGTGGCAGCAGCAACAGCAGTAGCAGTAATATAGTAGCATTTGCACAGACAGGATTAGTAGTAGTAGCAGTGGTAGCCTTAGCAGCAGTCAGAGTCATAGTAGTAGTATTTGCCGAGGACTGGACTACTAGTAGTTGCAGTAGAAGGAGCAGTACTAGTAGCATCAGCAGCAGTAGTAGTGATGGTAGTAGTATTTGCCATTCCCTGGACTACTAGTTGCAGCAGTAGTAGTCACAGTAGTAGCAACTGCAGCAGTAGTGGTCATAATAGTGGTATTTGCCATGCACTGTACTAGTAGTAGTAGAAGTAGCAGCAGCATTAGAAGTAGCTGCAGCTGCAGTAATAGTAGCAGCAGAAGTACTAGTAGCAGTTGTGTTAATAGTAGTAGTATTTGCCATGAACTGTACTACCAGTAGCAGCTGTAGTAGCAGCAGCAGCACTACTAGTTACACTACTAGTATTTACCATGCACTGGGTTAGAAGTGGTGCTAGTAGCAGCAGTAGTAGTAGTCACAGAATTAGTAGTAGTAGCAGCAGTAGTGGTAACAGTAGGAGCACTTACCATGAACTGGGTTAGTAGTAGTAGTAGTAGTAGTAGTAGTAGTAGTAGTGGTAGCAGCACCAGTAGAAGTGACAGCAGCAGTACTAGTGACAGCAGATTTACCCTGCAGTTGGCCAGTAAAAGTAGTAGCACTTGCTGAAATAGCCGTAGTAGTAGTAGATTTGCCATGCACTGGGCTGTAGTATTAATACTAGTCGTAGCAGTATTAGCAGCAGCATCAGGAGTAGTAATCGAAGTAGTATTTGCCATGCACTGGGCTGCAAGTAATACAAGTACTAGTAGACGTAGTAGCAGCAGCAGCAGTAGTAATAATGGTAGAATACCATTGCCATGCCCTGGGCTAGTAGTATTAGTAACAGTAGTAGTAGCAGCCACAGTAGAATTAGAAGCAGTAGCAGTAGTAGCAGCAGAAGTAGTCGTAAGAGCAAGAGCACTAATAGTAGCAGCAGTGGTAATAGTAGTTGTATTTGGCATGGACTGGGCTAGTAATAGTACTAGTAGCAGCAGCAGTAATGTTAGCATCAGTAGTAGTAGTAGCAGCAGTACTGGTAATATTGGTAGTATTTGAAATGCACTGGGGTAGTAGGAGTAGTAGTTGTATTGGTAGAAGCAGAAGTAGAATTGGCAGCAACATCAGTAGTAGTAGCAGCAGATTAGCCCTGCAGTGTGCACGTAGCAGTATTAGCATTAGCACTAATAGTTGTAGTAGTAGAAGATTTGCCATGCACTGGCATAGTAGTGTTGATACTAGTAGGAGCAGCAGCAGAAGTAGCAGTAATAGTAGTATTTGCCATGCGCTAGACTACTAGTAGTAGCAGCAGTAGTAGAGGTAGCACCAGGAATAGAAGTGACATCAGCAGCAGTAAGAGTAGCAGCAGATATGTCCTGCAGTGGGCCAGTAGTACTAGTAGCAGTAGCAGCCATAGCAGTAGAAGGAGCCGATTTGCCATACACAGGGATAGTAGTATTGATAGTAGTAGTAGCAGTAGTAGCAGCATTGGGTGTAGTAGTAGTATCAGTAGTTTTTGCAATGCACTGGAATATTAGTAGTAGCAGTAGTAGTAGCATTGGTACAAGCAGCAGCGGTAGTACTAATAGTAGTAGTATTTGCCATGCACTGGGCGAATAGTAGTAGTAGTAGCAGCAGCAGCAGTAGAAGTAGCAGCAGCAGTAGTAGTAGCAGCAGTAGTAGTCATAGTAGTATTTGCTATGCATTGGGCGAGTAGTACTAGTAGTGGTAGCAGCAGGAGTAGAAGTGGCAGCAGCAGCAGTAGTAGTTGGAGCAGATTGGCCCTGCAAGGTGTGAGTAGTAGTAGTAGAAGTAGCAGCAATAACAGTACTAGTATTAGATTTGCCATGCACAGGGCTATTAGTATTGATAGTAGTAGTAGCAGTAGTAGTAGCAGCAGCAGCAGCAGTAGTAAAGTAGTTGTATGCGTCAAGAACTGGAATACTCGTAGTAGAAGTAGTAGCAGCAGCAGCAGTAGAGGTAAGAGTAGTAGTGTTTGCCATGCACTGAACTAATTGTAGTAGTAGCAGTACCAGCAAGAATAGAAGTAGCTGCAGCAGCAGTAGTAGCAGCAACAGTAGTGGTAAAAGTAGTAGTATTTGCCATGCACTGGGCTAGTAGTAGAAGTCCTAGTAGTAGTGGTAGCAGCAGAAGTCGAAGTGGCAGCAGCAGCAATACTAGGAGCAGCAGATTTGCCATGCAGTGGGCCACCTGTAGTAGTAAGAGTAACAGCTCTAGCAGTAGTAGTAGTATATTTGCCACGCACTGGGCTAGTAGTATTGACAGTAGTAGTAGCAACAGCAGCAGTAGTCACATGAATAGTATTTGCGACACACTGGATTACTAGTAGTAGCAGAAGTAGTAGAAGTAATAGCAACAGCAGCAGCAGTAGTAGAAATACTAGTACTATTTGCCATGCACTGTGCTAGTAGTAGTAGTAGTAGTAATAGTAATAGCAGCAGCAGTAGAGGTAGCAGCAGCAGTGGAAATAGAAGTAGTATCCGCCATGCACTGGGTAAGAAGTAGTAGTAGTAGTAACAGCAATAGTAACAGTAGAAGTAGATTTGCCATGCACTGGGCTCGTAGTATTGATATTAGCAGTAGCCGTAGTAGCAGCATCAGCAGTAGTAATAATAGTATTACTATGTGCAATGCACTGCACTACTATCAGTAGCAGTAGCAGTAGCAATAGTAGCAGCATCAGAAGCAGTAGTACTAATAGTAGTAGTATCTGCCATGCACTGGACTGCTAGTAGTAGCAGTAGTAGTAGAGGTAGCAACAGCAATAGATGTGACAGCAGCAACAGAAATAGTAGCAGCAGATTTGCCCTGCAGTTGGCCAGTAGTAGTAGTAGTAGTAGTGGTAGGAGAAATAGCAGTAGTAGTAGTAGATTTGCCATGCACTGAGCTAGTAGTATTGATAGTAGTATTAGCAGTAGTAGTAGCAGCAGCAGTTGTAGTAAGAGTAGTAGTATTTGCCATTCCCTGGACTACATGTAGTACCAAGAGTAGTCACAGAAGACGCAGCAGCAGCAGTAGTGTTCATAGTACATATGTTTGCCATGCACTGGACTAGTAGTAGTAGTAGAATTAGCAGCAGCACTAGGAGTAGCTGCAGAAGCAATAGTAGTAGCAGCAGCAGTAGAAGAAGCAGCAGCAGCAGTAGTGGCAGTAGTAGTAATAGTAGTAGTATTTTACATGCACTGAGCTAGTAGCAGTAGTAGTGGTAGCAGCAGCAATAGAAGTGGCAGCTGCAAGGGTAGAACTAGCAGAAGATTTGACTCGCAGTGGGCCAGAAGAAGTATTAGCATCAGCAGTAATAGCTGTAGTACTAATAGACTTGCCATACACAGTGCTAATATTATTAATACTAGTAGTAGAAGTAGCAGCAGCAGCAGCAGTAGCAGTAATAGTAGCAATATTTGCCATGCACTGGACTACTGGTCGTAGCTGTACTAGTAGCTGTAGTAGCCGCTGCAGCAGCAGTAGTAGTAATAGAGTAGCATTTGCCATGGACTGGATTAGTAGTAGTAGCAGCAGTAGCAGCAGCAGTAGAAGTAGCCGCAGTAGTAGTAGCAGCAGTAGGAGTAATAGTAGCAGTATATGCCATGCGCTTAGCTTGTAGTAGATGTAGTAGTAGTAGTAGTAATGGTAGCAGGAGCAGTAGAAATGGCGGCAGTAGCAGTAGTAGTAGCAGCAGATTTGCCCAGCAATGGGCACGTAGTAGTAGTAGAAATAGCAGCAATAACAGTACAGGCAGTAGAATGACCATGCACAGAGGTATTAATATTGATAGTAGTAGAAGCTGTAGTGGCAGCAGCAACAGCAGTAGCAGTAATATAGTAGCATTTGCACAGACAGGATTAGTAGTAGTAGCAGTGGTAGCCTTAGCAGCAGTCAGAGTCATAGTAGTAGTATTTGCCGAGGACTGGACTACTAGTAGTTGCAGTAGAAGGAGCAGTACTAGTAGCATCAGCAGCAGTAGTAGTGATGGTAGTAGTATTTGCCATTCCCTGGACTACTAGTTGCAGCAGTAGTAGTCACAGTAGTAGCAACTGCAGCAGTAGTGGTCATAATAGTGGTATTTGCCATGCACTGTACTAGTAGTAGTAGAAGTAGCAGCAGCATTAGAAGTAGCTGCAGCTGCAGTAATAGTAGCAGCAGAAGTACTAGTAGCAGTTGTGTTAATAGTAGTAGTATTTGCCATGAACTGTACTACCAGTAGCAGCTGTAGTAGCAGCAGCAGCACTACTAGTTACACTACTAGTATTTACCATGCACTGGGTTAGAAGTGGTGCTAGTAGCAGCAGTAGTAGTAGTCACAGAATTAGTAGTAGTAGCAGCAGTAGTGGTAACAGTAGGAGCACTTACCATGAACTGGGTTAGTAGTAGTAGTAGTAGTAGTAGTAGTAGTAGTAGTAGTGGTAGCAGCACCAGTAGAAGTGACAGCAGCAGTACTAGTGACAGCAGATTTACCCTGCAGTTGGCCAGTAAAAGTAGTAGCACTTGCTGAAATAGCCGTAGTAGTAGTAGATTTGCCATGCACTGGGCTGTAGTATTAATACTAGTCGTAGCAGTATTAGCAGCAGCATCAGGAGTAGTAATCGAAGTAGTATTTGCCATGCACTGGGCTGCAAGTAATACAAGTACTAGTAGACGTAGTAGCAGCAGCAGCAGTAGTAATAATGGTAGAATACCATTGCCATGCCCTGGGCTAGTAGTATTAGTAACAGTAGTAGTAGCAGCCACAGTAGAATTAGAAGCAGTAGCAGTAGTAGCAGCAGAAGTAGTCGTAAGAGCAAGAGCACTAATAGTAGCAGCAGTGGTAATAGTAGTTGTATTTGGCATGGACTGGGCTAGTAATAGTACTAGTAGCAGCAGCAGTAATTTTAGCATCAGTAGTAGTAGTAGCAGCAGTACTGGTAATATTGGTAGTATTTGAAATGCACTGGGGTAGTAGGAGTAGTAGTTGTATTGGTAGAAGCAGAAGTAGAATTGGCAGCAACATCAGTAGTAGTAGCAGCAGATTAGCCCTGCAGTGTGCACGTAGCAGTATTAGCATTAGCACTAATAGTTGTAGTACTAGAAGATTTGCCATGCACTGGCATAGTAGTGTTGATACTAGTAGTAGCAGCAGCAGAAGTAGCAGTAATAGTAGTATTTGCCATGCGCTAGACTACTAGTAGTAGCAGCAGTAGTAGAGGTAGCACCAGGAATAGAAGTGACATCAGCAGCAGTAAGAGTAGCAGCAGATATGTCCTGCAGTGGGCCAGTAGTACTAGTAGCAGTAGCAGCCATAGCAGTAGAAGGAGCCGATTTGCCATACACAGGGATAGTAGTATTGATAGTAGTACTAGCAGTAGTAGCAGCATTGGGTGTAGTAGTAGTATCAGTAGTTTTTGCAATGCACTGGAATATTAGTAGTAGCAGTAGTAGTAGCATTGGTACAAGCAGCAGCGGTAGTACTAATAGTAGTAGTATTTGCCATGCACTGGGCGAATAGTAGTAGTAGTAGCAGCAGCAGCAGTAGAAGTAGCAGCAGCAGTAGTAGTAGCAGCAGTAGTAGTCATAGTAGTATTTGCTATGCATTGGGCGAGTAGTACTAGTAGTGGTAGCAGCAGGAGTAGAAGTGGCAGCAGCAGCAGTAGTACTTGGAGCAGATTGGCCCTGCAAGGTGTGAGTAGTAGTAGTAGAAGTAGCAGCAATAACAGTACTAGTATTAGATTTGCCATGCACAGGGCTATTAGTATTGATAGTAGTAGTAGCAGTAGTAGTAGCAGCAGCAGCAGCAGTAGTAAAGTAGTTGTATGCGTCAAGAACTGGAATACTCGTAGTAGAAGTAGTAGCAGCAGCAGCAGTAGAGGTAAGAGTAGTAGTGTTTGCCATGCACTGAACTAATTGTAGTAGTAGCAGTACCAGCAAGAATAGAAGTAGCTGCAGCAGCAGTAGTAGCAGCAACAGTAGTGGTAAAAGTAGTAGTATTTGCCATGCACTGGGCTAGTAGTAGAAGTCCTAGTAGTAGTGGTAGCAGCAGAAGTCGAAGTGGCAGCAGCAGCAATACTAGGAGCAGCAGATTTGCCATGCAGTGGGCCACCTGTAGTAGTAAGTGTAACAGCTCTAGCAGTAGTAGTAGTATATTTGCCACACACTGGGCTAGTAGTATTGACAGTAGTAGTAGCAACAGCAGCAGTAGTCACATGAATAGTATTTGCGACACACTGGATTACTAGTAGTAGCAGAAGTAGTAGAAGTAATAGCAACAGCAGCAGCAGTAGTAGAAATACTAGTACTATTTGCCATGCACTGTGCTAGTAGTAGTAGTAGTAGTAATAGTAATAGCAGCAGCAGTAGAGGTAGCAGCAGCAGTGGAAATAGAAGTAGTATCCGCCATGCACTGGGTAAGAAGTAGTAGTAGTAGTAACAGCAATAGTAACAGTAGAAGTAGATTTGCCATGCACTGGGCTCGTAGTATTGATATTAGCAGTAGCCGTAGTAGCAGCATCAGCAGTAGTAATAATAGTATTACTATGTGCAATGCACTGCACTACTATCAGTAGCAGTAGCAGTAGCAATAGTAGCAGCAGCAGAAGCAGTAGTACTAATAGTAGTAGTATCTGCCATGCACTGGACTGCTAGTAGTAGCAGTAGTAGTAGAGGTAGCAACAGCAATAGATGTGACAGCAGCAACAGAAATAGTAGCAGCAGATTTGCCCTGCAGTTGGCCAGTAGTAGTAGTAGTAGTAGTGGTAGGAGAAATAGCAGTAGTAGTAGTAGATTTGCCATGCACTGAGCTAGTAGTATTGATAGTAGTATTAGCAGTAGTAGTAGCAGCAGCAGTTGTAGTAAGAGTAGTAGTATTTGCCATTCCCTGGACTACATGTAGTACCAAGAGTAGTCACAGAAGACGCAGCAGCAGCAGTAGTGTTCATAGTACATATGTTTGCCATGCACTGGACTAGTAGTAGTAGTAGAATTAGCAGCAGCACTAGGAGTAGCTGCAGAAGCAATAGTAGTAGCAGCAGCAGTAGAAGAAGCAGCAGCAGCAGTAGTGGCAGTAGTAGTAATAGTAGTAGTATTTTACATGCACTGAGCTAGTAGCAGTAGTAGTGGTAGCAGCAGCAATAGAAGTGGCAGCTGCAAGGGTAGAACTAGCAGAAGATTTGACTCGCAGTGGGCCAGAAGAAGTATTAGCATCAGCAGTAATAGCTGTAGTACTAATAGACTTGCCATACACAGTGCTAATATTATTAATACTAGTAGTAGAAGTAGCAGCAGCAGCAGCAGTAGCAGTAATAGTAGCAATATTTGCCATGCACTGGACTACTGGTCGTAGCTGTACTAGTAGCTGTAGTAGCCGCTGCAGCAGCAGTAGTAGTAATAGAGTAGCATTTGCCATGGACTGGATTAGTAGTAGTAGCAGCAGTAGCAGCAGCAGTAGAAGTAGCCGCAGTAGGAGTAGCAGCAGTAGGAGTAATAGTAGCAGTATATGCCATGCGCTTAGCTTGTAGTAGATGTAGTAGTAGTAGTAGTAATGGTAGCAGGAGCAGTAGAAGTGGCGGCAGTAGCAGTAGTAGTAGCAGCAGATTTGCCCAGCAATGGGCACGTAGTAGTAGTAGAAATAGCAGCAATAACAGTACAGGCAGTAGAATGACCATGCACAGAGGTATTAATATTGATAGTAGTAGAAGCTGTAGTGGCAGCAGCAACAGCAGTAGCAGTAATATAGTAGCATTTGCACAGACAGGATTAGTAGTAGTAGCAGTGGTAGCCTTAGCAGCAGTCAGAGTCATAGTAGTAGTATTTGCCGAGGACTGGACTACTAGTAGTTGCAGTAGAAGGAGCAGTACTAGTAGCATCAGCAGCAGTAGTAGTGATGGTAGTAGTATTTGCCATTCCCTGGACTACTAGTTGCAGCAGTAGTAGTCACAGTAGTAGCAACTGCAGCAGTAGTGGTCATAATAGTGGTATTTGCCATGCACTGTACTAGTAGTAGTAGAATTAGCAGCAGCATTAGAAGTAGCTGCAGCTGCAGTAATAGTAGCAGCAGAAGTACTAGTAGCAGTTGTGTTAATAGTAGTAGTATTTGCCATGAACTGTACTACCAGTAGCAGCTGTAGTAGCAGCAGCAGCACTACTAGTTACACTACTAGTATTTACCATGCACTGGGTTAGAAGTGGTGCTAGTAGCAGCAGTAGTAGTAGTCACAGAATTAGTAGTAGTAGCAGCAGTAGTGGTAACAGTAGGAGCACTTACCATGAACTGGGTTAGTAGTAGTAGTAGTAGTAGTAGTAGTAGTAGTAGTGGTAGCAGCACCAGTAGAAGTGACAGCAGCAGTACTAGTGACAGCAGATTTACCCTGCAGTTGGCCAGTAAAAGTAGTAGCACTTGCTGAAATAGCCGTAGTAGTAGTAGATTTGCCATGCACTGGGCTGTAGTATTAATACTAGTCGTAGCAGTATTAGCAGCAGCATCAGGAGTAGTAATCGAAGTAGTATTTGCCATGCACTGGGCTGCAAGTAATACAAGTACTAGTAGACGTAGTAGCAGCAGCAGCAGTAGTAATAATGGTAGAATACCATTGCCATGCCCTGGGCTAGTAGTATTAGTAACAGTAGTAGTAGCAGCCACAGTAGAATTAGAAGCAGTAGCAGTAGTAGCAGCAGAAGTAGTCGTAAGAGCAAGAGCACTAATAGTAGCAGCAGTGGTAATAGTAGTTGTATTTGGCATGGACTGGGCTAGTAATAGTACTAGTAGCAGCAGCAGTAATGTTAGCATCAGTAGTAGTAGTAGCAGCAGTACTGGTAATATTGGTAGTATTTGAAATGCACTGGGGTAGTAGGAGTAGTAGTTGTATTGGTAGAAGCAGAAGTAGAATTGGCAGCAACATCAGTAGTAGTAGCAGCAGATTAGCCCTGCAGTGTGCACGTAGCAGTATTAGCATTAGCACTAATAGTTGTAGTAGTAGAAGATTTGCCATGCACTGGCATAGTAGTGTTGATACTAGTAGGAGCAGCAGCAGAAGTAGCAGTAATAGTAGTATTTGCCATGCGCTAGACTACTAGTAGTAGCAGCAGTAGTAGAGGTAGCACCAGGAATAGAAGTGACATCAGCAGCAGTAAGAGTAGCAGCAGATATGTCCTGCAGTGGGCCAGTAGTACTAGTAGCAGTAGCAGCCATAGCAGTAGAAGGAGCCGATTTGCCATACACAGGGATAGTAGTATTGATAGTAGTAGTAGCAGTAGTAGCAGCATTGGGTGTAGTAGTAGTATCAGTAGTTTTTGCAATGCACTGGAATATTAGTAGTAGCAGTAGTAGTAGCATTGGTACAAGCAGCAGCGGTAGTACTAATAGTAGTAGTATTTGCCATGCACTGGGCGAATAGTAGTAGTAGTAGCAGCAGCAGCAGTAGAAGTAGCAGCAGCAGTAGTAGTAGCAGCAGTAGTAGTCATAGTAGTATTTGCTATGCATTGGGCGAGTAGTACTAGTAGTGGTAGCAGCAGGAGTAGAAGTGGCAGCAGCAGCAGTAGTAGTTGGAGCAGATTGGCCCTGCAAGGTGTGAGTAGTAGTAGTAGAAGTAGCAGCAATAACAGTACTAGTATTAGATTTGCCATGCACAGGGCTATTAGTATTGATAGTAGTAGTAGCAGTAGTAGTAGCAGCAGCAGCAGCAGTAGTAAAGTAGTTGTATGCGTCAAGAACTGGAATACTCGTAGTAGAAGTAGTAGCAGCAGCAGCAGTAGAGGTAAGAGTAGTAGTGTTTGCCATGCACTGAACTAATTGTAGTAGTAGCAGTACCAGCAAGAATAGAAGTAGCTGCAGTAGCAGTAGTAGCAGCAACAGTAGTGGTAAAAGTAGTAGTATTTGCCATGCACTGGGCTAGTAGTAGAAGTCCTAGTAGTAGTGGTAGCAGCAGAAGTCGAAGTGGCAGCAGCAGCAATACTAGGAGCAGCAGATTTGCCATGCAGTGGGCCACCTGTAGTAGTAAGAGTAACAGCTCTAGCAGTAGTAGTAGTATATTTGCCACGCACTGGGCTAGTAGTATTGACAGTAGTAGTAGCAACAGCAGCAGTAGTCACATGAATAGTATTTGCGACACACTGGATTACTAGTAGTAGCAGAAGTAGTAGAAGTAATAGCAACAGCAGCAGCAGTAGTAGAAATACTAGTACTATTTGCCATGCACTGTGCTAGTAGTAGTAGTAGTAGTAATAGTAATAGCAGCAGCAGTAGAGGTAGCAGCAGCAGTGGAAATAGAAGTAGTATCCGCCATGCACTGGGTAAGAAGTAGTAGTAGTAGTAACAGCAATAGTAACAGTAGAAGTAGATTTGCCATGCACTGGGCTCGTAGTATTGATATTAGCAGTAGCCGTAGTAGCAGCATCAGCAGTAGTAATAATAGTATTACTATGTGCAATGCACTGCACTACTATCAGTAGCAGTAGCAGTAGCAATAGTAGCAGCATCAGAAGCAGTAGTACTAATAGTAGTAGTATCTGCCATGCACTGGACTGCTAGTAGTAGCAGTAGTAGTAGAGGTAGCAACAGCAATAGATGTGACAGCAGCAACAGAAATAGTAGCAGCAGATTTGCCCTGCAGTTGGCCAGTAGTAGTAGTAGTAGTAGTGGTAGGAGAAATAGCAGTAGTAGTAGTAGATTTGCCATGCACTGAGCTAGTAGTATTGATAGTAGTATTAGCAGTAGTAGTAGCAGCAGCAGTTGTAGTAAGAGTAGTAGTATTTGCCATTCCCTGGACTACATGTAGTACCAAGAGTAGTCACAGAAGACGCAGCAGCAGCAGTAGTGTTCATAGTACATATGTTTGCCATGCACTGGACTAGTAGTAGTAGTAGAATTAGCAGCAGCACTAGGAGTAGCTGCAGAAGCAATAGTAGTAGCAGCAGCAGTAGAAGAAGCAGCAGCAGCAGTAGTGGCAGTAGTAGTAATAGTAGTAGTATTTTACATGCACTGAGCTAGTAGCAGTAGTAGTGGTAGCAGCAGCAATAGAAGTGGCAGCTGCAAGGGTAGAACTAGCAGAAGATTTGACTCGCAGTGGGCCAGAAGAAGTATTAGCATCAGCAGTAATAGCTGTAGTACTAATAGACTTGCCATACACAGTGCTAATATTATTAATACTAGTAGTAGAAGTAGCAGCAGCAGCAGCAGTAGCAGTAATAGTAGCAATATTTGCCATGCACTGGACTACTGGTCGTAGCTGTACTAGTAGCTGTAGTAGCCGCTGCAGCAGCAGTAGTAGTAATAGAGTAGCATTTGCCATGGACTGGATTAGTAGTAGTAGCAGCAGTAGCAGCAGCAGTAGAAGTAGCCGCAGTAGTAGTAGCAGCAGTAGGAGTAATAGTAGCAGTATATGCCATGCGCTTAGCTTGTAGTAGATGTAGTAGTAGTAGTAGTAATGGTAGCAGGAGCAGTAGAAATGGCGGCAGTAGCAGTAGTAGTAGCAGCAGATTTGCCCAGCAATGGGCACGTAGTAGTAGTAGAAATAGCAGCAATAACAGTACAGGCAGTAGAATGACCATGCACAGAGGTATTAATATTGATAGTAGTAGAAGCTGTAGTGGCAGCAGCAACAGCAGTAGCAGTAATATAGTAGCATTTGCACAGACAGGATTAGTAGTAGTAGCAGTGGTAGCCTTAGCAGCAGTCAGAGTCATAGTAGTAGTATTTGCCGAGGACTGGACTACTAGTAGTTGCAGTAGAAGGAGCAGTACTAGTAGCATCAGCAGCAGTAGTAGTGATGGTAGTAGTATTTGCCATTCCCTGGACTACTAGTTGCAGCAGTAGTAGTCACAGTAGTAGCAACTGCAGCAGTAGTGGTCATAATAGTGGTATTTGCCATGCACTGTACTAGTAGTAGTAGAAGTAGCAGCAGCATTAGAAGTAGCTGCAGCTGCAGTAATAGTAGCAGCAGAAGTACTAGTAGCAGTTGTGTTAATAGTAGTAGTATTTGCCATGAACTGTACTACCAGTAGCAGCTGTAGTAGCAGCAGCAGCACTACTAGTTACACTACTAGTATTTACCATGCACTGGGTTAGAAGTGGTGCTAGTAGCAGCAGTAGTAGTAGTCACAGAATTAGTAGTAGTAGCAGCAGTAGTGGTAACAGTAGGAGCACTTACCATGAACTGGGTTAGTAGTAGTAGTAGTAGTAGTAGTAGTAGTAGTAGTAGTGGTAGCAGCACCAGTAGAAGTGACAGCAGCAGTACTAGTGACAGCAGATTTACCCTGCAGTTGGCCAGTAAAAGTAGTAGCACTTGCTGAAATAGCCGTAGTAGTAGTAGATTTGCCATGCACTGGGCTGTAGTATTAATACTAGTCGTAGCAGTATTAGCAGCAGCATCAGGAGTAGTAATCGAAGTAGTATTTGCCATGCACTGGGCTGCAAGTAATACAAGTACTAGTAGACGTAGTAGCAGCAGCAGCAGTAGTAATAATGGTAGAATACCATTGCCATGCCCTGGGCTAGTAGTATTAGTAACAGTAGTAGTAGCAGCCACAGTAGAATTAGAAGCAGTAGCAGTAGTAGCAGCAGAAGTAGTCGTAAGAGCAAGAGCACTAATAGTAGCAGCAGTGGTAATAGTAGTTGTATTTGGCATGGACTGGGCTAGTAATAGTACTAGTAGCAGCAGCAGTAATGTTAGCATCAGTAGTAGTAGTAGCAGCAGTACTGGTAATATTGGTAGTATTTGAAATGCACTGGGGTAGTAGGAGTAGTAGTTGTATTGGTAGAAGCAGAAGTAGAATTGGCAGCAACATCAGTAGTAGTAGCAGCAGATTAGCCCTGCAGTGTGCACGTAGCAGTATTAGCATTAGCACTAATAGTTGTAGTACTAGAAGATTTGCCATGCACTGGCATAGTAGTGTTGATACTAGTAGTAGCAGCAGCAGAAGTAGCAGTAATAGTAGTATTTGCCATGCGCTAGACTACTAGTAGTAGCAGCAGTAGTAGAGGTAGCACCAGGAATAGAAGTGACATCAGCAGCAGTAAGAGTAGCAGCAGATATGTCCTGCAGTGGGCCAGTAGTACTAGTAGCAGTAGCAGCCATAGCAGTAGAAGGAGCCGATTTGCCATACACAGGGATAGTAGTATTGATAGTAGTAGTAGCAGTAGTAGCAGCATTGGGTGTAGTAGTAGTATCAGTAGTTTTTGCAATGCACTGGAATATTAGTAGTAGCAGTAGTAGTAGCATTGGTACAAGCAGCAGCGGTAGTACTAATAGTAGTAGTATTTGCCATGCACTGGGCGAATAGTAGTAGTAGTAGCAGCAGCAGCAGTAGAAGTAGCAGCAGCAGTAGTAGTAGCAGCAGTAGTAGTCATAGTAGTATTTGCTATGCATTGGGCGAGTAGTACTAGTAGTGGTAGCAGCAGGAGTAGAAGTGGCAGCAGCAGCAGTAGTACTTGGAGCAGATTGGCCCTGCAAGGTGTGAGTAGTAGTAGTAGAAGTAGCAGCAATAACAGTACTAGTATTAGATTTGCCATGCACAGGGCTATTAGTATTGATAGTAGTAGTAGCAGTAGTAGTAGCAGCAGCAGCAGCAGTAGTAAAGTAGTTGTATGCGTCAAGAACTGGAATACTCGTAGTAGAAGTAGTAGCAGCAGCAGCAGTAGAGGTAAGAGTAGTAGTGTTTGCCATGCACTGAACTAATTGTAGTAGTAGCAGTACCAGCAAGAATAGAAGTAGCTGCAGCAGCAGTAGTAGCAGCAACAGTAGTGGTAAAAGTAGTAGTATTTGCCATGCACTGGGCTAGTAGTAGAAGTCCTAGTAGTAGTGGTAGCAGCAGAAGTCGAAGTGGCAGCAGCAGCAATACTAGGAGCAGCAGATTTGCCATGCAGTGGGCCACCTGTAGTAGTAAGAGTAACAGCTCTAGCAGTAGTAGTAGTATATTTGCCACGCACTGGGCTAGTAGTATTGACAGTAGTAGTAGCAACAGCAGCAGTAGTCACATGAATAGTATTTGCGACACACTGGATTACTAGTAGTAGCAGAAGTAGTAGAAGTAATAGCAACAGCAGCAGCAGTAGTAGAAATACTAGTACTATTTGCCATGCACTGTGCTAGTAGTAGTAGTAGTAGTAATAGTAATAGCAGCAGCAGTAGAGGTAGCAGCAGCAGTGGAAATAGAAGTAGTATCCGCCATGCACTGGGTAAGAAGTAGTAGTAGTAGTAACAGCAATAGTAACAGTAGAAGTAGATTTGCCATGCACTGGGCTCATAGTATTGATATTAGCAGTAGCCGTAGTAGCAGCATCAGCAGTAGTAATAATAGTATTACTATGTGCAATGCACTGCAATACTATCAGTAGCAGTAGCAGTAGCAATAGTAGCAGCAGCAGAAGCAGTAGTACTAATAGTAGTAGTATCTGCCATGCACTGGACTGCTAGTAGTAGCAGTAGTAGTAGAGGTAGCAACAGCAATAGATGTGACAGCAGCAACAGAAATAGTAGCAGCAGATTTGCCCTGCAGTTGGCCAGTAGTAGTAGTAGTAGTAGTGGTAGGAGAAATAGCAGTAGTAGTAGTAGATTTGCCATGCACTGAGCTAGTAGTATTGATAGTAGTATTAGCAGTAGTAGTAGCAGCAGCAGTTGTAGTAAGAGTAGTAGTATTTGCCATTCCCTGGACTACATGTAGTACCAAGAGTAGTCACAGAAGACGCAGCAGCAGCAGTAGTGTTCATAGTACATATGTTTGCCATGCACTGGACTAGTAGTAGTAGTAGAATTAGCAGCAGCACTAGGAGTAGCTGCAGAAGCAATAGTAGTAGCAGCAGCAGTAGAAGAAGCAGCAGCAGCAGTAGTGGCAGTAGTAGTAATAGTAGTAGTATTTTACATGCACTGAGCTAGTAGCAGTAGTAGTGGTAGCAGCAGCAATAGAAGTGGCAGCTGCAAGGGTAGAACTAGCAGAAGATTTGACTCGCAGTGGGCCAGAAGAAGTATTAGCATCAGCAGTAATAGCTGTAGTACTAATAGACTTGCCATACACAGTGCTAATATTATTAATACTAGTAGTAGAAGTAGCAGCAGCAGCAGCAGTAGCAGTAATAGTAGCAATATTTGCCATGCACTGGACTACTGGTCGTAGCTGTACTAGTAGCTGTAGTAGCCGTTGCAGCAGCAGTAGTAGTAATATAGTAGCATTTGCCATGGACTGGATTAGTAGTAGTAGCAGCAGTAGCAGCAGCAGTAGAAGTAGCCGCAGTAGGAGAAGCAGCAGTAGGAGTAATAGTAGCAGTATATGCCATGCGCTTAGCTTGTAGTAGATGTAGTAGTAGTAGTAGTAATGGTAGCAGGAGCAGTAGAAGTGGCGGCAGTAGCAGTAGTAGTAGCAGCAGATTTGCCCAGCAATGGGCACGTAGTAGTAGTAGAAATAGCAGCAATAACAGTACAGGCAGTAGAATGACCATGCACAGAGGTATTAATATTGATAGTAGTAGAAGCTGTAGTGGCAGCAGCAACAGCAGTAGCAGTAATATAGTAGCATTTGCACAGACAGGATTAGTAGTAGTAGCAGTGGTAGCCTTAGCAGCAGTCAGAGTCATAGTAGTAGTATTTGCCGAGGACTGGACTACTAGTAGTTGCAGTAGAAGGAGCAGTACTAGTAGCATCAGCAGCAGTAGTAGTGATGGTAGTAGTATTTGCCATTCCCTGGACTACTAGTTGCAGCAGTAGTAGTCACAGTAGTAGCAACTGCAGCAGTAGTGGTCATAATAGTGGTATTTGCCATGCACTGTACTAGTAGTAGTAGAATTAGCAGCAGCATTAGAAGTAGCTGCAGCTGCAGTAATAGTAGCAGCAGAAGTACTAGTAGCAGTTGTGTTAATAGTAGTAGTATTTGCCATGAACTGTACTACCAGTAGCAGCTGTAGTAGCAGCAGCAGCACTACTAGTTACACTACTAGTATTTACCATGCACTGGGTTAGAAGTGGTGCTAGTAGCAGCAGTAGTAGTAGTCACAGAATTAGTAGTAGTAGCAGCAGTAGTGGTAACAGTAGGAGCACTTACCATGAACTGGGTTAGTAGTAGTAGTAGTAGTAGTAGTAGTAGTAGTAGTGGTAGCAGCACCAGTAGAAGTGACAGCAGCAGTACTAGTGACAGCAGATTTACCCTGCAGTTGGCCAGTAAAAGTAGTAGCACTTGCTGAAATAGCCGTAGTAGTAGTAGATTTGCCATGCACTGGGCTGTAGTATTAATACTAGTCGTAGCAGTATTAGCAGCAGCATCAGGAGTAGTAATCGAAGTAGTATTTGCCATGCACTGGGCTACAAGTAATACAAGTACTAGTAGACGTAGTAGCAGCAGCAGCAGTAGTAATAATGGTAGAATACCATTGCCATGCCCTGGGCTAGTAGTATTAGTAACAGTAGTAGTAGCAGCCACAGTAGAATTAGAAGCAGTAGCAGTAGTAGCAGCAGAAGTAGTCGTAAGAGCAAGAGCACTAATAGTAGCAGCAGTGGTAATAGTAGTTGTATTTGGCATGGACTGGGCTAGTAATAGTACTAGTAGCAGCAGCAGTAATGTTAGCATCAGTAGTAGTAGTAGCAGCAGTACTGGTAATATTGGTAGTATTTGAAATGCACTGGGGTAGTAGGAGTAGTAGTTGTATTGGTAGAAGCAGAAGTAGAATTGGCAGCAACATCAGTAGTAGTAGCAGCAGATTAGCCCTGCAGTGTGCACGTAGCAGTATTAGCATTAGCACTAATAGTTGTAGTAGTAGAAGATTTGCCATGCACTGGCATAGTAGTGTTGATACTAGTAGTAGCAGCAGCAGAAGTAGCAGTAATAGTAGTATTTGCCATGCGCTAGACTACTAGTAGTAGCAGCAGTAGTAGAGGTAGCACCAGGAATAGAAGTGACATCAGCAGCAGTAAGAGTAGCAGCAGATATGTCCTGCAGTGGGCCAGTAGTACTAGTAGCAGTAGCAGCCATAGCAGTAGAAGGAGCCGATTTGCCATACACAGGGATAGTAGTATTGATAGTAGTAGTAGCAGTAGTAGCAGCATTGGGTGTAGTAGTAGTATCAGTAGTTTTTGCAATGCACTGGAATATTAGTAGTAGCAGTAGTAGTAGCATTGGTACAAGCAGCAGCGGTAGTACTAATAGTAGTAGTATTTGCCATGCACTGGGCGAATAGTAGTAGTAGTAGCAGCAGCAGCAGTAGAAGTAGCAGCAGCAGTAGTAGTAGCAGCAGTAGTAGTCATAGTAGTATTTGCTATGCATTGGGCGAGTAGTACTAGTAGTGGTAGCAGCAGGAGTAGAAGTGGCAGCAGCAGCAGTAGTACTTGGAGCAGATTGGCCCTGCAAGGTGTGAGTAGTAGTAGTAGAAGTAGCAGCAATAACAGTACTAGTATTAGATTTGCCATGCACAGGGCTATTAGTATTGATAGTAGTAGTAGCAGTAGTAGTAGCAGCAGCAGCAGCAGTAGTAAAGTAGTTGTATGCGTCAAGAACTGGAATACTCGTAGTAGAAGTAGTAGCAGCAGCAGCAGTAGAGGTAAGAGTAGTAGTGTTTGCCATGCACTGAACTAATTGTAGTAGTAGCAGTACCAGCAAGAATAGAAGTAGCTGCAGCAGCAGTAGTAGCAGCAACAGTAGTGGTAAAAGTAGTAGTATTTGCCATGCACTGGGCTAGTAGTAGAAGTCCTAGTAGTAGTGGTAGCAGCAGAAGTCGAAGTGGCAGCAGCAGCAATACTAGGAGCAGCAGATTTGCCATGCAGTGGGCCACCTGTAGTAGTAAGAGTAACAGCTCTAGCAGTAGTAGTAGTATATTTGCCACGCACTGGGCTAGTAGTATTGACAGTAGTAGTAGCAACAGCAGCAGTAGTCACATGAATAGTATTTGCGACACACTGGATTACTAGTAGTAGCAGAAGTAGTAGAAGTAATAGCAACAGCAGCAGCAGTAGTAGAAATACTAGTACTATTTGCCATGCACTGTGCTAGTAGTAGTAGTAGTAGTAATAGTAATAGCAGCAGCAGTAGAGGTAGCAGCAGCAGTGGAAATAGAAGTAGTATCCGCCATGCACTGGGTAAGAAGTAGTAGTAGTAGTAACAGCAATAGTAACAGTAGAAGTAGATTTGCCATGCACTGGGCTCGTAGTATTGATATTAGCAGTAGCCGTAGTAGCAGCATCAGCAGTAGTAATAATAGTATTACTATGTGCAATGCACTGCACTACTATCAGTAGCAGTAGCAGTAGCAATAGTAGCAGCAGCAGAAGCAGTAGTACTAATAGTAGTAGTATCTGCCATGCACTGGACTGCTAGTAGTAGCAGTAGTAGTAGAGGTAGCAACAGCAATAGATGTGACAGCAGCAACAGAAATAGTAGCAGCAGATTTGCCCTGCAGTTGGCCAGTAGTAGTAGTAGTAGTGGTAGGAGAAATAGCAGTAGTAGTAGTAGATTTGCCATGCACTGAGCTAGTAGTATTGATAGTAGTATTAGCAGTAGTAGTAGCAGCAGCAGTTGTAGTAAGAGTAGTAGTATTTGCCATTCCCTGGACTACATGTAGTACCAAGAGTAGTCACAGAAGACGCAGCAGCAGCAGTAGTGTTCATAGTACATATGTTTGCCATGCACTGGACTAGTAGTAGTAGTAGAATTAGCAGCAGCACTAGGAGTAGCTGCAGAAGCAATAGTAGTAGCAGCAGCAGTAGAAGAAGCAGCAGCAGCAGTAGTGGCAGTAGTAGTAATAGTAGTAGTATTTTACATGCACTGAGCTAGTAGCAGTAGTAGTGGTAGCAGCAGCAATAGAAGTGGCAGCTGCAAGGGTAGAACTAGCAGAAGATTTGACTCGCAGTGGGCCAGAAGAAGTATTAGCATCAGCAGTAATAGCTGTAGTACTAATAGACTTGCCATACACAGTGCTAATATTATTAATACTAGTAGTAGAAGTAGCAGCAGCAGCAGCAGTAGCAGTAATAGTAGCAATATTTGCCATGCACTGGACTACTGGTCGTAGCTGTACTAGTAGCTGTAGTAGCCGCTGCAGCAGCAGTAGTAGTAATATAGTAGCATTTGCCATGGACTGGATTAGTAGTAGTAGCAGCAGTAGCAGCAGCAGTAGAAGTAGCCGCAGTAGGAGTAGCAGCAGTAGGAGTAATAGTAGCAGTATATGCCATGCGCTTAGCTTGTAGTAGATGTAGTAGTAGTAGTAGTAATGGTAGCAGGAGCAGTAGAAGTGGCGGCAGTAGCAGTAGTAGTAGCAGCAGATTTGCCCAGCAATGGGCACGTAGTAGTAGTAGAAATAGCAGCAATAACAGTACAGGCAGTAGAATGACCATGCACAGAGGTATTAATATTGATAGTAGTAGAAGCTGTAGTGGCAGCAGCAACAGCAGTAGCAGTAATATAGTAGCATTTGCACAGACAGGATTAGTAGTAGTAGCAGTGGTAGCCTTAGCAGCAGTCAGAGTCATAGTAGTAGTATTTGCCGAGGACTGGACTACTAGTAGTTGCAGTAGAAGGAGCAGTACTAGTAGCATCAGCAGCAGTAGTAGTGATGGTAGTAGTATTTGCCATTCCCTGGACTACTAGTTGCAGCAGTAGTAGTCACAGTAGTAGCAACTGCAGCAGTAGTGGTCATAATAGTGGTATTTGCCATGCACTGTACTAGTAGTAGTAGAAGTAGCAGCAGCATTAGAAGTAGCTGCAGCTGCAGTAATAGTTGCAGCAGAAGTACTAGTAGCAGTTGTGTTAATAGTAGTAGTATTTGCCATGAACTGTACTACAAGTAGCAGCTGTAGTAGCAGCAGCAGCACTACTAGTTACACTACTAGTATTTACCATGCACTGGGTTAGAAGTGGTGCTAGTAGCAGCAGTAGTAGTAGTCACAGAATTAGTAGTAGTAGCAGCAGTAGTGGTAACAGTAGGAGCACTTACCATGAACTGGGTTAGTAGTAGTAGTAGTAGTAGTAGTAGTAGTAGTAGTGGTAGCAGCACCAGTAGAAGTGACAGCAGCAGTACTAGTGACAGCAGATTTACCCTGCAGTTGGCCAGTAAAAGTAGTAGCACTTGCTGAAATAGCCGTAGTAGTAGTAGATTTGCCATGCACTGGGCTGTAGTATTAATACTAGTCGTAGCAGTATTAGCAGCAGCATCAGGAGTAGTAATCGAAGTAGTATTTGCCATGCACTGGGCTGCAAGTAATACAAGTACTAGTAGACGTAGTAGCAGCAGCAGCAGTAGTAATAATGGTAGAATACCATTGCCATGCCCTGGGCTAGTAGTATTAGTAACAGTAGTAGTAGCAGCCACAGTAGAATTAGAAGCAGTAGCAGTAGTAGCAGCAGAAGTAGTCGTAAGAGCAAGAGCACTAATAGTAGCAGCAGTGGTAATAGTAGTTGTATTTGGCATGGACTGGGCTAGTAATAGTACTAGTAGCAGCAGCAGTAATGTTAGCATCAGTAGTAGTAGTAGCAGCAGTACTGGTAATATTGGTAGTATTTGAAATGCACTGGGGTAGTAGGAGTAGTAGTTGTATTGGTAGAAGCAGAAGTAGAATTGGCAGCAACATCAGTAGTAGTAGCAGCAGATTAGCCCTGCAGTGTGCACGTAGCAGTATTAGCATTAGCACTAATAGTTGTAGTACTAGAAGATTTGCCATGCACTGGCATAGTAGTGTTGATACTAGTAGTAGCAGCAGCAGAAGTAGCAGTAATAGTAGTATTTGCCATGCGCTAGACTACTAGTAGTAGCAGCAGTAGTAGAGGTAGCACCAGGAATAGAAGTGACATCAGCAGCAGTAAGAGTAGCAGCAGATATGTCCTGCAGTGGGCCAGTAGTACTAGTAGCAGTAGCAGCCATAGCAGTAGAAGGAGCCGATTTGCCATACACAGGGATAGTAGTATTGATAGTAGTAGTAGCAGTAGTAGCAGCATTGGGTGTAGTAGTAGTATCAGTAGTTTTTGCAATGCACTGGAATATTAGTAGTAGCAGTAGTAGTAGCATTGGTACAAGCAGCAGCGGTAGTACTAATAGTAGTAGTATTTGCCATGCACTGGGCGAATAGTAGTAGTAGTAGCAGCAGCAGCAGTAGAAGTAGCAGCAGCAGTAGTAGTAGCAGCAGTAGTAGTCATAGTAGTATTTGCTATGCATTGGGCGAGTAGTACTAGTAGTGGTAGCAGCAGGAGTAGAAGTGGCAGCAGCAGCAGTAGTAGTTGGAGCAGATTGGCCCTGCAAGGTGTGAGTAGTAGTAGTAGAAGTAGCAGCAATAACAGTACTAGTATTAGATTTGCCATGCACAGGGCTATTAGTATTGATAGTAGTAGTAGCAGTAGTAGTAGCAGCAGCAGCAGCAGTAGTAAAGTAGTTGTATGCGTCAAGAACTGGAATACTCATAGTAGAAGTAGTAGCAGCAGCAGCAGTAGAGGTAAGAGTAGTAGTGTTTGCCATGCACTGAACTAATTGTAGTAGTAGCAGTACCAGCAAGAATAGAAGTAGCTGCAGCAGCAGTAGTAGCAGCAACAGTAGTGGTAAAAGTAGTAGTATTTGCCATGCACTGGGCTAGTAGTAGAAGTCCTAGTAGTAGTGGTAGCAGCAGAAGTCGAAGTGGCAGCAGCAGCAATACTAGGAGCAGCAGATTTGCCATGCAGTGGGCCACCTGTAGTAGTAAGAGTAACAGCTCTAGCAGTAGTAGTAGTATATTTGCCACGCACTGGGCTAGTAGTATTGACAGTAGTAGTAGCAACAGCAGCAGTAGTCACATGAATAGTATTTGCGACACACTGGATTACTAGTAGTAGCAGAAGTAGTAGAAGTAATAGCAACAGCAGCAGCAGTAGTAGAAATACTAGTACTATTTGCCATGCACTGTGCTAGTAGTAGTAGTAGTAGTAATAGTAATAGCAGCAGCAGTAGAGGTAGCAGCAGCAGTGGAAATAGAAGTAGTATCCGCCATGCACTGGGTAAGAAGTAGTAGTAGTAGTAACAGCAATAGTAACAGTAGAAGTAGATTTGCCATGCACTGGGCTCGTAGTATTGATATTAGCAGTAGCCGTAGTAGCAGCATCAGCAGTAGTAATAATAGTATTACTATGTGCAATGCACTGCACTACTATCAGTAGCAGTAGCAGTAGCAATAGTAGCAGCAGCAGAAGCAGTAGTACTAATAGTAGTAGTATCTGCCATGCACTGGACTGCTAGTAGTAGCAGTAGTAGTAGAGGTAGCAACAGCAATAGATGTGACAGCAGCAACAGAAATAGTAGCAGCAGATTTGCCCTGCAGTTGGCCAGTAGTAGTAGTAGTAGTAGTGGTAGGAGAAATAGCAGTAGTAGTAGTAGATTTGCCATGCACTGAGCTAGTAGTATTGATAGTAGTATTAGCAGTAGTAGTAGCAGCAGCAGTTGTAGTAAGAGTAGTAGTATTTGCCATTCCCTGGACTACATGTAGTACCAAGAGTAGTCACAGAAGACGCAGCAGCAGCAGTAGTGTTCATAGTACATATGTTTGCCATGCACTGGACTAGTAGTAGTAGTAGAATTAGCAGCAGCACTAGGAGTAGCTGCAGAAGCAATAGTAGTAGCAGCAGCAGTAGAAGAAGCAGCAGCAGCAGTAGTGGCAGTAGTAGTAATAGTAGTAGTATTTTACATGCACTGAGCTAGTAGCAGTAGTAGTGGTAGCAGCAGCAATAGAAGTGGCAGCTGCAAGGGTAGAACTAGCAGAAGATTTGACTCGCAGTGGGCCAGAAGAAGTATTAGCATCAGCAGTAATAGCTGTAGTACTAATAGACTTGCCATACACAGTGCTAATATTATTAATACTAGTAGTAGAAGTAGCAGCAGCAGCAGCAGTAGCAGTAATAGTAGCAATATTTGCCATGCACTGGACTACTGGTCGTAGCTGTACTAGTAGCTGTAGTAGCCGCTGCAGCAGCAGTAGTAGTAATATAGTAGCATTTGCCATGGACTGGATTAGTAGTAGTAGCAGCAGTAGCAGCAGCAGTAGAAGTAGCCGCAGTAGGAGTAGCAGCAGTAGGAGTAATAGTAGCAGTATATGCCATGCGCTTAGCTTGTAGTAGATGTAGTAGTAGTAGTAGTAATGGTAGCAGGAGCAGTAGAAGTGGCGGCAGTAGCAGTAGTAGTAGCAGCAGATTTGCCCAGCAATGGGCACGTAGTAGTAGTAGAAATAGCAGCAATAACAGTACAGGCAGTAGAATGACCATGCACAGAGGTATTAATATTGATAGTAGTAGAAGCTCTAGTGGCAGCAGCAACAGCAGTAGCAGTAATATAGTAGCATTTGCACAGACAGGATTAGTAGTAGTAGCAGTGGTAGCCTTAGCAGCAGTCATAGTCATAGTAGTAGTATTTGCCGAGGACTGGACTACTAGTAGTTGCAGTAGAAGGAGCAGTACTAGTAGCATCAGCAGCAGTAGTAGTGATGGTAGTAGTATTTGCCATTCCCTGGACTACTAGTTGCAGCAGTAGTAGTCACAGTAGTAGCAACTGCAGCAGTAGTGGTCATAATAGTGGTATTTGCCATGCACTGTACTAGTAGTAGTAGAAGTAGCAGCAGCATTAGAAGTAGCTGCAGCTGAAGTAATAGTAGCAGCAGAAGTACTAGTAGCAGTTGTGTTAATAGTAGTAGTATTTGCCATGAACTGTACTACCAGTAGCAGCTGTAGTAGCAGCAGCAGCACTACTAGTTACACTACTAGTATTTACCATGCACTGGGTTAGAAGTGGTGCTAGTAGCAGCAGTAGTAGTAGTCACAGAATTAGTAGTAGTAGCAGCAGTAGTGGTAACAGTAGGAGCACTTACCATGAACTGGGTTAGTAGTAGTAGTAGTAGTAGTAGTAGTGGTAGCAGCACCAGTAGAAGTGACAGCAGCAGTACTAGTGACAGCAGATTTACCCTGCAGTTGGCCAGTAAAAGTAGTAGCACTTGCTGAAATAGCCGTAGTAGTAGTAGATTTGCCATGCACTGGGCTGTAGTATTAATACTAGTCGTAGCAGTATTAGCAGCAGCATCAGGAGTAGTAATCGAAGTAGTATTTGCCATGCACTGGGCTACAAGTAATACAAGTACTAGTAGACGTAGTAGCAGCAGCAGCAGTAGTAATAATGGTAGAATACCATTGCCATGCCCTGGGCTAGTAGTATTAGTAACAGTAGTAGTAGCAGCCACAGTAGAATTAGAAGCAGTAGCAGTAGTAGCAGCAGAAGTAGTCGTAAGAGCAAGAGCACTAATAGTAGCAGCAGTGGTAATAGTAGTTGTATTTGGCATGGACTGGGCTAGTAATAGTACTAGTAGCAGCAGCAGTAATGTTAGCATCAGTAGTAGTAGTAGCAGCAGTACTGGTAATATTGGTAGTATTTGAAATGCACTGGGGTAGTAGGAGTAGTAGTTGTATTGGTAGAAGCAGAAGTAGAATTGGCAGCAACATCAGTAGTAGTAGCAGCAGATTAGCCCTGCAGTGTGCACGTAGCAGTATTAGCATTAGCACTAATAGTTGTAGTACTAGAAGATTTGCCATGCACTGGCATAGTAGTGTTGATACTAGTAGTAGCAGCAGCAGAAGTAGCAGTAATAGTAGTATTTGCCATGCGCTAGACTACTAGTAGTAGCAGCAGTAGTAGAGGTAGCACCAGGAATAGAAGTGACATCAGCAGCAGTAAGAGTAGCAGCAGATATGTCCTGCAGTGGGCCAGTAGTACTAGTAGCAGTAGCAGCCATAGCAGTAGAAGGAGCCGATTTGCCATACACAGGGATAGTAGTATTGATAGTAGTAGTAGCAGTAGTAGCAGCATTGGGTGTAGTAGTAGTATCAGTAGTTTTTGCAATGCACTGGAATATTAGTAGTAGCAGTAGTAGTAGCATTGGTACAAGCAGCAGCGGTAGTACTAATAGTAGTAGTATTTGCCATGCACTGGGCGAATAGTAGTAGTAGTAGCAGCAGCAGCAGTAGAAGTAGCAGCAGCAGTAGTAGTAGCAGCAGTAGTAGTCATAGTAGTATTTGCTATGCATTGGGCGAGTAGTACTAGTAGTGGTAGCAGCAGGAGTAGAAGTGGCAGCAGCAGCAGTAGTAGTTGGAGCAGATTGGCCCTGCAAGGTGTGAGTAGTAGTAGTAGAAGTAGCAGCAATAACAGTACTAGTATTAGATTTGCCATGCACAGGGCTATTAGTATTGATAGTAGTAGTAGCAGTAGTAGTAGCAGCAGCAGCAGCAGTAGTAAAGTAGTTGTATGCGTCAAGAACTGGAATACTCGTAGTAGAAGTAGTAGCAGCAGCAGCAGTAGAGGTAAGAGTAGTAGTGTTTGCCATGCACTGAACTAATTGTAGTAGTAGCAGTACCAGCAAGAATAGAAGTAGCTGCAGCAGCAGTAGTAGCAGCAACAGTAGTGGTAAAAGTAGTAGTATTTGCCATGCACTGGGCTAGTAGTAGAAGTCCTAGTAGTAGTGGTAGCAGCAGAAGTCGAAGTGGCAGCAGCAGCAATACTAGGAGCAGCAGATTTGCCATGCAGTGGGCCACCTGTAGTAGTAAGAGTAACAGCTCTAGCAGTAGTAGTAGTATATTTGCCACGCACTGGGCTAGTAGTATTGACAGTAGTAGTAGCAACAGCAGCAGTAGTCACATGAATAGTATTTGCGACACACTGGATTACTAGTAGTAGCAGAAGTAGTAGAAGTAATAGCAACAGCAGCAGCAGTAGTAGAAATACTAGTACTATTTGCCATGCACTGTGCTAGTAGTAGTAGTAGTAGTAATAGTAATAGCAGCAGCAGTAGAGGTAGCAGCAGCAGTGGAAATAGAAGTAGTATCCGCCATGCACTGGGTAAGAAGTAGTAGTAGTAGTAACAGCAATAGTAACAGTAGAAGTAGATTTGCCATGCACTGGGCTCGTAGTATTGATATTAGCAGTAGCCGTAGTAGCAGCATCAGCAGTAGTAATAATAGTATTACTATGTGCAATGCACTGCACTACTATCAGTAGCAGTAGCAGTAGCAATAGTAGCAGCAGCAGAAGCAGTAGTACTAATAGTAGTAGTATCTGCCATGCACTGGACTGCTAGTAGTAGCAGTAGTAGTAGAGGTAGCAACAGCAATAGATGTGACAGCAGCAACAGAAATAGTAGCAGCAGATTTGCCCTGCAGTTGGCCAGTAGTAGTAGTAGTAGTAGTGGTAGGAGAAATAGCAGTAGTAGTAGTAGATTTGCCATGCACTGAGCTAGTAGTATTGATAGTAGTATTAGCAGTAGTAGTAGCAGCAGCAGTTGTAGTAAGAGTAGTAGTATTTGCCATTCCCTGGACTACATGTAGTACCAAGAGTAGTCACAGAAGACGCAGCAGCAGCAGTAGTGTTCATAGTACATATGTTTGCCATGCACTGGACTAGTAGTAGTAGTAGAATTAGCAGCAGCACTAGGAGTAGCTGCAGAAGCAATAGTAGTAGCAGCAGCAGTAGAAGAAGCAGCAGCAGCAGTAGTGGCAGTAGTAGTAATAGTAGTAGTATTTTACATGCACTGAGCTAGTAGCAGTAGTAGTGGTAGCAGCAGCAATAGAAGTGGCAGCTGCAAGGGTAGAACTAGCAGAAGATTTGACTCGCAGTGGGCCAGAAGAAGTATTAGCATCAGCAGTAATAGCTGTAGTACTAATAGACTTGCCATACACAGTGCTAATATTATTAATACTAGTAGTAGAAGTAGCAGCAGCAGCAGCAGTAGCAGTAATAGTAGCAATATTTGCCATGCACTGGACTACTGGTCGTAGCTGTACTAGTAGCTGTAGTAGCCGCTGCAGCAGCAGTAGTAGTAATATAGTAGCATTTGCCATGGACTGGATTAGTAGTAGTAGCAGCAGTAGCAGCAGCAGTAGAAGTAGCCGCAGTAGGAGTAGCAGCAGTAGGAGTAATAGTAGCAGTATATGCCATGCGCTTAGCTTGTAGTAGATGTAGTAGTAGTAGTAGTAATGGTAGCAGGAGCAGTAGAAGTGGCGGCAGTAGCAGTAGTAGTAGCAGCAGATTTGCCCAGCAATGGGCACGTAGTAGTAGTAGAAATAGCAGCAATAACAGTACAGGCAGTAGAATGACCATGCACAGAGGTATTAATATTGATAGTAGTAGAAGCTGTAGTGGCAGCAGCAACAGCAGTAGCAGTAATATAGTAGCATTTGCACAGACAGGATTAGTAGTAGTAGCAGTGGTAGCCTTAGCAGCAGTCAGAGTCATAGTAGTAGTATTTGCCGAGGACTGGACTACTAGTAGTTGCAGTAGAAGGAGCAGTACTAGTAGCATCAGCAGCAGTAGTAGTGATGGTAGTAGTATTTGCCATTCCCTGGACTACTAGTTGCAGCAGTAGTAGTCACAGTAGTAGCAACTGCAGCAGTAGTGGTCATAATAGTGGTATTTGCCATGCACTGTACTAGTAGTAGTAGAAGTAGCAGCAGCATTAGAAGTAGCTGCAGCTGCAGTAATAGTTGCAGCAGAAGTACTAGTAGCAGTTGTGTTAATAGTAGTAGTATTTGCCATGAACTGTACTACCAGTAGCAGCTGTAGTAGCAGCAGCAGCACTACTAGTTACACTACTAGTATTTACCATGCACTGGGTTAGAAGTGGTGCTAGTAGCAGCAGTAGTAGTAGTCACAGAATTAGTAGTAGTAGCAGCAGTAGTGGTAACAGTAGGAGCACTTACCATGAACTGGGTTAGTAGTAGTAGTAGTAGTAGTAGTAGTAGTAGTAGTGGTAGCAGCACCAGTAGAAGTGACAGCAGCAGTACTAGTGACAGCAGATTTACCCTGCAGTTGGCCAGTAAAAGTAGTAGCACTTGCTGAAATAGCCGTAGTAGTAGTAGATTTGCCATGCACTGGGCTGTAGTATTAATACTAGTCGTAGCAGTATTAGCAGCAGCATCAGGAGTAGTAATCGAAGTAGTATTTGCCATGCACTGGGCTGCAAGTAATACAAGTACTAGTAGACGTAGTAGCAGCAGCAGCAGTAGTAATAATGGTAGAATACCATTGCCATGCCCTGGGCTAGTAGTATTAGTAACAGTAGTAGTAGCAGCCACAGTAGAATTAGAAGCAGTAGCAGTAGTAGCAGCAGAAGTAGTCGTAAGAGCAAGAGCACTAATAGTAGCAGCAGTGGTAATAGTAGTTGTATTTGGCATGGACTGGGCTAGTAATAGTACTAGTAGCAGCAGCAGTAATGTTAGCATCAGTAGTAGTAGTAGCAGCAGTACTGGTAATATTGGTAGTATTTGAAATGCACTGGGGTAGTAGGAGTAGTAGTTGTATTGGTAGAAGCAGAAGTAGAATTGGCAGCAACATCAGTAGTAGTAGCAGCAGATTAGCCCTGCAGTGTGCACGTAGCAGTATTAGCATTAGCACTAATAGTTGTAGTACTAGAAGATTTGCCATGCACTGGCATAGTAGTGTTGATACTAGTAGTAGCAGCAGCAGAAGTAGCAGTAATAGTAGTATTTGCCATGCGCTAGACTACTAGTAGTAGCAGCAGTAGTAGAGGTAGCACCAGGAATAGAAGTGACATCAGCAGCAGTAAGAGTAGCAGCAGATATGTCCTGCAGTGGGCCAGTAGTACTAGTAGCAGTAGCAGCCATAGCAGTAGAAGGAGCCGATTTGCCATACACAGGGATAGTAGTATTGATAGTAGTAGTAGCAGTAGTAGCAGCATTGGGTGTAGTAGTAGTATCAGTAGTTTTTGCAATGCACTGGAATATTAGTAGTAGCAGTAGTAGTAGCATTGGTACAAGCAGCAGCGGTAGTACTAATAGTAGTAGTACTTGCCATGCACTGGGCGAATAGTAGTAGTAGTAGCAGCAGCAGCAGTAGAAGTAGCAGCAGCAGTAGTAGTAGCAGCAGTAGTAGTCATAGTAGTATTTGCTATGCATTGGGCGAGTAGTACTAGTAGTGGTAGCAGCAGGAGTAGAAGTGGCAGCAGCAGCAGTAGTAGTTGGAGCAGATTGGCCCTGCAAGGTGTGAGTAGTAGTAGTAGAAGTAGCAGCAATAACAGTACTAGTATTAGATTTGCCATGCACAGGGCTATTAGTATTGATAGTAGTAGTAGCAGTAGTAGTAGCAGCAGGAGCAGCAGTAGTAAAGTAGTTGTATGCGTCAAGAACTGGAATACTCGTAGTAGAAGTAGTAGCAGCAGCAGCAGTAGAGGTAAGAGTAGTAGTGTTTGCCATGCACTGAACTAATTGTAGTAGTAGCAGTACCAGCAAGAATAGAAGTAGCTGCAGCAGCAGTAGTAGCAGCAACAGTAGTGGTAAAAGTAGTAGTATTTGCCATGCACTGGGCTAGTAGTAGAAGTCCTAGTAGTAGTGGTAGCAGCAGAAGTCGAAGTGGCAGCAGCAGCAATACTAGGAGCAGCAGATTTGCCATGCAGTGGGCCACCTGTAGTAGTAAGTGTAACAGCTCTAGCAGTAGTAGTAGTATATTTGCCACACACTGGGCTAGTAGTATTGACAGTAGTAGTAGCAACAGCAGCAGTAGTCACATGAATAGTATTTGCGACACACTGGATTACTAGTAGTAGCAGAAGTAGTAGAAGTAATAGCAACAGCAGCAGCAGTAGTAGAAATACTAGTACTATTTGCCATGCACTGTGCTAGTAGTAGTAGTAGTAGTAATAGTAATAGCAGCAGCAGTAGAGGTAGCAGCAGCAGTGGAAATAGAAGTAGTATCCGCCATGCACTGGGTAAGAAGTAGTAGTAGTAGTAACAGCAATAGTAACAGTAGAAGTAGATTTGCCATGCACTGGGCTCGTAGTATTGATATTAGCAGTAGCCGTAGTAGCAGCATCAGCAGTAGTAATAATAGTATTACTATGTGCAATGCACTGCACTACTATCAGTAGCAGTAGCAGTAGCAATAGTAGCAGCAGCAGAAGCAGTAGTACTAATAGTAGTAGTATCTGCCATGCACTGGACTGCTAGTAGTAGCAGTAGTAGTAGAGGTAGCAACAGCAATAGATGTGACAGCAGCAACAGAAATAGTAGCAGCAGATTTGCCCTGCAGTTGGCCAGTAGTAGTAGTAGTAGTAGTGGTAGGAGAAATAGCAGTAGTAGTAGTAGATTTGCCATGCACTGAGCTAGTAGTATTGATAGTAGTATTAGCAGTAGTAGTAGCAGCAGCAGTTGTAGTAAGAGTAGTAGTATTTGCCATTCCCTGGACTACATGTAGTACCAAGAGTAGTCACAGAAGACGCAGCAGCAGCAGTAGTGTTCATAGTACATATGTTTGCCATGCACTGGACTAGTAGTAGTAGTAGAATTAGCAGCAGCACTAGGAGTAGCTGCAGAAGCAATAGTAGTAGCAGCAGCAGTAGAAGAAGCAGCAGCAGCAGTAGTGGCAGTAGTAGTAATAGTAGTAGTATTTTACATGCACTGAGCTAGTAGCAGTAGTAGTGGTAGCAGCAGCAATAGAAGTGGCAGCTGCAAGGGTAGAACTAGCAGAAGATTTGACTCGCAGTGGGCCAGAAGAAGTATTAGCATCAGCAGTAATAGCTGTAGTACTAATAGACTTGCCATACACAGTGCTAATATTATTAATACTAGTAGTAGAAGTAGCAGCAGCAGCAGCAGTAGCAGTAATAGTAGCAATATTTGCCATGCACTGGACTACTGGTCGTAGCTGTACTAGTAGCTGTAGTAGCCGCTGCAGCAGCAGTAGTAGTAATATAGTAGCATTTGCCATGGACTGGATTAGTAGTAGTAGCAGCAGTAGCAGCAGCAGTAGAAGTAGCCGCAGTAGGAGTAGCAGCAGTAGGAGTAATAGTAGCAGTATATGCCATGCGCTTAGCTTGTAGTAGATGTAGTAGTAGTAGTAGTAATGGTAGCAGGAGCAGTAGAAGTGGCGGCAGTAGCAGTAGTAGTAGCAGCAGATTTGCCCAGCAATGGGCACGTAGTAGTAGTAGAAATAGCAGCAATAACAGTACAGGCAGTAGAATGACCATGCACAGAGGTATTAATATTGATAGTAGTAGAAGCTGTAGTGGCAGCAGCAACAGCAGTAGCAGTAATATAGTAGCATTTGCACAGACAGGATTAGTAGTAGTAGCAGTGGTAGCCTTAGCAGCAGTCAGAGTCATAGTAGTAGTATTTGCCGAGGACTGGACTACTAGTAGTTGCAGTAGAAGGAGCAGTACTAGTAGCATCAGCAGCAGTAGTAGTGATGGTAGTAGTATTTGCCATTCCCTGGACTACTAGTTGCAGCAGTAGTAGTCACAGTAGTAGCAACTGCAGCAGTAGTGGTCATAATAGTGGTATTTGCCATGCACTGTACTAGTAGTAGTAGAATTAGCAGCAGCATTAGAAGTAGCTGCAGCTGCAGTAATAGTAGCAGCAGAAGTACTAGTAGCAGTTGTGTTAATAGTAGTAGTATTTGCCATGAACTGTACTACCAGTAGCAGCTGTAGTAGCAGCAGCAGCACTACTAGTTACACTACTAGTATTTACCATGCACTGGGTTAGAAGTGGTGCTAGTAGCAGCAGTAGTAGTAGTCACAGAATTAGTAGTAGTAGCAGCAGTAGTGGTAACAGTAGGAGCACTTATCATGAACTGGGTTAGTAGTAGTAGTAGTAGTAGTAGTAGTAGTAGTAGTAGTGGTAGCAGCACCAGTAGAAGTGACAGCAGCAGTACTAGTGACAGCAGATTTACCCTGCAGTTGGCCAGTAAAAGTAGTAGCACTTGCTGAAATAGCCGTAGTAGTAGTAGATTTGCCATGCACTGGGCTGTAGTATTAATACTAGTCGTAGCAGTATTAGCAGCAGCATCAGGAGTAGTAATCGAAGTAGTATTTGCCATGCACTGGGCTGCAAGTAATACAAGTACTAGTAGACGTAGTAGCAGCAGCAGCAGTAGTAATAATGGTAGAATACCATTGCCATGCCCTGGGCTAGTAGTATTAGTAACAGTAGTAGTAGCAGCCACAGTAGAATTAGAAGCAGTAGCAGTAGTAGCAGCAGAAGTAGTCGTAAGAGCAAGAGCACTAATAGTAGCAGCAGTGGTAATAGTAGTTGTATTTGGCATGGACTGGGCTAGTAATAGTACTAGTAGCAGCAGCAGTAATGTTAGCATCAGTAGTAGTAGTAGCAGCAGTACTGGTAATATTGGTAGTATTTGAAATGCACTGGGGTAGTAGGAGTAGTAGTTGTATTGGTAGAAGCAGAAGTAGAATTGGCAGCAACATCAGTAGTAGTAGCAGCAGATTAGCCCTGCAGTGTGCACGTAGCAGTATTAGCATTAGCACTAATAGTTGTAGTACTAGAAGATTTGCCATGCACTGGCATAGTAGTGTTGATACTAGTAGTAGCAGCAGCAGAAGTAGCAGTAATAGTAGTATTTGCCATGCGCTAGACTACTAGTAGTAGCAGCAGTAGTAGAGGTAGCACCAGGAATAGAAGTGACATCAGCAGCAGTAAGAGTAGCAGCAGATATGTCCTGCAGTGGGCCAGTAGTACTAGTAGCAGTAGCAGCCATAGCAGTAGAAGGAGCCGATTTGCCATACACAGGGATAGTAGTATTGATAGTAGTAGTAGCAGTAGTAGCAGCATTGGGTGTAGTAGTAGTATCAGTAGTTTTTGCAATGCACTGGAATATTAGTAGTAGCAGTAGTAGTAGCATTGGTACAAGCAGCAGCGGTAGTACTAATAGTAGTAGTATTTGCCATGCACTGGGCGAATAGTAGTAGTAGTAGCAGCAGCAGCAGTAGAAGTAGCAGCAGCAGTAGTAGTAGCAGCAGTAGTAGTCATAGTAGTATTTGCTATGCATTGGGCGAGTAGTACTAGTAGTGGTAGCAGCAGGAGTAGAAGTGGCAGCAGCAGCAGTAGTACTTGGAGCAGATTGGCCCTGCAAGGTGTGAGTAGTAGTAGTAGAAGTAGCAGCAATAACAGTACTAGTATTAGATTTGCCAGGCACAGGGCTATTAGTATTGATAGTAGTAGTAGCAGTAGTAGTAGCAGCAGCAGCAGCAGTAGTAAAGTAGTTGTATGCGTCAAGAACTGGAATACTCGTAGTAGAAGTAGTAGCAGCAGCAGCAGTAGAGGTAAGAGTAGTAGTGTTTGCCATGCACTGAACTAATTGTAGTAGTAGCAGTACCAGCAAGAATAGAAGTAGCTGCAGCAGCAGTAGTAGCAGCAACAGTAGTGGTAAAAGTAGTAGTATTTGCCATGCACTGGGCTAGTAGTAGAAGTCCTAGTAGTAGTGGTAGCAGCAGAAGTCGAAGTGGCAGCAGCAGCAATACTAGGAGCAGCAGATTTGCCATGCAGTGGGCCACCTGTAGTAGTAAGAGTAACAGCTCTAGCAGTAGTAGTAGTATATTTGCCACGCACTGGGCTAGTAGTATTGACAGTAGTAGTAGCAACAGCAGCAGTAGTCACATGAATAGTATTTGTGACACACTGGATTACTAGTAGTAGCAGAAGTAGTAGAAGTAATAGCAACAGCAGCAGCAGTAGTAGAAATACTAGTACTATTTGCCATGCACTGTGCTAGTAGTAGTAGTAGTAGTAATAGTAATAGCAGCAGCAGTAGAGGTAGCAGCAGCAGTGGAAATAGAAGTAGTATCCGCCATGCACTGGGTAAGAAGTAGTAGTAGTAGTAACAGCAATAGTAACAGTAGAAGTAGATTTGCCATGCACTGGGCTCGTAGTATTGATATTAGCAGTAGCCGTAGTAGCAGCATCAGCAGTAGTAATAATAGTATTACTATGTGCAATGCACTGCACTACTATCAGTAGCAGTAGCAGTAGCAATAGTAGCAGCAGCAGAAGCAGTAGTACTAATAGTAGTAGTATCTGCCATGCACTGGACTGCTAGTAGTAGCAGTAGTAGTAGAGGTAGCAACAGCAATAGATGTGACAGCAGCAACAGAAATAGTAGCAGCAGATTTGCCCTGCAGTTGGCCAGTAGTAGTAGTAGTAGTAGTGGTAGGAGAAATAGCAGTAGTAGTAGTAGATTTGCCATGCACTGAGCTAGTAGTATTGATAGTAGTATTAGCAGTAGTAGTAGCAGCAGCAGTTGTAGTAAGAGTAGTAGTATTTGCCATTCCCTGGACTACATGTAGTACCAAGAGTAGTCACAGAAGACGCAGCAGCAGCAGTAGTGTTCATAGTACATATGTTTGCCATGCACTGGACTAGTAGTAGTAGTAGAATTAGCAGCAGCACTAGGAGTAGCTGCAGAAGCAATAGTAGTAGCAGCAGCAGTAGAAGAAGCAGCAGCAGCAGTAGTGGCAGTAGTAGTAATAGTAGTAGTATTTTACATGCACTGAGCTAGTAGCAGTAGTAGTGGTAGCAGCAGCAATAGAAGTGGCAGCTGCAAGGGTAGAACTAGCAGAAGATTTGACTCGCAGTGGGCCAGAAGAAGTATTAGCATCAGCAGTAATAGCTGTAGTACTAATAGACTTGCCATACACAGTGCTAATATTATTAATACTAGTAGTAGAAGTAGCAGCAGCAGCAGCAGTAGCAGTAATAGTAGCAATATTTGCCATGCACTGGACTACTGGTCGTAGCTGTACTAGTAGCTGTAGTAGCCGCTGCAGCAGCAGTAGTAGTAATAGAGTAGCATTTGCCATGGACTGGATTAGTAGTAGTAGCAGCAGTAGCAGCAGCAGTAGAAGTAGCCGCAGTAGTAGTAGCAGCAGTAGGAGTAATAGTAGCAGTATATGCCATGCGCTTAGCTTGTAGTAGATGTAGTAGTAGTAGTAGTAATGGTAGCAGGAGCAGTAGAAATGGCGGCAGTAGCAGTAGTAGTAGCAGCAGATTTGCCCAGCAATGGGCACGTAGTAGTAGTAGAAATAGCAGCAATAACAGTACAGGCAGTAGAATGACCATGCACAGAGGTATTAATATTGATAGTAGTAGAAGCTGTAGTGGCAGCAGCAACAGCAGTAGCAGTAATATAGTAGCATTTGCACAGACAGGATTAGTAGTAGTAGCAGTGGTAGCCTTAGCAGCAGTCAGAGTCATAGTAGTAGTATTTGCCGAGGACTGGACTACTAGTAGTTGCAGTAGAAGGAGCAGTACTAGTAGCATCAGCAGCAGTAGTAGTGATGGTAGTAGTATTTGCCATTCCCTGGACTACTAGTTGCAGCAGTAGTAGTCACAGTAGTAGCAACTGCAGCAGTAGTGGTCATAATAGTGGTATTTGCCATGCACTGTACTAGTAGTAGTAGAAGTAGCAGCAGCATTAGAAGTAGCTGCAGCTGCAGTAATAGTTGCAGAAGAAGTACTAGTAGCAGTTGTGTTAATAGTAGTAGTATTTGCCATGAACTGTACTACCAGTAGCAGCTGTAGTAGCAGCAGCAGCACTACTAGTTACACTACTAGTATTTACCATGCACTGGGTTAGAAGTGGTGCTAGTAGCAGCAGTAGTAGTAGTCACAGAATTAGTAGTAGTAGCAGCAGTAGTGGTAACAGTAGGAGCACTTACCATGAACTGGGTTAGTAGTAGTAGTAGTAGTAGTAGTAGTAGTAGTAGTGGTAGCAGCACCAGTAGAAGTGACAGCAGCAGTACTAGTGACAGCAGATTTACCCTGCAGTTGGCCAGTAAAAGTAGTAGCACTTGCTGAAATAGCCGTAGTAGTAGTAGATTTGCCATGCACTGGGCTGTAGTATTAATACTAGTCGTAGCAGTATTAGCAGCAGCATCAGGAGTAGTAATCGAAGTAGTATTTGCCATGCACTGGGCTGCAAGTAATACAAGTACTAGTAGACGTAGTAGCAGCAGCAGCAGTAGTAATAATGGTAGAATACCATTGCCATGCCCTGGGCTAGTAGTATTAGTAACAGTAGTAGTAGCAGCCACAGTAGAATTAGAAGCAGTAGCAGTAGTAGCAGCAGAAGTAGTCGTAAGAGCAAGAGCACTAATAGTAGCAGCAGTGGTAATAGTAGTTGTATTTGGCATGGACTGGGCTAGTAATAGTACTAGTAGCAGCAGCAGTAATGTTAGCATCAGTAGTAGTAGTAGCAGCAGTACTGGTAATATTGGTAGTATTTGAAATGCACTGGGGTAGTAGGAGTAGTAGTTGTATTGGTAGAAGCAGAAGTAGAATTGGCAGCAACATCAGTAGTAGTAGCAGCAGATTAGCCCTGCAGTGTGCACGTAGCAGTATTAGCATTAGCACTAATAGTTGTAGTACTAGAAGATTTGCCATGCACTGGCATAGTAGTGTTGATACTAGTAGTAGCAGCAGCAGAAGTAGCAGTAATAGTAGTATTTGCCATGCGCTAGACTACTAGTAGTAGCAGCAGTAGTAGAGGTAGCACCAGGAATAGAAGTGACATCAGCAGCAGTAAGAGTAGCAGCAGATATGTCCTGCAGTGGGCCAGTAGTACTAGTAGCAGTAGCAGCCATAGCAGTAGAAGGAGCCGATTTGCCATACACAGGGATAGTAGTATTGATAGTAGTAGTAGCAGTAGTAGCAGCATTGGGTGTAGTAGTAGTATCAGTAGTTTTTGCAATGCACTGGAATATTAGTAGTAGCAGTAGTAGTAGCATTGGTACAAGCAGCAGCGGTAGTACTAATAGTAGTAGTATTTGCCATGCACTGGGCGAATAGTAGTAGTAGTAGCAGCAGCAGCAGTAGAAGTAGCAGCAGCAGTAGTAGTAGCAGCAGTAGTAGTCATAGTAGTATTTGCTATGCATTGGGCGAGTAGTACTAGTAGTGGTAGCAGCAGGAGTAGAAGTGGCAGCAGCAGCAGTAGTACTTGGAGCAGATTGGCCCTGCAAGGTGTGAGTAGTAGTAGTAGAAGTAGCAGCAATAACAGTACTAGTATTAGATTTGCCAGGCACAGGGCTATTAGTATTGATAGTAGTAGTAGCAGTAGTAGTAGCAGCAGGAGGAGCAGTAGTAAAGTAGTTGTATGCGTCAAGAACTGGAATACTCGTAGTAGAAGTAGTAGCAGCAGCAGCAGTAGAGGTAAGAGTAGTAGTGTTTGCCATGCACTGAACTAATTGTAGTAGTAGCAGTACCAGCAAGAATAGAAGTAGCTGCAGCAGCAGTAGTAGCAGCAACAGTAGTGGTAAAAGTAGTAGTATTTGCCATGCACTGGGCTAGTAGTAGAAGTCCTAGTAGTAGTGGTAGCAGCAGAAGTCGAAGTGGCAGCAGCAGCAATACTAGGAGCAGCAGATTTGCCATGCAGTGGGCCACCTGTAGTAGTAAGAGTAACAGCTCTAGCAGTAGTAGTAGTATATTTGCCACGCACTGGGCTAGTAGTATTGACAGTAGTAGTAGCAACAGCAGCAGTAGTCACATGAATAGTATTTGCGACACACTGGATTACTAGTAGTAGCAGAAGTAGTAGAAGTAATAGCAACAGCAGCAGCAGTAGTAGAAATACTAGTACTATTTGCCATGCACTGTGCTAGTAGTAGTAGTAGTAGTAATAGTAATAGCAGCAGCAGTAGAGGTAGCAGCAGCAGTGGAAATAGAAGTAGTATCCGCCATGCACTGGGTAAGAAGTAGTAGTAGTAGTAACAGCAATAGTAACAGTAGAAGTAGATTTGCCATGCACTGGGCTCGTAGTATTGATATTAGCAGTAGCCGTAGTAGCAGCATCAGCAGTAGTAATAATAGTATTACTATGTGCAATGCACTGCACTACTATCAGTAGCAGTAGCAGTAGCAATAGTAGCAGCAGCAGAAGCAGTAGTACTAATAGTAGTAGTATCTGCCATGCACTGGACTGCTAGTAGTAGCAGTAGTAGTAGAGGTAGCAACAGCAATAGATGTGACAGCAGCAACAGAAATAGTAGCAGCAGATTTGCCCTGCAGTTGGCCAGTAGTAGTAGTAGTAGTAGTGGTAGGAGAAATAGCAGTAGTAGTAGTAGATTTGCCATGCACTGAGCTAGTAGTATTGATAGTAGTATTAGCAGTAGTAGTAGCAGCAGCAGTTGTAGTAAGAGTAGTAGTATTTGCCATTCCCTGGACTACATGTAGTACCAAGAGTAGTCACAGAAGACGCAGCAGCAGCAGTAGTGTTCATAGTACATATGTTTGCCATGCACTGGACTAGTAGTAGTAGTAGAATTAGCAGCAGCACTAGGAGTAGCTGCAGAAGCAATAGTAGTAGCAGCAGCAGTAGAAGAAGCAGCAGCAGCAGTAGTGGCAGTAGTAGTAATAGTAGTAGTATTTTACATGCACTGAGCTAGTAGCAGTAGTAGTGGTAGCAGCAGCAATAGAAGTGGCAGCTGCAAGGGTAGAACTAGCAGAAGATTTGACTCGCAGTGGGCCAGAAGAAGTATTAGCATCAGCAGTAATAGCTGTAGTACTAATAGACTTGCCATACACAGTGCTAATATTATTAATACTAGTAGTAGAAGTAGCAGCAGCAGTAGCAGTAATAGTAGCAATATTTGCCATGCACTGGACTACTGGTCGTAGCTGTACTAGTAGCTGTAGTAGCCGCTGCAGCAGCAGTAGTAGTAATATAGTAGCATTTGCCATGGACTGGATTAGTAGTAGTAGCAGCAGTAGCAGCAGCAGTAGAAGTAGCCGCAGTAGGAGTAGCAGCAGTAGGAGTAATAGTAGCAGTATATGCCATGCGCTTAGCTTGTAGTAGATGTAGTAGTAGTAGTAGTAATGGTAGCAGGAGCAGTAGAAGTGGCGGCAGTAGCAGTAGTAGTAGCAGCAGATTTGCCCAGCAATGGGCACGTAGTAGTAGTAGAAATAGCAGCAATAACAGTACAGGCAGTAGAATGACCATGCACAGAGGTATTAATATTGATAGTAGTAGAAGCTGTAGTGGCAGCAGCAACAGCAGTAGCAGTAATATAGTAGCATTTGCACAGACAGGATTAGTAGTAGTAGCAGTGGTAGCCTTAGCAGCAGTCAGAGTCATAGTAGTAGTATTTGCCGAGGACTGGACTACTAGTAGTTGCAGTAGAAGGAGCAGTACTAGTAGCATCAGCAGCAGTAGTAGTGATGGTAGTAGTATTTGCCATTCCCTGGACTACTAGTTGCAGCAGTAGTAGTCACAGTAGTAGCAACTGCAGCAGTAGTGGTCATAATAGTGGTATTTGCCATGCACTGTACTAGTAGTAGTAGAAGTAGCAGCAGCATTAGAAGTAGCTGCAGCTGCAGTAATAGTAGCAGCAGAAGTACTAGTAGCAGTTGTGTTAATAGTAGTAGTATTTGCCATGAACTGTACTACCAGTAGCAGCTGTAGTAGCAGCAGCAGCACTACTAGTTACACTACTAGTATTTACCATGCACTGGGTTAGAAGTGGTGCTAGTAGCAGCAGTAGTAGTAGTCACAGAATTAGTAGTAGTAGCAGCAGTAGTGGTAACAGTAGGAGCACTTACCATGAACTGGGTTAGTAGTAGTAGTAGTAGTAGTAGTAGTAGTGGTAGCAGCACCAGTAGAAGTGACAGCAGCAGTACTAGTGACAGCAGATTTACCCTGCAGTTGGCCAGTAAAAGTAGTAGCACTTGCTGAAATAGCCGTAGTAGTAGTAGATTTGCCATGCACTGGGCTGTAGTATTAATACTAGTCGTAGCAGTATTAGCAGCAGCATCAGGAGTAGTAATCGAAGTAGTATTTGCCATGCACTGGGCTGCAAGTAATACAAGTACTAGTAGACGTAGTAGCAGCAGCAGCAGTAGTAATAATGGTAGAATACCATTGCCATGCCCTGGGCTAGTAGTATTAGTAACAGTAGTAGTAGCAGCCACAGTAGAATTAGAAGCAGTAGCAGTAGTAGCAGCAGAAGTAGTCGTAAGAGCAAGAGCACTAATAGTAGCAGCAGTGGTAATAGTAGTTGTATTTGGCATGGACTGGGCTAGTAATAGTACTAGTAGCAGCAGCAGTAATGTTAGCATCAGTAGTAGTAGTAGCAGCAGTACTGGTAATATTGGTAGTATTTGAAATGCACTGGGGTAGTAGGAGTAGTAGTTGTATTGGTAGAAGCAGAAGTAGAATTGGCAGCAACATCAGTAGTAGTAGCAGCAGATTAGCCCTGCAGTGTGCACGTAGCAGTATTAGCATTAGCACTAATAGTTGTAGTACTAGAAGATTTGCCATGCACTGGCATAGTAGTGTTGATACTAGTAGTAGCAGCAGCAGAAGTAGCAGTAATAGTAGTATTTGCCATGCGCTAGACTACTAGTAGTAGCAGCAGTAGTAGAGGTAGCACCAGGAATAGAAGTGACATCAGCAGCAGTAAGAGTAGCAGCAGATATGTCCTGCAGTGGGCCAGTAGTACTAGTAGCAGTAGCAGCCATAGCAGTAGAAGGAGCCGATTTGCCATACACAGGGATAGTAGTATTGATAGTAGTAGTAGCAGTAGTAGCAGCATTGGGTGTAGTAGTAGTATCAGTAGTTTTTGCAATGCACTGGAATATTAGTAGTAGCAGTAGTAGTAGCATTGGTACAAACAGCAGCGGTAGTACTAATAGTAGTAGTATTTGCCATGCACTGGGCGAATAGTAGTAGTAGTAGCAGCAGCAGCAGTAGAAGTAGCAGCAGCAGTAGTAGTAGCAGCAGTAGTAGTCATAGTAGTATTTGCTATGCATTGGGCGAGTAGTACTAGTAGTGATAGCAGCAGAAGTAGAAGTGGCAGCAGCAGCAGTAGTAGTTGGAGCAGATTGGCCCTGCAAGGTGTGAGTAGTAGTAGTAGAAGTAGCAGCAATAACAGTACTAGTATTAGATTTGCCATGCACAGGGCTATTAGTATTGATAGTAGTAGTAGCAGTAGTAGTAGCAGCAGCAGAATCAGTAGTAAAGTAGTTGTATGCGTCAAGAACTGGAATACTCGTAGTAGAAGTAGTAGCAGCAGCAGCAGTAGAGGTAAGAGTAGTAGTGTTTGCCATGCACTGAACTAATTGTAGTAGTAGCAGTACCAGCAAGAATAGAAGTAGCTGCAGCAGCAGTAGTAGCAGCAACAGTAGTGGTAAAAGTAGTAGTATTTGCCATGCACTGGGCTAGTAGTAGAAGTCCTAGTAGTAGTGGTAGCAGCAGAAGTCGAAGTGGCAGCAGCAGCAATACTAGGAGCAGCAGATTTGCCATGCAGTGGGCCACCTGTAGTAGTAAGAGTAACAGCTCTAGCAGTAGTAGTAGTATATTTGCCACGCACTGGGCTAGTAGTATTGACAGTAGTAGTAGCAACAGCAGCAGTAGTCACATGAATAGTATTTGCGACACACTGGATTACTAGTAGTAGCAGAAGTAGTAGAAGTAATAGCAACAGCAGCAGCAGTAGTAGAAATACTAGTACTATTTGCCATGCACTGTGCTAGTAGTAGTAGTAGTAGTAATAGTAATAGCAGCAGCAGTAGAGGTAGCAGCAGCAGTGGAAATAGAAGTAGTATCCGCCATGCACTGGGTAAGAAGTAGTAGTAGTAGTAACAGCAATAGTAACAGTAGAAGTAGATTTGCCATGCACTGGGCTCGTAGTATTGATATTAGCAGTAGCCGTAGTAGCAGCATCAGCAGTAGTAATAATAGTATTACTATGTGCAATGCACTGCACTACTATCAGTAGCAGTAGCAGTAGCAATAGTAGCAGCAGCAGAAGCAGTAGTACTAATAGTAGTAGTATCTGCCATGCACTGGACTGCTAGTAGTAGCAGTAGTAGTAGAGGTAGCAACAGCAATAGATGTGACAGCAGCAACAGAAATAGAAGCAGCAGATTTGCCCTGCAGTTGGCCAGTAGTAGTAGTAGTAGTGGTAGGAGAAATAGCAGTAGTAGTAGTAGATTTGCCATGCACTGAGCTAGTAGTATTGATAGTAGCATTAGCAGTAGTAGTAGCAGCAGCAGTTGTAGTAAGAGTAGTAGTATTTGCCATTCCCTGGACTACATGTAGTACCAAGAGTAGTCACAGAAGACGCAGCAGCAGCAGTAGTGTTCATAGTACATATGTTTGCCATGCACTGGACTAGTAGTAGTAGTAGAATTAGCAGCAGCACTAGGAGTAGCTGCAGAAGCAATAGTAGTAGCAGCAGCAGTAGAAGAAGCAGCAGCAGCAGTAGTGGCAGTAGTAGTAATAGTAGTAGTATTTTACATGCACTGAGCTAGTAGCAGTAGTAGTGGTAGCAGCAGCAATAGAAGTGGCAGCTGTAAGGGTAGAACTAGCAGAAGATTTGACTCGCAGTGGGCCAGAAGAAGTATTAGCATCAGCAGTAATAGCTGTAGTACTAATAGACTTGCCATACACAGTGCTAATATTATTAATACTAGTAGTAGAAGTAGCAGCAGCAGCAGCAGTAGCAGTAATAGTAGCAATATTTGCCATGCACTGGACTACTGGTCGTAGCTGTACTAGTAGCTGTAGTAGCCGCTGCAGCAGCAGTAGTAGTAATATAGTAGCATTTGCCATGGACTGGATTAGTAGTAGTAGCAGCAGTAGCAGCAGCAGTAGAAGTAGCCACAGTAGGAGTAGCAGCAGTAGGAGTAATAGTAGCAGTATATGCCATGCGCTTAGCTTGTAGTAGATGTAGTAGTAGTAGTAGTAATGGTAGCAGGAGCAGTAGAAGTGGCGGCAGTAGCAGTAGTAGTAGCAGCAGATTTGCCCAGCAATGGGCACGTAGTAGTAGTAGAAATAGCAGCAATAACAGTACAGGCAGTAGAATGACCATGCACAGAGGTATTAATATTGATAGTAGTAGAAGCTGTAGTGGCAGCAGCAACAGCAGTAGCAGTAATATAGTAGCATTTGCACAGACAGGATTAGTAGTAGTAGCAGTGGTAGCCTTAGCAGCAGTCAGAGTCATAGTAGTAGTATTTGCCGAGGACTGGACTACTAGTAGTTGCAGTAGAAGGAGCAGTACTAGTAGCATCAGCAGCAGTAGTAGTGATGGTAGTAGTATTTGCCATTCCCTGGACTACTAGTTGCAGCAGTAGTAGTCACAGTAGTAGCAACTGCAGCAGTAGTGGTCATAATAGTGGTATTTGCCATGCACTGTACTAGTAGTAGTAGAAGTAGCAGCAGCATTAGAAGTAGCTGCAGCTGCAGTAATAGTAGCAGCAGAAGTACTAGTAGCAGTTGTGTTAATAGTAGTAGTATTTGCCATGAACTGTACTACCAGTAGCAGCTGTAGTAGCAGCAGCAGCACTACTAGTTACACTACTAGTATTTACCATGCACTGGGTTAGAAGTGGTGCTAGTAGCAGCAGTAGTAGTAGTCACAGAATTAGTAGTAGTAGCAGCAGTAGTGGTAACAGTAGGAGCACTTACCATGAACTGGGTTAGTAGTAGTAGTAGTAGTAGTAGTAGTAGTAGTGGTAGCAGCACCAGTAGAAGTGACAGCAGCAGTACTAGTGACAGCAGATTTACCCTGCAGTTGGCCAGTAAAAGTAGTAGCACTTGCTGAAATAGCCGTAGTAGTAGTAGATTTGCCATGCACTGGGCTGTAGTATTAATACTAGTCGTAGCAGTATTAGCAGCAGCATCAGGAGTAGTAATCGAAGTAGTATTTGCCATGCACTGGGCTACAAGTAATACAAGTACTAGTAGACGTAGTAGCAGCAGCAGCAGTAGTAATAATGGTAGAATACCATTGCCATGCCCTGGGCTAGTAGTATTAGTAACAGTAGTAGTAGCAGCCACAGTAGAATTAGAAGCAGTAGCAGTAGTAGCAGCAGAAGTAGTCGTAAGAGCAAGAGCACTAATAGTAGCAGCAGTGGTAATAGTAGTTGTATTTGGCATGGACTGGGCTAGTAATAGTACTAGTAGCAGCAGCAGTAATGTTAGCATCAGTAGTAGTAGTAGCAGCAGTACTGGTAATATTGGTAGTATTTGAAATGCGCTGGGGTAGTAGGAGTAGTAGTTGTATTGGTAGAAGCAGAAGTAGAATTGGCAGCAACATCAGTAGTAGTAGCAGCAGATTAGCCCTGCAGTGTGCACGTAGCAGTATTAGCATTAGCACTAATAGTTGTAGTAGTAGAAGATTTGCCATGCACTGGCATAGTAGTGTTGATACTAGTAGTAGCAGCAGCAGAAGTAGCAGTAATAGTAGTATTTGCCATGCGCTAGACTACTAGTAGTAGCAGCAGTAGTAGAGGTAGCACCAGGAATAGAAGTGACATCAGCAGCAGTAAGAGTAGCAGCAGATATGTCCTGCAGTGGGCCAGTAGTACTAGTAGCAGTAGCAGCCATAGCAGTAGAAGGAGCCGATTTGCCATACACAGGGATAGTAGTATTGATAGTAGTAGTAGCAGTAGTAGCAGCATTGGGTGTAGTAGTAGTATCAGTAGTTTTTGCAATGCACTGGAATATTAGTAGTAGCAGTAGTAGTAGCATTGGTACAAACAGCAGCGGTAGTACTAATAGTAGTAGTATTTGCCATGCACTGGGCGAATAGTAGTAGTAGTAGCAGCAGCAGCAGTAGAAGTAGCAGCAGCAGTAGTAGTAGCAGCAGTAGTAGTCATAGTAGTATTTGCTATGCATTGGGCGAGTAGTACTAGTAGTGGTAGCAGCAGGAGTAGAAGTGGCAGCAGCAGCAGTAGTAGTTGGAGCAGATTGGCCCTGCAAGGTGTGAGTAGTAGTAGTAGAAGTAGCAGCAATAACAGTACTAGTATTAGATTTGCCATGCACAGGGCTATTAGTATTGATAGTAGTAGTAGCAGTAGTAGTAGCAGCAGCAGCAGCAGTAGTAAAGTAGTTGTATGCGTCAAGAACTGGAATACTCGTAGTAGAAGTAGTAGCAGCAGCAGCAGTAGAGGTAAGAGTAGTAGTGTTTGCCATGCACTGAACTAATTGTAGTAGTAGCAGTACCAGCAAGAATAGAAGTAGCTGCAGCAGCAGTAGTAGCAGCAACAGTAGTGGTAAAAGTAGTAGTATTTGCCATGCACTGGGCTAGTAGTAGAAGTCCTAGTAGTAGTGGTAGCAGCAGAAGTCGAAGTGGCAGCAGCAGCAATACTAGGAGCAGCAGATTTGCCATGCAGTGGGCCACCTGTAGTAGTAAGAGTAACAGCTCTAGCAGTAGTAGTAGTATATTTGCCACGCACTGGGCTAGTAGTATTGACAGTAGTAGTAGCAACAGCAGCAGTAGTCACATGAATAGTATTTGCGACACACTGGATTACTAGTAGTAGCAGAAGTAGTAGAAGTAATAGCAACAGCAGCAGCAGTAGTAGAAATACTAGTACTATTTGCCATGCACTGTGCTAGTAGTAGTAGTAGTAGTAATAGTAATAGCAGCAGCAGTAGAGGTAGCAGCAGCAGTGGAAATAGAAGTAGTATCCGCCATGCACTGGGTAAGAAGTAGTAGTAGTAGTAACAGCAATAGTAACAGTAGAAGTAGATTTGCCATGCACTGGGCTCGTAGTATTGATATTAGCAGTAGCCGTAGTAGCAGCATCAGCAGTAGTAATAATAGTATTACTATGTGCAATGCACTGCACTACTATCAGTAGCAGTAGCAGTAGCAATAGTAGCAGCAGCAGAAGCAGTAGTACTAATAGTAGTAGTATCTGCCATGCACTGGACTGCTAGTAGTAGCAGTAGTAGTAGAGGTAGCAACAGCAATAGATGTGACAGCAGCAACAGAAATAGTAGCAGCAGATTTGCCCTGCAGTTGGCCAGTAGTAGTAGTAGTAGTAGTGGTAGGAGAAATAGCAGTAGTAGTAGTAGATTTGCCATGCACTGAGCTAGTAGTATTGATAGTAGTATTAGCAGTAGTAGTAGCAGCAGCAGTTGTAGTAAGAGTAGTAGTATTTGCCATTCCCTGGACTACATGTAGTACCAAGAGTAGTCACAGAAGACGCAGCAGCAGCAGTAGTGTTCATAGTACATATGTTTGCCATGCACTGGACTAGTAGTAGTAGTAGAATTAGCAGCAGCACTAGGAGTAGCTGCAGAAGCAATAGTAGTAGCAGCAGCAGTAGAAGAAGCAGCAGCAGCAGTAGTGGCAGTAGTAGTAATAGTAGTAGTATTTTACATGCACTGAGCTAGTAGCAGTAGTAGTGGTAGCAGCAGCAATAGAAGTGGCAGCTGCAAGGGTAGAACTAGCAGAAGATTTGACTCGCAGTGGGCCAGAAGAAGTATTAGCATCAGCAGTAATAGCTGTAGTACTAATAGACTTGCCATACACAGTGCTAATATTATTAATACTAGTAGTAGAAGTAGCAGCAGCAGCAGCAGTAGCAGTAATAGTAGCAATATTTGCCATGCACTGGACTACTGGTCGTAGCTGTACTAGTAGCTGTAGTAGCCGCTGCAGCAGCAGTAGTAGTAATATAGTAGCATTTGCCATGGACTGGATTAGTAGTAGTAGCAGCAGTAGCAGCAGCAGTAGAAGTAGCCGCAGTAGTAGTAGCAGCAGTAGGAGTAATAGTAGCAGTATATGCCATGCGCTTAGCTTGTAGTAGATGTAGTAGTAGTAGTAGTAATGGTAGCAGGAGCAGTAGAAGTGGCGGCAGTAGCAGTAGTAGTAGCAGCAGATTTGCCCAGCAATGGGCACGTAGTAGTAGTAGAAATAGCAGCAATAACAGTACAGGCAGTAGAATGACCATGCACAGAGGTATTAATATTGAGAGTAGTAGAAGCTGTAGTGGCAGCAGCAACAGCAGTAGCAGTAATATAGTAGCATTTGCACAGACAGGATTAGTAGTAGTAGCAGTGGTAGCCTTAGCAGCAGTCAGAGTCATAGTAGTAGTATTTGCCGAGGACTGGACTACTAGTAGTTGCAGTAGAAGGAGCAGTACTAGTAGCATCAGCAGCAGTAGTAGTGATGGTAGTAGTATTTGCCATTCCCTGGACTACTAGTTGCAGCAGTAGTAGTCACAGTAGTAGCAACTGCAGCAGTAGTGGTCATAATAGTGGTATTTGCCATGCACTGTACTAGTAGTAGTAGAAGTAGCAGCAGCATTAGAAGTAGCTGCAGCTGCAGTAATAGTAGCAGCAGAAGTACTAGTAGCAGTTGTGTTAATAGTAGTAGTATTTGCCATGAACTCTACTACCAGTAGCAGCTGTAGTAGCAGCAGCAGCACTACTAGTTACACTACTAGTATTTACCATGCACTGGGTTAGAAGTGGTGCTAGTAGCAGCAGTAGTAGTAGTCACAGAATTAGTAGTAGTAGCAGCAGTACTGGTAACAGTAGGAGCACTTATCATGAACTGGGTTAGTAGTAGTAGTAGTAGTAGTAGTAGTAGTAGTGGTAGCAGCACCAGTAGAAGTGACAGCAGCAGTACTAGTGACAGCAGATTTACCCTGCAGTTGGCCAGTAAAAGTAGTAGCACTTGCTGAAATAGCCGTAGTAGTAGTAGATTTGCCATGCACTGGGCTGTAGTATTAATACTAGTCGTAGCAGTATTAGCAGCAGCATCAGGAGTAGTAATCGAAGTAGTATTTGCCATGCACTGGGCTACAAGTAATACAAGTACTAGTAGACGTAGTAGCAGCAGCAGCAGTAGTAATAATGGTAGAATACCATTGCCATGCCCTGGGCTAGTAGTATTAGTAACAGTAGTAGTAGCAGCCACAGTAGAATTAGAAGCAGTAGCAGTAGTAGCAGCAGAAGTAGTCGTAAGAGCAAGAGCACTAATAGTAGCAGCAGTGGTAATAGTAGTTGTATTTGGCATGGACTGGGCTAGTAATAGTACTAGTAGCAGCAGCAGTAATGTTAGCATCAGTAGTAGTAGTAGCAGCAGTACTGGTAATATTGGTAGTATTTGAAATGCACTGGGGTAGTAGGAGTAGTAGTTGTATTGGTAGAAGCAGAAGTAGAATTGGCAGCAACATCAGTAGTAGTAGCAGCAGATTAGCCCTGCAGTGTGCACGTAGCAGTATTAGCATTAGCACTAATAGTTGTAGTACTAGAAGATTTGCCATGCACTGGCATAGTAGTGTTGATACTAGTAGTAGCAGCAGCAGAAGTAGCAGTAATAGTAGTATTTGCCATGCGCTAGACTACTAGTAGTAGCAGCAGTAGTAGAGGTAGCACCAGGAATAGAAGTGACATCAGCAGCAGTAAGAGTAGCAGCAGATATGTCCTGCAGTGGGCCAGTAGTACTAGTAGCAGTAGCAGCCATAGCAGTAGAAGGAGCCGATTTGCCATACACAGGGATAGTAGTATTGATAGTAGTAGTAGCAGTAGTAGCAGCATTGGGTGTAGTAGTAGTATCAGTAGTTTTTGCAATGCACTGGAATATTAGTAGTAGCAGTAGTAGTAGCATTGGTACAAGCAGCAGCGGTAGTACTAATAGTAGTAGTATTTGCCATGCACTGGGCGAATAGTAGTAGTAGTAGCAGCAGCAGCAGTAGAAGTAGCAGCAGCAGTAGTAGTAGCAGCAGTAGTAGTCATAGTAGTATTTGCTATGCATTGGGCGAGTAGTACTAGTAGTGGTAGCAGCAGGAGTAGAAGTGGCAGCAGCAGCAGTAGTAGTTGGAGCAGATTGGCCCTGCAAGGTGTGAGTAGTAGTAGTAGAAGTAGCAGCAATAACAGTACTAGTATTAGATTTGCCATGCACAGGGCTATTAGTATTGATAGTAGTAGTAGCAGTAGTAGTAGCAGCAGCAGCAGCAGTAGTAAATTAGTTGTATGCGTCAAGAACTGGAATACTCGTAGTAGAAGTAGTAGCAGCAGCAGCAGTAGAGATAAGAGTAGTAGTGCTTGCCATGCACTGAACTAATTGTAGTAGTAGCAGTACCAGCAAGAATAGAAGTAGCTGCAGCAGCAGTAGTAGCAGCAACAGTAGTGGTAAAAGTAGTAGTATTTGCCATGCACTGGGCTAGTAGTAGAAGTCCTAGTAGTAGTGGTAGCAGCAGAAGTCGAAGTGGCAGCAGCAGCAATACTAGGAGCAGCAGATTTGCCATGCAGTGGGCCACCTGTAGTAGTAAGAGTAACAGCTCTAGCAGTAGTAGTAGTATATTTGCCACGCACTGGGCTAGTAGTATTGACAGTAGTAGTAGCAACAGCAGCAGTAGTCACATGAATAGTATTTGCGACACACTGGATTACTAGTAGTAGCAGAAGTAGTAGAAGTAATAGCAACAGCAGCAGCAGTAGTAGAAATACTAGTACTATTTGCCATGCACTGTGCTAGTAGTAGTAGTAGTAGTAATAGTAATAGCAGCAGCAGTAGAGGTAGCAGCAGCAGTGGAAATAGAAGTAGTATCCGCCATGCACTGGGTAAGAAGTAGTAGTAGTAGTAACAGCAATAGTAACAGTAGAAGTAGATTTGCCATGCACTGGGCTCGTAGTATTGATATTAGCAGTAGCCGTAGTAGCAGCATCAGCAGTAGTAATAATAGTATTACTATGTGCAATGCACTGCACTACTATCAGTAGCAGTAGCAGTAGCAATAGTAGCAGCAGCAGAAGCAGTAGTACTAATAGTAGTAGTATCTGCCATGCACTGGACTGCTAGTAGTAGCAGTAGTAGTAGAGGTAGCAACAGCAATAGATGTGACAGCAGCAACAGAAATAGTAGCAGCAGATTTGCCCTGCAGTTGGCCAGTAGTAGTAGTAGTAGTAGTGGTAGGAGAAATAGCAGTAGTAGTAGTAGATTTGCCATGCACTGAGCTAGTAGTATTGATAGTAGTATTAGCAGTAGTAGTAGCAGCAGCAGTTGTAGTAAGAGTAGTAGTATTTGCCATTCCCTGGACTACATGTAGTACCAAGAGTAGTCACAGAAGACGCAGCAGCAGCAGTAGTGTTCATAGTACATATGTTTGCCATGCACTGGACTAGTAGTAGTAGTAGAATTAGCAGCAGCACTAGGAGTAGCTGCAGAAGCAATAGTAGTAGCAGCAGCAGTAGAAGAAGCAGCAGCAGCAGTAGTGGCAGTAGTAGTAATAGTAGTAGTATTTTACATGCACTGAGCTAGTAGCAGTAGTAGTGGTAGCAGCAGCAATAGAAGTGGCAGCTGCAAGGGTAGAACTAGCAGAAGATTTGACTCGCAGTGGGCCAGAAGAAGTATTAGCATCAGCAGTAATAGCTGTAGTACTAATAGACTTGCCATACACAGTGCTAATATTATTAATAGTAGTAGTAGAAGTAGTAGCAGCAGCAGCAGTAGCAGTAATAGTAGCAATATTTGCCATGCACTGGACTACTGGTCGTAGCTGTACTAGTAGCTGTAGTAGCCGCTGCAGCAGCAGTAGTAGTAATATAGTAGCATTTGCCATGGACTGGATTAGTAGTAGTAGCAGCAGTAGCAGCAGCAGTAGAAGTAGCCGCAGTAGGAGTAGCAGCAGTAGGAGTAATAGTAGCAGTATATGCCATGCGCTTAGCTTGTAGTAGATGTAGTAGTAGTAGTAGTAATGGTAGCAGGAGCAGTAGAAATGGCGGCAGTAGCAGTAGTAGTAGCAGCAGATTTGCCCAGCAATGGGCACGTAGTAGTAGTAGAAATAGCAGCAATAACAGTACAGGCAGTAGAATGACCATGCACAGAGGTATTAATATTGATAGTAGTAGAAGCTGTAGTGGCAGCAGCAACAGCAGTAGCAGTAATATAGTAGCATTTGCACAGACAGGATTAGTAGTAGTAGCAGTGGTAGCCTTAGCAGCAGTCAGAGTCATAGTAGTAGTATTTGCCGAGGACTGGACTACTAGTAGTTGCAGTAGAAGGAGCAGTACTAGTAGCATCAGCAGCAGTAGTAGTGATGGTAGTAGTATTTGCCATTCCCTGGACTACTAGTTGCAGCAGTAGTAGTCACAGTAGTAGCAACTGCAGCAGTAGTGGTCATAATAGTGGTATTTGCCATGCACTGTACTAGTAGTAGTAGAATTAGCAGCAGCATTAGAAGTAGCTGCAGCTGCAGTAATAGTAGCAGCAGAAGTACTAGTAGCAGTTGTGTTAATAGTAGTAGTATTTGCCATGAACTGTACTACCAGTAGCAGCTGTAGTAGCAGCAGCAGCACTACTAGTTACACTACTAGTATTTACCATGCACTGGGTTAGAAGTGGTGCTAGTAGCAGCAGTAGTAGTAGTCACAGAATTAGTAGTAGTAGCAGCAGTAGTGGTAACAGTAGGAGCACTTACCATGAACTGGGTTAGTAGTAGTAGTAGTAGTAGTAGTAGTAGTAGTGGTAGCAGCACCAGTAGAAGTGACAGCAGCAGTACTAGTGACAGCAGATTTACCCTGCAGTTGGCCAGTAAAAGTAGTAGCACTTGCTGAAATAGCCATAGTAGTAGTAGATTTGACATGCACTGGGCTGTAGTATTAATACTAGTCGTAGCAGTATTAGCAGCAGCATCAGGAGTAGTAATCGAAGTAGTATTTGCCATGCACTGGGCTACAAGTAATACAAGTACTAGTAGACGTAGTAGCAGCAGCAGCAGTAGTAATAATGGTAGAATACCATTGCCATGCCCTGGGCTAGTAGTATTAGTAACAGTAGTAGTAGCAGCCACAGTAGAATTAGAAGCAGTAGCAGTAGTAGCAGCAGAAGTAGTCGTAAGAGCAAGAGCACTAATAGTAGCAGCAGTGGTAATAGTAGTTGTATTTGGCATGGACTGGGCTAGTAATAGTACTAGTAGCAGCAGCAGTAATGTTAGCATCAGTAGTAGTAGTAGCAGCAGTACTGGTAATATTGGTAGTATTTGAAATGCACTGGGGTAGTAGGAGTAGTAGTTGTATTGGTAGAAGCAGAAGTAGAATTGGCAGCAACATCAGTAGTAGTAGCAGCAGATTAGCCCTGCAGTGTGCACGTAGCAGTATTAGCATTAGCACTAATAGTTGTAGTAGTAGAAGATTTGCCATGCACTGGCATAGTAGTGTTGATACTAGTAGGAGCAGCAGCAGAAGTAGCAGTAACAGTAGTATTTGCCATGCGCTAGACTACTAGTAGTAGCAGCAGTAGTAGAGGTAGCACCAGGAATAGAAGTGACATCAGCAGCAGTAAGAGTAGCAGCAGATATGTCCTGCAGTGGGCCAGTAGTACTAGTAGCAGTAGCAGCCATAGCAGTAGAAGGAGCCGATTTGCCATACACAGGGATAGTAGTATTGATAGTAGTAGTAGCAGTAGTAGCAGCATTGGGTGTAGTAGTAGTATCAGTAGTTTTTGCAATGCACTGGAATATTAGTAGTAGCAGTAGTAGTAGCATTGGTACAAACAGCAGCGGTAGTACTAATAGTAGTAGTATTTGCCATGCACTGGGCGAATAGTAGTAGTAGTAGCAGCAGCAGCAGTAGAAGTAGCAGCAGCAGTAGTAGTAGCAGCAGTAGTAGTCATAGTAGTATTTGCTATGCATTGGGCGAGTAGTACTAGTAGTGGTAGCAGCAGGAGTAGAAGTGGCAGCAGCAGCAGTAGTAGTTGGAGCAGATTGGCCCTGCAAGGTGTGAGTAGTAGTAGTAGAAGTAGCAGCAATAACAGTACTAGTATTAGATTTGCCATGCACAGGGCTATTAGTATTGATAGTAGTAGTAGCAGTAGTAGTAGCAGCAGGAGCAGCAGTAGTAAAGTAGTTGTATGCGTCAAGAACTGGAATACTCGTAGTAGAAGTAGTAGCAGCAGCAGCAGTAGAGGTAAGAGTAGTAGTGTTTGCCATGCACTGAACTAATTGTAGTAGTAGCAGTACCAGCAAGAATAGAAGTAGCTGCAGCAGCAGTAGTAGCAGCAACAGTAGTGGTAAAAGTAGTAGTATTTGCCATGCACTGGGCTAGTAGTAGAAGTCCTAGTAGTAGTGGTAGCAGCAGAAGTCGAAGTGGCAGCAGCAGCAATACTAGGAGCAGCAGATTTGCCATGCAGTGGGCCACCTGTAGTAGTAAGAGTAACAGCTCTAGCAGTAGTAGTAGTATATTTGCCACGCACTGGGCTAGTAGTATTGACAGTAGTAGTAGCAACAGCAGCAGTAGTCACATGAATAGTATTTGCGACACACTGGATTACTAGTAGTAGCAGAAGTAGTAGAAGTAATAGCAACAGCAGCAGCAGTAGTAGAAATACTAGTACTATTTGCCATGCACTGTGCTAGTAGTAGTAGTAATAGTAATAGCAGCAGCAGTAGAGGTAGCAGCAGCAGTGGAAATAGAAGTAGTATCCGCCATGCACTGGGTAAGAAGTAGTAGTAGTAGTAACAGCAATAGTAACAGTAGAAGTAGATTTGCCATGCACTGGGCTCGTAGTATTGATATTAGCAGTAGCCGTAGTAGCAGCATCAGCAGTAGTAATAATAGTATTACTATGTGCAATGCACTGCACTACTATCAGTAGCAGTAGCAGTAGCAATAGTAGCAGCAGCAGAAGCAGTAGTACTAATAGTAGTAGTATCTGCCATGCACTGGACTGCTAGTAGTAGCAGTAGTAGTAGAGGTAGCAACAGCAATAGATGTGACAGCAGCAACAGAAATAGTAGCAGCAGATTTGCCCTGCAGTTGGCCAGTAGTAGTAGTAGTAGTAGTGGTAGGAGAAATAGCAGTAGTAGTAGTAGATTTGCCATGCACTGAGCTAGTAGTATTGATAGTAGTATTAGCAGTAGTAGTAGCAGCAGCAGTTGTAGTAAGAGTAGTAGTATTTGCCATTCCCTGGACTACATGTAGTACCAAGAGTAGTCACAGAAGACGCAGCAGCAGCAGTAGTGTTCATAGTACATATGTTTGCCATGCACTGGACTAGTAGTAGTAGTAGAATTAGCAGCAGCACTAGGAGTAGCTGCAGAAGCAATAGTAGTAGCAGCAGCAGTAGAAGAAGCAGCAGCAGCAGTAGTGGCAGTAGTAGTAATAGTAGTAGTATTTTACATGCACTGAGCTAGTAGCAGTAGTAGTGGTAGCAGCAGCAATAGAAGTGGCAGCTGCAAGGGTAGAACTAGCAGAAGATTTGACTCGCAGTGGGCCAGAAGAAGTATTAGCATCAGCAGTAATAGCTGTAGTACTAATAGACTTGCCATACACAGTGCTAATATTATTAATACTAGTAGTAGAAGTAGCAGCAGCAGCAGCAGTAGCAGTAATAGTAGCAATATTTGCCATGCACTGGACTACTGGTCGTAGCTGTACTAGTAGCTGTAGTAGCCGCTGCAGCAGCAGTAGTAGTAATATAGTAGCATTTGCCATGGACTGGATTAGTAGTAGTAGCAGCAGTAGCAGCAGCAGTAGAAGTAGCCGCAGTAGTAGTAGCAGCAGTAGGAGTAATAGTAGCAGTATATGCCATGCGCTTAGCTTGTAGTAGATGTAGTAGTAGTAGTAGTAATGGTAGCAGGAGCAGTAGAAGTGGCGGCAGTAGCAGTAGTAGTAGCAGCAGATTTGCCCAGCAATGGGCACGTAGTAGTAGTAGAAATAGCAGCAATAACAGTACAGGCAGTAGAATGACCATGCACAGAGGTATTAATATTGATAGTAGTAGAAGCTGTAGTGGCAGCAGCAACAGCAGTAGCAGTAATATAGTAGCATTTGCACAGACAGGATTAGTAGTAGTAGCAGTGGTAGCCTTAGCAGCAGTCAGAGTCATAGTAGTAGTATTTGCCGAGGACTGGACTACTAGTAGTTGCAGTAGAAGGAGCAGTACTAGTAGCATCAGCAGCAGTAGTAGTGATGGTAGTAGTATTTGCCATTCCCTGGACTACTAGTTGCAGCAGTAGTAGTCACAGTAGTAGCAACTGCAGCAGTAGTGGTCATAATAGTGGTATTTGCCATGCACTGTACTAGTAGTAGTAGAATTAGCAGCAGCATTAGAAGTAGCTGCAGCTGCAGTAATAGTAGCAGCAGAAGTACTAGTAGCAGTTGTGTTAATAGTAGTAGTATTTGCCATGAACTGTACTACCAGTAGCAGCTGTAGTAGCAGCAGCAGCACTACTAGTTACACTACTAGTATTTACCATGCACTGGGTTAGAAGTGGTGCTAGTAGCAGCAGTAGTAGTAGTCACAGAATTAGTAGTAGTAGCAGCAGTAGTGGTAACAGTAGGAGCACTTACCATGAACTGGGTTAGTAGTAGTAGTAGTAGTAGTAGTAGTAGTAGTGGTAGCAGCACCAGTAGAAGTGACAGCAGCAGTACTAGTGACAGCAGATTTACCCTGCAGTTGGCCAGTAAAAGTAGTAGCACTTGCTGAAATAGCCGTAGTAGTAGTAGATTTGCCATGCACTGGGCTGTAGTATTAATACTAGTCGTAGCAGTATTAGCAGCAGCATCAGGAGTAGTAATCGAAGTAGTATTTGCCATGCACTGGGCTACAAGTAATACAAGTACTAGTAGACGTAGTAGCAGCAGCAGCAGTAGTAATAATGGTAGAATACCATTGCCATGCCCTGGGCTAGTAGTATTAGTAACAGTAGTAGTAGCAGCCACAGTAGAATTAGAAGCAGTAGCAGTAGTAGCAGCAGAAGTAGTCGTAAGAGCAAGAGCACTAATAGTAGCAGCAGTGGTAATAGTAGTTGTATTTGGCATGGACTGGGCTAGTAATAGTACTAGTAGCAGCAGCAGTAATGTTAGCATCAGTAGTAGTAGTAGCAGCAGTACTGGTAATATTGGTAGTATTTGAAATGCACTGGGGTAGTAGGAGTAGTAGTTGTATTGGTAGAAGCAGAAGTAGAATTGGCAGCAACATCAGTAGTAGTAGCAGCAGATTAGCCCTGCAGTGTGCACGTAGCAGTATTAGCATTAGCACTAATAGTTGTAGTACTAGAAGATTTGCCATGCACTGGCATAGTAGTGTTGATACTAGTAGGAGCAGCAGCAGAAGTAGCAGTAATAGTAGTATTTGCCATGCGCTAGACTACTAGTAGTAGCAGCAGTAGTAGAGGTAGCACCAGGAATAGAAGTGACATCAGCAGCAGTAAGAGTAGCAGCAGATATGTCCTGCAGTGGGCCAGTAGTACTAGTAGCAGTAGCAGCCATAGCAGTAGAAGGAGCCGATTTGCCATACACAGGGATAGTAGTATTGATAGTAGTAGTAGCAGTAGTAGCAGCATTGGGTGTAGTAGTAGTATCAGTAGTTTTTGCAATGCACTGGAATATTAGTAGTAGCAGTAGTAGTAGCATTGGTACAAACAGCAGCGGTAGTACTAATAGTAGTAGTATTTGCCATGCACTGGGCGAATAGTAGTAGTAGTAGCAGCAGCAGCAGTAGAAGTAGCAGCAGCAGTAGTAGTAGCAGCAGTAGTAGTCATAGTAGTATTTGCTATGCATTGGGCGAGTAGTACTAGTAGTGGTAGCAGCAGGAGTAGAAGTGGCAGCAGCAGCAGTAGTAGTTGGAGCAGATTGGCCCTGCAAGGTGTGAGTAGTAGTAGTAGAAGTAGCAGCAATAACAGTACTAGTATTAGATTTGCCATGCACAGGGCTATTAGTATTGATAGTAGTAGTAGCAGTAGTAGTAGCAGCAGGAGCAGCAGTAGTAAAGTAGTTGTATGCGTCAAGAACTGGAATACTCGTAGTAGAAGTAGTAGCAGCAGCAGCAGTAGAGGTAAGAGTAGTAGTGTTTGCCATGCACTGAACTAATTGTAGTAGTAGCAGTACCAGCAAGAATAGAAGTAGCTGCAGCAGCAGTAGTAGCAGCAACAGTAGTGGTAAAAGTAGTAGTATTTGCCATGCACTGGGCTAGTAGTAGAAGTCCTAGTAGTAGTGGTAGCAGCAGAAGTCGAAGTGGCAGCAGCAGCAATACTAGGAGCAGCAGATTTGCCATGCAGTGGGCCACCTGTAGTAGTAAGAGTAACAGCTCTAGCAGTAGTAGTAGTATATTTGCCACGCACTGGGCTAGTAGTATTGACAGTAGTAGTAGCAACAGCAGCAGTAGTCACATGAATAGTATTTGCGACACACTGGATTACTAGTAGTAGCAGAAGTAGTAGAAGTAATAGCAACAGCAGCAGCAGTAGTAGAAATACTAGTACTATTTGCCATGCACTGTGCTAGTAGTAGTAGTAATAGTAATAGCAGCAGCAGTAGAGGTAGCAGCAGCAGTGGAAATAGAAGTAGTATCCGCCATGCACTGGGTAAGAAGTAGTAGTAGTAGTAACAGCAATAGTAACAGTAGAAGTAGATTTGCCATGCACTGGGCTCGTAGTATTGATATTAGCAGTAGCCGTAGTAGCAGCATCAGCAGTAGTAATAATAGTATTACTATGTGCAATGCACTGCACTACTATCAGTAGCAGTAGCAGTAGCAATAGTAGCAGCAGCAGAAGCAGTAGTACTAATAGTAGTAGTATCTGCCATGCACTGGACTGCTAGTAGTAGCAGTAGTAGTAGAGGTAGCAACAGCAATAGATGTGACAGCAGCAACAGAAATAGTAGCAGCAGATTTGCCCTGCAGTTGGCCAGTAGTAGTAGTAGTAGTAGTGGTAGGAGAAATAGCAGTAGTAGTAGTAGATTTGCCATGCACTGAGCTAGTAGTATTGATAGTAGTATTAGCAGTAGTAGTAGCAGCAGCAGTTGTAGTAAGAGTAGTAGTATTTGCCATTCCCTGGACTACATGTAGTACCAAGAGTAGTCACAGAAGACGCAGCAGCAGCAGTAGTGTTCATAGTACATATGTTTGCCATGCACTGGACTAGTAGTAGTAGTAGAATTAGCAGCAGCACTAGGAGTAGCTGCAGAAGCAATAGTAGTAGCAGCAGCAGTAGAAGAAGCAGCAGCAGCAGTAGTGGCAGTAGTAGTAATAGTAGTAGTATTTTACATGCACTGAGCTAGTAGCAGTAGTAGTGGTAGCAGCAGCAATAGAAGTGGCAGCTGCAAGGGTAGAACTAGCAGAAGATTTGACTCGCAGTGGGCCAGAAGAAGTATTAGCATCAGCAGTAATAGCTGTAGTACTAATAGACTTGCCATACACAGTGCTAATATTATTAATACTAGTAGTAGAAGTAGCAGCAGCAGCAGCAGTAGCAGTAATAGTAGCAATATTTGCCATGCACTGGACTACTGGTCGTAGCTGTACTAGTAGCTGTAGTAGCCGCTGCAGCAGCAGTAGTAGTAATATAGTAGCATTTGCCATGGACTGGATTAGCAGTAGTAGCAGCAGTAGCAGCAGCAGTAGAAGTAGCCGCAGTAGGAGTAGCAGCAGTAGGAGTAATAGTAGCAGTATATGCCATGCGCTTAGCTTGTAGTAGATGTAGTAGTAGTAGTAGTAATGGTAGCAGGAGCAGTAGAAGTGGCGGCAGTAGCAGTAGTAGTAGCAGCAGATTTGCCCAGCAATGGGCACGTAGTAGTAGTAGAAATAGCAGCAATAACAGTACAGGCAGTAGAATGACCATGCACAGAGGTATTAATATTGATAGTAGTAGAAGCTGTAGTGGCAGCAGCAACAGCAGTAGCAGTAATATAGTAGCATTTGCACAGACAGGATTAGTAGTAGTAGCAGTGGTAGCCTTAGCAGCAGTCAGAGTCATAGTAGTAGTATTTGCCGAGGACTGGACTACTAGTAGTTGCAGTAGAAGGAGCAGTACTAGTAGCATCAGCAGCAGTAGTAGTGATGGTAGTAGTATTTGCCATTCCCTGGACTACTAGTTGCAGCAGTAGTAGTCACAGTAGTAGCAACTGCAGCAGTAGTGGTCATAATAGTGGTATTTGCCATGCACTGTACTAGTAGTAGTAGAAGTAGCAGCAGCATTAGAAGTAGCTGCAGCTGCAGTAATAGTAGCAGCAGAAGTACTAGTAGCAGTTGTGTTAATAGTAGTAGTATTTGCCATGAACTGTACTACCAGTAGCAGCTGTAGTAGCAGCAGCAGCACTACTAGTTACACTACTAGTATTTACCATGCACTGGGTTAGAAGTGGTGCTAGTAGCAGCAGTAGTAGTAGTCACAGAATTAGTAGTAGTAGCAGCAGTAGTGGTAACAGTAGGAGCACTTACCATGAACTGGGTTAGTAGTAGTAGTAGTAGTAGTAGTAGTAGTAGTGGTAGCAGCACCAGTAGAAGTGACAGCAGCAGTACTAGTGACAGCAGATTTACCCTGCAGTTGGCCAGTAAAAGTAGTAGCACTTGCTGAAATAGCCGTAGTAGTAGTAGATTTGCCATGCACTGGGCTGTAGTATTAATACTAGTCGTAGCAGTATTAGCAGCAGCATCAGGAGTAGTAATCGAAGTAGTATTTGCCATGCACTGGGCTACAAGTAATACAAGTACTAGTAGACGTAGTAGCAGCAGCAGCAGTAGTAATAATGGTAGAATACCATTGCCATGCCCTGGGCTAGTAGTATTAGTAACAGTAGTAGTAGCAGCCACAGTAGAATTAGAAGCAGTAGCAGTAGTAGCAGCAGAAGTAGTCGTAAGAGCAAGAGCACTAATAGTAGCAGCAGTGGTAATAGTAGTTGTATTTGGCATGGACTGGGCTAGTAATAGTACTAGTAGCAGCAGCAGTAATGTTAGCATCAGTAGTAGTAGTAGCAGCAGTACTGGTAATATTGGTAGTATTTGAAATGCACTGGGGTAGTAGGAGTAGTAGTTGTATTGGTAGAAGCAGAAGTAGAATTGGCAGCAACATCAGTAGTAGTAGCAGCAGATTAGCCCTGCAGTGTGCACGTAGCAGTATTAGCATTAGCACTAATAGTTGTAGTAGTAGAAGATTTGCCATGCACTGGCATAGTAGTGTTGATACTAGTAGTAGCAGCAGCAGAAGTAGCAGTAATAGTAGTATTTGCCATGCGCTAGACTACTAGTAGTAGCAGCAGTAGTAGAGGTAGCACCAGGAATAGAAGTGACATCAGCAGCAGTAAGAGTAGCAGCAGATATGTCCTGCAGTGGGCCAGTAGTACTAGTAGCAGTAGCAGCCATAGCAGTAGAAGGAGCCGATTTGCCATACACAGGGATAGTAGTATTGATAGTAGTAGTAGCAGTAGTAGCAGCATTGGGTGTAGTAGTAGTATCAGTAGTTTTTGCAATGCACTGGAATATTAGTAGTAGCAGTAGTAGTAGCATTGGTACAAGCAGCAGCGGTAGTACTAATAGTAGTAGTATTTGCCATGCACTGGGCGAATAGTAGTAGTAGTAGCAGCAGCAGCAGTAGAAGTAGCAGCAGCAGTAGTAGTAGCAGCAGTAGTAGTCATAGTAGTATTTGCTATGCATTGGGCGAGTAGTACTAGTAGTGGTAGCAGCAGGAGTAGAAGTGGCAGCAGCAGCAGTAGTAGTTGGAGCAGATTGGCCCTGCAAGGTGTGAGTAGTAGTAGTAGAAGTAGCAGCAATAACAGTACTAGTATTAGATTTGCCATGCACAGGGCTATTAGTATTGATAGTAGTAGTAGCAGTAGTAGTAGCAGCAGGCGCAGCAGTAGTAAAGTAGTTGTATGCGTCAAGAACTGGAATACTCGTAGTAGAAGTAGTAGCAGCAGCAGCAGTAGAGGTAAGAGTAGTAGTGTTTGCCATGCACTGAACTAATTGTAGTAGTAGCAGTACCAGCAAGAATAGAAGTAGCTGCAGCAGCAGTAGTAGCAGCAACAGTAGTGGTAAAAGTAGTAGTATTTGCCATGCACTGGGCTAGTAGTAGAAGTCCTAGTAGTAGTGGTAGCAGCAGAAGTCGAAGTGGCAGCAGCAGCAATACTAGGAGCAGCAGATTTGCCATGCAGTGGGCCACCTGTAGTAGTAAGAGTAACAGCTCTAGCAGTAGTAGTAGTATATTTGCCACGCACTGGGCTAGTAGTATTGACAGTAGTAGTAGCAACAGCAGCAGTAGTCACATGAATAGTATTTGCGACACACTGGATTACTAGTAGTAGCAGAAGTAGTAGAAGTAATAGCAACAGCAGCAGCAGTAGTAGAAATACTAGTACTATTTGCCATGCACTGTGCTAGTAGTAGTAGTAGTAGTAATAGTAATAGCAGCAGCAGTGGAAATAGAAGTAGTATCCGCCATGCACTGGGTAAGAAGTAGTAGTAGTAGTAACAGCAATAGTAACAGTAGAAGTAGATTTGCCATGCACTGGGCTCGTAGTATTGATATTAGCAGTAGCCGTAGTAGCAGCATCAGCAGTAGTAATAATAGTATTACTATGTGCAATGCACTGCACTACTATCAGTAGCAGTAGCAGTAGCAATAGTAGCAGCAGCAGAAGCAGTAGTACTAATAGTAGTAGTATCTGCCATGCACTGGACTGCTAGTAGTAGCAGTAGTAGTAGAGGTAGCAACAGCAATAGACGTGACAGCAGCAACAGAAATAGTAGCAGCAGATTTGCCCTGCAGTTGGCCAGTAGTAGTAGTAGTAGTGGTAGGAGAAATAGCAGTAGTAGTAGTAGATTTGCCATGCACTGAGCTAGTAGTATTGATAGTAGTATTAGCAGTAGTAGTAGCAGCAGCAGTTGTAGTAAGAGTAGTAGTATTTGCCATTCCCTGGACTACATGTAGTACCAAGAGTAGTCACAGAAGACGCAGCAGCAGCAGTAGTGTTCATAGTACATATGTTTGCCATGCACTGGACTAGTAGTAGTAGTAGAATTAGCAGCAGCACTAGGAGTAGCTGCAGAAGCAATAGTAGTAGCAGCAGCAGTAGAAGAAGCAGCAGCAGCAGTAGTGGCAGTAGTAGTAATAGTAGTAGTATTTTACATGCACTGAGCTAGTAGCAGTAGTAGTGGTAGCAGCAGCAATAGAAGTGGCAGCTGCAAGGGTAGAACTAGCAGAAGATTTGACTCGCAGTGGGCCAGAAGAAGTATTAGCATCAGCAGTAATAGCTGTAGTACTAATAGACTTGCCATACACAGTGCTAATATTATTAATACTAGTAGTAGAAGTAGCAGCAGCAGCAGCAGTAGCAGTAATAGTAGCAATATTTGCCATGCACTGGACTACTGGTCGTAGCTGTACTAGTAGCTGTAGTAGCCGCTGCAGCAGCAGTAGTAGTAATATAGTAGCATTTGCCATGGACTGGATTAGTAGTAGTAGCAGCAGTAGCAGCAGCAGTAGAAGTAGCCGCAGTAGTAGTAGCAGCAGTAGGAGTAATAGTAGCAGTATATGCCATGCGCTTAGCTTGTAGTAGATGTAGTAGTAGTAGTAGTAATGGTAGCAGGAGCAGTAGAAGTGGCGGCAGTAGCAGTAGTAGTAGCAGCAGATTTGCCCAGCAATGGGCACGTAGTAGTAGTAGAAATAGCAGCAATAACAGTACAGGCAGTAGAATGACCATGCACAGAGGTATTAATATTGATAGTAGTAGAAGCTGTAGTGGCAGCAGCAACAGCAGTAGCAGTAATATAGTAGCATTTGCACAGACAGGATTAGTAGTAGTAGCAGTGGTAGCCTTAGCAGCAGTCATAGTCATAGTAGTAGTATTTGCCGAGGACTGGACTACTAGTAGTTGCAGTAGAAGGAGCAGTACTAGTAGCATCAGCAGCAGTAGTAGTGATGGTAGTAGTATTTGCCATTCCCTGGACTACTAGTTGCAGCAGTAGTAGTCACAGTAGTAGCAACTGCAGCAGTAGTGGTCATAATAGTGGTATTTGCCATGCACTGTACTAGTAGTAGTAGAAGTAGCAGCAGCATTAGAAGTAGCTGCAGCTGCAGTAATAGTAGCAGCAGAAGTACTAGTAGCAGTTGTGTTAATAGTAGTAGTATTTGCCATGAACTGTACTACCAGTAGCAGCTGTAGTAGCAGCAGCAGCACTACTAGTTACACTACTAGTATTTACCGTGCACTGGGTTAGAAGTGGTGCTAGTAGCAGCAGTAGTAGTAGTCACAGAATTAGTAGTAGTAGCAGCAGTAGTGGTAACAGTAGGAGCACTTACCATGAACTGGGTTAGTAGTAGTAGTAGTAGTAGTAGTAGTAGTAGTGGTAGCAGCACCAGTAGAAGTGACAGCAGCAGTACTAGTGACAGCAGATTTACCCTGCAGTTGGCCAGTAAAAGTAGTAGCACTTGCTGAAATAGCCATAGTAGTAGTAGATTTGCCATGCACTGGGCTGTAGTATTAATACTAGTCGTAGCAGTATTAGCAGCAGCATCAGGAGTAGTAATCGAAGTAGTATTTGCCATGCACTGGGCTGCAAGTAATACAAGTACTAGTAGACGTAGTAGCAGCAGCAGCAGTAGTAATAATGGTAGAATACCATTGCCATGCCCTGGGCTAGTAGTATTAGTAACAGTAGTAGTAGCAGCCACAGTAGAATTAGAAGCAGTAGCAGTAGTAGCAGCAGAAGTAGTCGTAAGAGCAAGAGCACTAATAGTAGCAGCAGTGGTAATAGTAGTTGTATTTGGCATGGACTGGGCTAGTAATAGTACTAGTAGCAGCAGCAGTAATGTTAGCATCAGTAGTAGTAGTAGCAGCAGTACTGGTAATATTGGTAGTATTTGAAATGCACTGGGGTAGTAGGAGTAGTAGTTGTATTGGTAGAAGCAGAAGTAGAATTGGCAGCAACATCAGTAGTAGTAGCAGCAGATTAGCCCTGCAGTGTGCACGTAGCAGTATTAGCATTAGCACTAATAGTTGTAGTACTAGAAGATTTGCCATGCACTGGCATAGTAGTGTTGATACTAGTAGTAGCAGCAGCAGAAGTAGCAGTAATAGTAGTATTTGCCATGCGCTAGACTACTAGTAGTAGCAGCAGTAGTAGAGGTAGCACCAGGAATAGAAGTGACATCAGCAGCAGTAAGAGTAGCAGCAGATATGTCCTGCAGTGGGCCAGTAGTACTAGTAGCAGTAGCAGCCATAGCAGTAGAAGGAGCCGATTTGCCATACACAGGGATAGTAGTATTGATAGTAGTAGTAGCAGTAGTAGCAGCATTGGGTGTAGTAGTAGTATCAGTAGTTTTTGCAATGCACTGGAATATTAGTAGTAGCAGTAGTAGTAGCATTGGTACAAGCAGCAGCGGTAGTACTAATAGTAGTAGTATTTGCCATGCACTGGGCGAATAGTAGTAGTAGTAGCAGCAGCAGCAGTAGAAGTAGCAGCAGCAGTAGTAGTAGCAGCAGTAGTAGTCATAGTAGTATTTGCTATGCATTGGGCGAGTAGTACTAGTAGTGGTAGCAGCAGGAGTAGAAGTGGCAGCAGCAGCAGTAGTACTTGGAGCAGATTGGCCCTGCAAGGTGTGAGTAGTAGTAGTAGAAGTAGCAGCAATAACAGTACTAGTATTAGATTTGCCATGCACAGGGCTATTAGTATTGATAGTAGTAGTAGCAGTAGTAGTAGCAGCAGCAGCAGCAGTAGTAAAGTAGTTGTATGCGTCAAGAACTGGAATACTCGTAGTAGAAGTAGTAGCAGCAGCAGCAGTAGAGGTAAGAGTAGTAGTGTTTGCCATGCACTGAACTAATTGTAGTAGTAGCAGTACCAGCAAGAATAGAAGTAGCTGCAGCAGCAGTAGTAGCAGCAACAGTAGTGGTAAAAGTAGTAGTATTTGCCATGCACTGGGCTAGTAGTAGAAGTCCTAGTAGTAGTGGTAGCAGCAGAAGTCGAAGTGGCAGCAGCAGCAATACTAGGAGCAGCAGATTTGCCATGCAGTGGGCCACCTGTAGTAGTAAGAGTAACAGCTCTAGCAGTAGTAGTAGTATATTTGCCACGCACTGGGCTAGTAGTATTGACAGTAGTAGTAGCAACAGCAGCAGTAGTCACATGAATAGTATTTGCGACACACTGGATTACTAGTAGTAGCAGAAGTAGTAGAAGTAATAGCAACAGCAGCAGCAGTAGTAGAAATACTAGTACTATTTGCCATGCACTGTGCTAGTAGTAGTAGTAATAGTAATAGCAGCAGCAGTAGAGGTAGCAGCAGCAGTGGAAATAGAAGTAGTATCCGCCATGCACTGGGTAAGAAGTAGTAGTAGTAGTAACAGCAATAGTAACAGTAGAAGTAGATTTGCCATGCACTGGGCTCGTAGTATTGATATTAGCAGTAGCCGTAGTAGCAGCATCAGCAGTAGTAATAATAGTATTACTATGTGCAATGCACTGCACTACTATCAGTAGCAGTAGCAGTAGCAATAGTAGCAGCAGCAGAAGCAGTAGTACTAATAGTAGTAGTATCTGCCATGCACTGGACTGCTAGTAGTAGCAGTAGTAGTAGAGGTAGCAACAGCAATAGATGTGACAGCAGCAACAGAAATAGTAGCAGCAGATTTGCCCTGCAGTTGGCCAGTAGTAGTAGTAGTAGTGGTAGGAGAAATAGCAGTAGTAGTAGTAGATTTGCCATGCACTGAGCTAGTAGTATTGATAGTAGTATTAGCAGTAGTAGTAGCAGCAGCAGTTGTAGTAAGAGTAGTAGTATTTGCCATTCCCTGGACTACATGTAGTACCAAGAGTAGTCACAGAAGACGCAGCAGCAGCAGTAGTGTTCATAGTACATATGTTTGCCATGCACTGGACTAGTAGTAGTAGTAGAATTAGCAGCAGCACTAGGAGTAGCTGCAGAAGCAATAGTAGTAGCAGCAGCAGTAGAAGAAGCAGCAGCAGCAGTAGTGGCAGTAGTAGTAATAGTAGTAGTATTTTACATGCACTGAGCTAGTAGCAGTAGTAGTGGTAGCAGCAGCAATAGAAGTGGCAGCTGCAAGGGTAGAACTAGCAGAAGATTTGACTCGCAGTGGGCCAGAAGAAGTATTAGCATCAGCAGTAATAGCTGTAGTACTAATAGACTTGCCATACACAGTGCTAATATTATTAATACTAGTAGTAGAAGTAGCAGCAGCAGCAGCAGTAGCAGTAATAGTAGCAATATTTGCCATGCACTGGACTACTGGTCGTAGCTGTACTAGTAGCTGTAGTAGCCGCTGCAGCAGCAGTAGTAGTAATATAGTAGCATTTGCCATGGACTGGATTAGTAGTAGTAGCAGCAGTAGCAGCAGCAGTAGAAGTAGCCGCAGTAGTAGTAGCAGCAGTAGGAGTAATAGTAGCAGTATATGCCATGCGCTTAGCTTGTAGTAGATGTAGTAGTAGTAGTAGTAATGGTAGCAGGAGCAGTAGAAGTGGCGGCAGTAGCAGTAGTAGTAGCAGCAGATTTGCCCAGCAATGGGCACGTAGTAGTAGTAGAAATAGCAGCAATAACAGTACAGGCAGTAGAATGACCATGCACAGAGGTATTAATATTGATAGTAGTAGAAGCTGTAGTGGCAGCAGCAACAGCAGTAGCAGTAATATAGTAGCATTTGCACAGACAGGATTAGTAGTAGTAGCAGTGGTAGCCTTAGCAGCAGTCAGAGTCATAGTAGTAGTATTTGCCGAGGACTGGACTACTAGTAGTTGCAGTAGAAGGAGCAGTACTAGTAGCATCAGCAGCAGTAGTAGTGATGGTAGTAGTATTTGCCATTCCCTGGACTACTAGTTGCAGCAGTAGTAGTCACAGTAGTAGCAACTGCAGCAGTAGTGGTCATAATAGTGGTATTTGCCATGCACTGTACTAGTAGTAGTAGAAGTAGCAGCAGCATTAGAAGTAGCTGCAGCTGCAGTAATAGTAGCAGCAGAAGTACTAGTAGCAGTTGTGTTAATAGTAGTAGTATTTGCCATGAACTGTACTACCAGTAGCAGCTGTAGTAGCAGCAGCAGCACTACTAGTTACACTACTAGTATTTACCGTGCACTGGGTTAGAAGTGGTGCTAGTAGCAGCAGTAGTAGTAGTCACAGAATTAGTAGTAGTAGCAGCAGTAGTGGTAACAGTAGGAGCACTTACCATGAACTGGGTTAGTAGTAGTAGTAGTAGTAGTAGTAGTAGTAGTGGTAGCAGCACCAGTAGAAGTGACAGCAGCAGTACTAGTGACAGCAGATTTACCCTGCAGTTGGCCAGTAAAAGTAGTAGCACTTGCTGAAATAGCCGTAGTAGTAGTAGATTTGCCATGCACTGGGCTGTAGTATTAATACTAGTCGTAGCAGTATTAGCAGCAGCATCAGGAGTAGTAATCGAAGTAGTATTTGCCATGCACTGGGCTGCAAGTAATACAAGTACTAGTAGACGTAGTAGCAGCAGCAGCAGTAGTAATAATGGTAGAATACCATTGCCATGCCCTGGGCTAGTAGTATTAGTAACAGTAGTAGTAGCAGCCACAGTAGAATTAGAAGCAGTAGCAGTAGTAGCAGCAGAAGTAGTCGTAAGAGCAAGAGCACTAATAGTAGCAGCAGTGGTAATAGTAGTTGTATTTGGCATGGACTGGGCTAGTAATAGTACTAGTAGCAGCAGCAGTAATGTTAGCATCAGTAGTAGTAGTAGCAGCAGTACTGGTAATATTGGTAGTATTTGAAATGCACTGGGGTAGTAGGAGTAGTAGTTGTATTGGTAGAAGCAGAAGTAGAATTGGCAGCAACATCAGTAGTAGTAGCAGCAGATTAGCCCTGCAGTGTGCACGTAGCAGTATTAGCATTAGCACTAATAGTTGTAGTACTAGAAGATTTGCCATGCACTGGCATAGTAGTGTTGATACTAGTAGTAGCAGCAGCAGAAGTAGCAGTAATAGTAGTATTTGCCATGCGCTAGACTACTAGTAGTAGCAGCAGTAGTAGAGGTAGCACCAGGAATAGAAGTGACATCAGCAGCAGTAAGAGTAGCAGCAGATATGTCCTGCAGTGGGCCAGTAGTACTAGTAGCAGTAGCAGCCATAGCAGTAGAAGGAGCCGATTTGCCATACACAGGGATAGTAGTATTGATAGTAGTAGTAGCAGTAGTAGCAGCATTGGGTGTAGTAGTAGTATCAGTAGTTTTTGCAATGCACTGGAATATTAGTAGTAGCAGTAGTAGTAGCATTGGTACAAGCAGCAGCGGTAGTACTAATAGTAGTAGTATTTGCCATGCACTGGGCGAATAGTAGTAGTAGTAGCAGCAGCAGCAGTAGAAGTAGCAGCAGCAGTAGTAGTAGCAGCAGTAGTAGTCATAGTAGTATTTGCTATGCATTGGGCGAGTAGTACTAGTAGTGGTAGCAGCAGGAGTAGAAGTGGCAGCAGCAGCAGTAGTACTTGGAGCAGATTGGCCCTGCAAGGTGTGAGTAGTAGTAGTAGAAGTAGCAGCAATAACAGTACTAGTATTAGATTTGCCATGCACAGGGCTATTAGTATGGATAGTAGTAGTAGCAGTAGTAGCAGCAGCAGCAGCAGTAGAAAAGTAGTTGTATGCGTCAAGAACTGGAATACTCGTAGTAGAAGTAGTAGCAGCAGCAGCAGTAGAGGTAAGAGTAGTAGTGTTTGCCATGCACTGAACTAATTGTAGTAGTAGCAGTACCAGCAAGAATAGAAGTAGCTGCAGCAGCAGTAGTAGCAGCAACAGTAGTGGTAAAAGTAGTAGTATTTGCCATGCACTGGGCTAGTAGTAGAAGTCCTAGTAGTAGTGGTAGCAGCAGAAGTCGAAGTGGCAGCAGCAGCAATACTAGGAGCAGCAGATTTGCCATGCAGTGGGCCACCTGTAGTAGTAAGAGTAACAGCTCTAGCAGTAGTAGTAGTATATTTGCCACGCACTGGGCTAGTAGTATTGACAGTAGTAGTAGCAACAGCAGCAGTAGTCACATGAATAGTATTTGCGACACACTGGATTACTAGTAGTAGCAGAAGTAGTAGAAGTAATAGCAACAGCAGCAGCAGTAGTAGAAATACTAGTACTATTTGCCATGCACTGTGCTAGTAGTAGTAGTAGTAGTAATAGTAATAGCAGCAGCAGTAGAGGTAGCAGCAGCAGTGGAAATAGAAGTAGTATCCGCCATGCACTGGGTAAGAAGTAGTAGTAGTAGTAACAGCAATAGTAACAGTAGAAGTAGATTTGCCATGCACTGGGCTCGTAGTATTGATATTAGCAGTAGCCGTAGTAGCAGCATCAGCAGTAGTAATAATAGTATTACTATGTGCAATGCACTGCACTACTATCAGTAGCAGTAGCAGTAGCAATAGTAGCAGCAGCAGAAGCAGTAGTACTAATAGTAGTAGTATCTGCCATGCACTGGACTGCTAGTAGTAGCAGTAGTAGTAGCAACAGCAATAGACGTGACAGCAGCAACAGAAATAGTAGCAGCAGATTTGCCCTGCAGTTGGCCAGTAGTAGTAGTAGTAGTGGTAGGAGAAATAGCAGTAGTAGTAGTAGATTTGCCATGCACTGAGCTAGTAGTATTGATAGTAGTATTAGCAGTAGTAGTAGCAGCAGCAGTTGTAGTAAGAGTAGTAGTATTTGCCATTCCCTGGACTACATGTAGTACCAAGAGTAGTCACAGAAGACGCAGCAGCAGCAGTAGTGTTCATAGTACATATGTTTGCCATGCACTGGACTAGTAGTAGTAGTAGAATTAGCAGCAGCACTAGGAGTAGCTGCAGAAGCAATAGTAGTAGCAGCAGCAGTAGAAGAAGCAGCAGCAGCAGTAGTGGCAGTAGTAGTAATAGTAGTAGTATTTTACATGCACTGAGCTAGTAGCAGTAGTAGTGGTAGCAGCAGCAATAGAAGTGGCAGCTGCAAGGGTAGAACTAGCAGAAGATTTGACTCGCAGTGGGCCAGAAGAAGTATTAGCATCAGCAGTAATAGCTGTAGTACTAATAGACTTGCCATACACAGTGCTAATATTATTAATACTAGTAGTAGAAGTAGCAGCAGCAGCAGCAGTAGCAGTAATAGTAGCAATATTTGCCATGCACTGGACTACTGGTCGTAGCTGTACTAGTAGCTGTAGTAGCCGCTGCAGCAGCAGTAGTAGTAATATAGTAGCATTTGCCATGGACTGGATTAGTAGTAGTAGCAGCAGTAGCAGCAGCAGTAGAAGTAGCCGCAGTAGTAGTAGCAGCAGTAGGAGTAATAGTAGCAGTATATGCCATGCGCTTAGCTTGTAGTAGATGTAGTAGTAGTAGTAGTAATGGTAGCAGGAGCAGTAGAAGTGGCGGCAGTAGCAGTAGTAGTAGCAGCAGATTTGCCCAGCAATGGGCACGTAGTAGTAGTAGAAATAGCAGCAATAACAGTACAGGCAGTAGAATGACCATGCACAGAGGTATTAATATTGATAGTAGTAGAAGCTGTAGTGGCAGCAGCAACAGCAGTAGCAGTAATATAGTAGCATTTGCACAGACAGGATTAGTAGTAGTAGCAGTGGTAGCCTTAGCAGCAGTCAGAGTCATAGTAGTAGTATTTGCCGAGGACTGGACTACTAGTAGTTGCAGTAGAAGGAGCAGTACTAGTAGCATCAGCAGCAGTAGTAGTGATGGTAGTAGTATTTGCCATTCCCTGGACTACTAGTTGCAGCAGTAGTAGTCACAGTAGTAGCAACTGCAGCAGTAGTGGTCATAATAGTGGTATTTGCCATGCACTGTACTAGTAGTAGTAGAAGTAGCAGCAGCATTAGAAGTAGCTGCAGCTGCAGTAATAGTAGCAGCAGAAGTACTAGTAGCAGTTGTGTTAATAGTAGTAGTATTTGCCATGAACTGTACTACCAGTAGCAGCTGTAGTAGCAGCAGCAGCACTACTAGTTACACTACTAGTATTTACCATGCACTGGGTTAGAAGTGGTGCTAGTAGCAGCAGTAGTAGTAGTCACAGAATTAGTAGTAGTAGCAGCAGTAGTGGTAACAGTAGGAGCACTTACCATGAACTGGGTTAGTAGTAGTAGTAGTAGTAGTAGTAGTGGTAGCAGCACCAGTAGAAGTGACAGCAGCAGTACTAGTGACAGCAGATTTACCCTGCAGTTGGCCAGTAAAAGTAGTAGCACTTGCTGAAATAGCCGTAGTAGTAGTAGATTTGCCATGCACTGGGCTGTAGTATTAATACTAGTCGTAGCAGTATTAGCAGCAGCATCAGGAGTAGTAATCGAAGTAGTATTTGCCATGCACTGGGCTGCAAGTAATACAAGTACTAGTAGACGTAGTAGCAGCAGCAGCAGTAGTAATAATGGTAGAATACCATTGCCATGCCCTGGGCTAGTAGTATTAGTAACAGTAGTAGTAGCAGCCACAGTAGAATTAGAAGCAGTAGCAGTAGTAGCAGCAGAAGTAGTCGTAAGAGCAAGAGCACTAATAGTAGCAGCAGTGGTAATAGTAGTTGTATTTGGCATGGACTGGGCTAGTAATAGTACTAGTAGCAGCAGCAGTAATGTTAGCATCAGTAGTAGTAGTAGCAGCAGTACTGGTAATATTGGTAGTATTTGAAATGCACTGGGGTAGTAGGAGTAGTAGTTGTATTGGTAGAAGCAGAAGTAGAATTGGCAGCAACATCAGTAGTAGTAGCAGCAGATTAGCCCTGCAGTGTGCACGTAGCAGTATTAGCATTAGCACTAATAGTTGTAGTACTAGAAGATTTGCCATGCACTGGCATAGTAGTGTTGATACTAGTAGGAGCAGCAGCAGAAGTAGCAGTAATAGTAGTATTTGCCATGCGCTAGACTACTAGTAGTAGCAGCAGTAGTAGAGGTAGCACCAGGAATAGAAGTGACATCAGCAGCAGTAAGAGTAGCAGCAGATATGTCCTGCAGTGGGCCAGTAGTACTAGTAGCAGTAGCAGCCATAGCAGTAGAAGGAGCCGATTTGCCATACACAGGGATAGTAGTATTGATAGTAGTAGTAGCAGTAGTAGCAGCATTGGGTGTAGTAGTAGTATCAGTAGTTTTTGCAATGCACTGGAATATTAGTAGTAGCAGTAGTAGTAGCATTGGTACAAGCAGCAGCGGTAGTACTAATAGTAGTAGTATTTGCCATGCACTGGGCGAATAGTAGTAGTAGTAGCAGCAGCAGCAGTAGAAGTAGCAGCAGCAGTAGTAGTAGCAGCAGTAGTAGTCATAGTAGTATTTGCTATGCATTGGGCGAGTAGTACTAGTAGTGGTAGCAGCAGGAGTAGAAGTGGCAGCAGCAGCAGTAGTAGTTGGAGCAGATTGGCCCTGCAAGGTGTGAGTAGTAGTAGTAGAAGTAGCAGCAATAACAGTACTAGTATTAGATTTGCCATGCACAGGGCTATTAGTATGGATAGTAGTAGTAGCAGTAGTAGTAGCAGCAGCAGCAGCAGTAGTAAAGTAGTTGTATGCGTCAAGAACTGGAATACTCGTAGTAGAAGTAGTAGCAGCAGCAGCAGTAGAGGTAAGAGTAGTAGTGTTTGCCATGCACTGAACTAATTGTAGTAGTAGCAGTACCAGCAAGAATAGAAGTAGCTGCAGCAGCAGTAGTAGCAGCAACAGTAGTGGTAAAAGTAGTAGTATTTGCCATGCACTGGGCTAGTAGTAGAAGTCCTAGTAGTAGTGGTAGCAGCAGAAGTCGAAGTGGCAGCAGCAGCAATACTAGGAGCAGCAGATTTGCCATGCAGTGGGCCACCTGTAGTAGTAAGAGTAACAGCTCTAGCAGTAGTAGTAGTATATTTGCCACGCACTGGGCTAGTAGTATTGACAGTAGTAGTAGCAACAGCAGCAGTAGTCACATGAATAGTATTTGCGACACACTGGATTACTAGTAGTAGCAGAAGTAGTAGAAGTAATAGCAACAGCAGCAGCAGTAGTAGAAATACTAGTACTATTTGCCATGCACTGTGCTAGTAGTAGTAGTAGTAGTAATAGTAATAGCAGCAGCAGTAGAGGTAGCAGCAGCAGTGGAAATAGAAGTAGTATCCGCCATGCACTGGGTAAGAAGTAGTAGTAGTAGTAACAGCAATAGTAACAGTAGAAGTAGATTTGCCATGCACTGGGCTCGTAGTATTGATATTAGCAGTAGCCGTAGTAGCAGCATCAGCAGTAGTAATAATAGTATTACTATGTGCAATGCACTGCACTACTATCAGTAGCAGTAGCAGTAGCAATAGTAGCAGCAGCAGAAGCAGTAGTACTAATAGTAGTAGTATCTGCCATGCACTGGACTGCTAGTAGTAGCAGTAGTAGTAGAGGTAGCAACAGCAATAGATGTGACAGCAGCAACAGAAATAGTAGCAGCAGATTTGCCCTGCAGTTGGCCAGTAGTAGTAGTAGTAGTAGTGGTAGGAGAAATAGCAGTAGTAGTAGTAGATTTGCCATGCACTGAGCTAGTAGTATTGATAGTAGTATTAGCAGTAGTAGTAGCAGCAGCAGTTGTAGTAAGAGTAGTAGTATTTGCCATTCCCTGGACTACATGTAGTACCAAGAGTAGTCACAGAAGACGCAGCAGCAGCAGTAGTGTTCATAGTACATATGTTTGCCATGCACTGGACTAGTAGTAGTAGTAGAATTAGCAGCAGCACTAGGAGTAGCTGCAGAAGCAATAGTAGTAGCAGCAGCAGTAGAAGAAGCAGCAGCAGCAGTAGTGGCAGTAGTAGTAATAGTAGTAGTATTTTACATGCACTGAGCTAGTAGCAGTAGTAGTGGTAGCAGCAGCAATAGAAGTGGCAGCTGCAAGGGTAGAACTAGCAGAAGATTTGACTCGCAGTGGGCCAGAAGAAGTATTAGCATCAGCAGTAATAGCTGTAGTACTAATAGACTTGCCATACACAGTGCTAATATTATTAATACTAGTAGTAGAAGTAGCAGCAGCAGCAGCAGTAGCAGTAATAGTAGCAATATTTGCCATGCACTGGACTACTGGTCGTAGCTGTACTAGTAGCTGTAGTAGCCGCTGCAGCAGCAGTAGTAGTAATATAGTAGCATTTGCCATGGACTGGATTAGTAGTAGTAGCAGCAGTAGCAGCAGCAGTAGAAGTAGCCGCAGTAGGAGTAGCAGCAGTAGGAGTAATAGTAGCAGTATATGCCATGCGCTTAGCTTGTAGTAGATGTAGTAGTAGTAGTAGTAATGGTAGCAGGAGCAGTAGAAGTGGCGGCAGTAGCAGTAGTAGTAGCAGCAGATTTGCCCAGCAATGGGCACGTAGTAGTAGTAGAAATAGCAGCAATAACAGTACAGGCAGTAGAATGACCATGCACAGAGGTATTAATATTGAGAGTAGTAGAAGCTGTAGTGGCAGCAGCAACAGCAGTAGCAGTAATATAGTAGCATTTGCACAGACAGGATTAGTAGTAGTAGCAGTGGTAGCCTTAGCAGCAGTCATAGTCATAGTAGTAGTATTTGCCGAGGACTGGACTACTAGTAGTTGCAGTAGAAGGAGCAGTACTAGTAGCATCAGCAGCAGTAGTAGTGATGGTAGTAGTATTTGCCATTCCCTGGACTACTAGTTGCAGCAGTAGTAGTCACAGTAGTAGCAACTGCAGCAGTAGTGGTCATAATAGTGGTATTTGCCATGCACTGTACTAGTAGTAGTAGAATTAGCAGCAGCATTAGAAGTAGCTGCAGCTGCAGTAATAGTAGCAGCAGAAGTACTAGTAGCAGTTGTGTTAATAGTAGTAGTATTTGCCATGAACTGTACTACCAGTAGCAGCTGTAGTAGCAGCAGCAGCACTACTAGTTACACTACTAGTATTTACCATGCACTGGGTTAGAAGTGGTGCTAGTAGCAGCAGTAGTAGTAGTCACAGAATTAGTAGTAGTAGCAGCAGTAGTGGTAACAGTAGGAGCACTTACCATGAACTGGGTTAGTAGTAGTAGTAGTAGTAGTAGTAGTAGTAGTAGTGGTAGCAGCACCAGTAGAAGTGACAGCAGCAGTACTAGTGACAGCAGATTTACCCTGCAGTTGGCCAGTAAAAGTAGTAGCACTTGCTGAAATAGCCGTAGTAGTAGTAGATTTGCCATGCACTGGGCTGTAGTATTAATACTAGTCGTAGCAGTATTAGCAGCAGCATCAGGAGTAGTAATCGAAGTAGTATTTGCCATGCACTGGGCTACAAGTAATACAAGTACTAGTAGACGTAGTAGCAGCAGCAGCAGTAGTAATAATGGTAGAATACCATTGCCATGCCCTGGGCTAGTAGTATTAGTAACAGTAGTAGTAGCAGCCACAGTAGAATTAGAAGCAGTAGCAGTAGTAGCAGCAGAAGTAGTCGTAAGAGCAAGAGCACTAATAGTAGCAGCAGTGGTAATAGTAGTTGTATTTGGCATGGACTGGGCTAGTAATAGTACTAGTAGCAGCAGCAGTAATGTTAGCATCAGTAGTAGTAGTAGCAGCAGTACTGGTAATATTGGTAGTATTTGAAATGCACTGGGGTAGTAGGAGTAGTAGTTGTATTGGTAGAAGCAGAAGTAGAATTGGCAGCAACATCAGTAGTAGTAGCAGCAGATTAGCCCTGCAGTGTGCACGTAGCAGTATTAGCATTAGCACTAATAGTTGTAGTACTAGAAGATTTGCCATGCACTGGCATAGTAGTGTTGATACTAGTAGTAGCAGCAGCAGAAGTAGCAGTAATAGTAGTATTTGCCATGCGCTAGACTACTAGTAGTAGCAGCAGTAGTAGAGGTAGCACCAGGAATAGAAGTGACATCAGCAGCAGTAAGAGTAGCAGCAGATATGTCCTGCAGTGGGCCAGTAGTACTAGTAGCAGTAGCAGCCATAGCAGTAGAAGGAGCCGATTTGCCATACACAGGGATAGTAGTATTGATAGTAGTAGTAGCAGTAGTAGCAGCATTGGGTGTAGTAGTAGTATCAGTAGTTTTTGCAATGCACTGGAATATTAGTAGTAGCAGTAGTAGTAGCATTGGTACAAGCAGCAGCGGTAGTACTAATAGTAGTAGTATTTGCCATGCACTGGGCGAATAGTAGTAGTAGTAGCAGCAGCAGCAGTAGAAGTAGCAGCAGCAGTAGTAGTAGCAGCAGTAGTAGTCATAGTAGTATTTGCTATGCATTGGGCGAGTAGTACTAGTAGTGGTAGCAGCAGGAGTAGAAGTGGCAGCAGCAGCAGTAGTACTTGGAGCAGATTGGCCCTGCAAGCTGTGAGTAGTAGTAGTAGAAGTAGCAGCAATAACAGTACTAGTATTAGATTTGCCATGCACAGGGCTATTAGTATTGATAGTAGTAGTAGCAGTAGTAGTAGCAGCAGCAGCAGCAGTAGTAAAGTAGTTGTATGCGTCAAGAACTGGAATACTCGTAGTAGAAGTAGTAGCAGCAGCAGCAGTAGAGGTAAGAGTAGTAGTGTTTGCCATGCACTGAACTAATTGTAGTAGTAGCAGTACCAGCAAGAATAGAAGTAGCTGCAGCAGCAGTAGTAGCAGCAACAGTAGTGGTAAAAGTAGTAGTATTTGCCATGCACTGGGCTAGTAGTAGAAGTCCTAGTAGTAGTGGTAGCAGCAGAAGTCGAAGTGGCAGCAGCAGCAATACTAGGAGCAGCAGATTTGCCATGCAGTGGGCCACCTGTAGTAGTAAGAGTAACAGCTCTAGCAGTAGTAGTAGTATATTTGCCACGCACTGGGCTAGTAGTATTGACAGTAGTAGTAGCAACAGCAGCAGTAGTCACATGAATAGTATTTGCGACACACTGGATTACTAGTAGTAGCAGAAGTAGTAGAAGTAATAGCAACAGCAGCAGCAGTAGTAGAAATACTAGTACTATTTGCCATGCACTGTGCTAGTAGTAGTAGTAGTAGTAATAGTAATAGCAGCAGCAGTAGAGGTAGCAGCAGCAGTGGAAATAGAAGTAGTATCCGCCATGCACTGGGTAAGAAGTAGTAGTAGTAGTAACAGCAATAGTAACAGTAGAAGTAGATTTGCCATGCACTGGGCTCGTAGTATTGATATTAGCAGTAGCCGTAGTAGCAGCATCAGCAGTAGTAATAATAGTATTACTATGTGCAATGCACTGCACTACTATCAGTAGCAGTAGCAGTAGCAATAGTAGCAGCAGCAGAAGCAGTAGTACTAATAGTAGTAGTATCTGCCATGCACTGGACTGCTAGTAGTAGCAGTAGTAGTAGAGGTAGCAACAGCAATAGATGTGACAGCAGCAACAGAAATAGTAGCAGCAGATTTGCCCTGCAGTTGGCCAGTAGTAGTAGTAGTAGTAGTGGTAGGAGAAATAGCAGTAGTAGTAGTAGATTTGCCATGCACTGAGCTAGTAGTATTGATAGTAGTATTAGCAGTAGTAGTAGCAGCAGCAGTTGTAGTAAGAGTAGTAGTATTTGCCATTCCCTGGACTACATGTAGTACCAAGAGTAGTCACAGAAGACGCAGCAGCAGCAGTAGTGTTCATAGTACATATGTTTGCCATGCACTGGACTAGTAGTAGTAGTAGAATTAGCAGCAGCACTAGGAGTAGCTGCAGAAGCAATAGTAGTAGCAGCAGCAGTAGAAGAAGCAGCAGCAGCAGTAGTGGCAGTAGTAGTAATAGTAGTAGTATTTTACATGCACTGAGCTAGTAGCAGTAGTAGTGGTAGCAGCAGCAATAGAAGTGGCAGCTGCAAGGGTAGAACTAGCAGAAGATTTGACTCGCAGTGGGCCAGAAGAAGTATTAGCATCAGCAGTAATAGCTGTAGTACTAATAGACTTGCCATACACAGTGCTAATATTATTAATACTAGTAGTAGAAGTAGCAGCAGCAGCAGCAGTAGCAGTAATAGTAGCAATATTTGCCATGCACTGGACTACTGGTCGTAGCTGTACTAGTAGCTGTAGTAGCCGCTGCAGCAGCAGTAGTAGTAATATAGTAGCATTTGCCATGGACTGGATTAGTAGTAGTAGCAGCAGTAGCAGCAGCAGTAGAAGTAGCCGCAGTAGGAGTAGCAGCAGTAGGAGTAATAGTAGCAGTATATGCCATGCGCTTAGCTTGTAGTAGATGTAGTAGTAGTAGTAGTAATGGTAGCAGGAGCAGTAGAAGTGGCGGCAGTAGCAGTAGTAGTAGCAGCAGATTTGCCCAGCAATGGGCACGTAGTAGTAGTAGAAATAGCAGCAATAACAGTACAGGCAGTAGAATGACCATGCACAGAGGTATTAATATTGATAGTAGTAGAAGCTGTAGTGGCAGCAGCAACAGCAGTAGCAGTAATATAGTAGCATTTGCACAGACAGGATTAGTAGTAGTAGCAGTGGTAGCCTTAGCAGCAGTCAGAGTCATAGTAGTAGTATTTGCCGAGGACTGGACTACTAGTAGTTGCAGTAGAAGGAGCAGTACTAGTAGCATCAGCAGCAGTAGTAGTGATGGTAGTAGTATTTGCCATTCCCTGGACTACTAGTTGCAGCAGTAGTAGTCACAGTAGTAGCAACTGCAGCAGTAGTGGTCATAATAGTGGTATTTGCCATGCACTGTACTAGTAGTAGTAGAAGTAGCAGCAGCATTAGAAGTAGCTGCAGCTGCAGTAATAGTTGCAGCAGAAGTACTAGTAGCAGTTGTGTTAATAGTAGTAGTATTTGCCATGAACTGTACTACCAGTAGCAGCTGTAGTAGCAGCAGCAGCACTACTAGTTACACTACTAGTATTTACCATGCACTGGGTTAGAAGTGGTGCTAGTAGCAGCAGTAGTAGTAGTCACAGAATTAGTAGTAGTAGCAGCAGTAGTGGTAACAGTAGGAGCACTTACCATGAACTGGGTTAGTAGTAGTAGTAGTAGTAGTAGTAGTAGTAGTAGTGGTAGCAGCACCAGTAGAAGTGACAGCAGCAGTACTAGTGACAGCAGATTTACCCTGCAGTTGGCCAGTAAAAGTAGTAGCACTTGCTGAAATAGCCGTAGTAGTAGTAGATTTGCCATGCACTGGGCTGTAGTATTAATACTAGTCGTAGCAGTATTAGCAGCAGCATCAGGAGTAGTAATCGAAGTAGTATTTGCCATGCACTGGGCTGCAAGTAATACAAGTACTAGTAGACGTAGTAGCAGCAGCAGCAGTAGTAATAATGGTAGAATACCATTGCCATGCCCTGGGCTAGTAGTATTAGTAACAGTAGTAGTAGCAGCCACAGTAGAATTAGAAGCAGTAGCAGTAGTAGCAGCAGAAGTAGTCGTAAGAGCAAGAGCACTAATAGTAGCAGCAGTGGTAATAGTAGTTGTATTTGGCATGGACTGGGCTAGTAATAGTACTAGTAGCAGCAGCAGTAATGTTAGCATCAGTAGTAGTAGTAGCAGCAGTACTGGTAATATTGGTAGTATTTGAAATGCACTGGGGTAGTAGGAGTAGTAGTTGTATTGGTAGAAGCAGAAGTAGAATTGGCAGCAACATCAGTAGTAGTAGCAGCAGATTAGCCCTGCAGTGTGCACGTAGCAGTATTAGCATTAGCACTAATAGTTGTAGTACTAGAAGATTTGCCATGCACTGGCATAGTAGTGTTGATACTAGTAGTAGCAGCAGCAGAAGTAGCAGTAATAGTAGTATTTGCCATGCGCTAGACTACTAGTAGTAGCAGCAGTAGTAGAGGTAGCACCAGGAATAGAAGTGACATCAGCAGCAGTAAGAGTAGCAGCAGATATGTCCTGCAGTGGGCCAGTAGTACTAGTAGCAGTAGCAGCCATAGCAGTAGAAGGAGCCGATTTGCCATACACAGGGATAGTAGTATTGATAGTAGTAGTAGCAGTAGTAGCAGCATTGGGTGTAGTAGTAGTATCAGTAGTTTTTGCAATGCACTGGAATATTAGTAGTAGCAGTAGTAGTAGCATTGGTACAAGCAGCAGCGGTAGTACTAATAGTAGTAGTATTTGCCATGCACTGGGCGAATAGTAGTAGTAGTAGCAGCAGCAGCAGTAGAAGTAGCAGCAGCAGTAGTAGTAGCAGCAGTAGTAGTCATAGTAGTATTTGCTATGCATTGGGCGAGTAGTACTAGTAGTGGTAGCAGCAGGAGTAGAAGTGGCAGCAGCAGCAGTAGTACTTGGAGCAGATTGGCCCTGCAAGGTGTGAGTAGTAGTAGTAGAAGTAGCAGCAATAACAGTACTAGTATTAGATTTGCCATGCACAGGGCTATTAGTATTGATAGTAGTAGTAGCAGTAGTAGTAGCAGCAGGAGCAGCAGTAGTAAAGTAGTTGTATGCGTCAAGAACTGGAATACTCGTAGTAGAAGTAGTAGCAGCAGCAGCAGTAGAGGTAAGAGTAGTAGTGTTTGCCATGCACTGAACTAATTGTAGTAGTAGCAGTACCAGCAAGAATAGAAGTAGCTGCAGCAGCAGTAGTAGCAGCAACAGTAGTGGTAAAAGTAGTAGTATTTGCCATGCACTGGGCTAGTAGTAGAAGTCCTAGTAGTAGTGGTAGCAGCAGAAGTCGAAGTGGCAGCAGCAGCAATACTAGGAGCAGCAGATTTGCCATGCAGTGGGCCACCTGTAGTAGTAAGTGTAACAGCTCTAGCAGTAGTAGTAGTATATTTGCCACACACTGGGCTAGTAGTATTGACAGTAGTAGTAGCAACAGCAGCAGTAGTCACATGAATAGTATTTGCGACACACTGGATTACTAGTAGTAGCAGAAGTAGTAGAAGTAATAGCAACAGCAGCAGCAGTAGTAGAAATACTAGTACTATTTGCCATGCACTGTGCTAGTAGTAGTAGTAGTAGTAATAGTAATAGCAGCAGCAGTAGAGGTAGCAGCAGCAGTGGAAATAGAAGTAGTATCCGCCATGCACTGGGTAAGAAGTAGTAGTAGTAGTAACAGCAATAGTAACAGTAGAAGTAGATTTGCCATGCACTGGGCTCGTAGTATTGATATTAGCAGTAGCCGTAGTAGCAGCATCAGCAGTAGTAATAATAGTATTACTATGTGCAATGCACTGCACTACTATCAGTAGCAGTAGCAGTAGCAATAGTAGCAGCAGCAGAAGCAGTAGTACTAATAGTAGTAGTATCTGCCATGCACTGGACTGCTAGTAGTAGCAGTAGTAGTAGAGGTAGCAACAGCAATAGATGTGACAGCAGCAACAGAAATAGTAGCAGCAGATTTGCCCTGCAGTTGGCCAGTAGTAGTAGTAGTAGTAGTGGTAGGAGAAATAGCAGTAGTAGTAGTAGATTTGCCATGCACTGAGCTAGTAGTATTGATAGTAGTATTAGCAGTAGTAGTAGCAGCAGCAGTTGTAGTAAGAGTAGTAGTATTTGCCATTCCCTGGACTACATGTAGTACCAAGAGTAGTCACAGAAGACGCAGCAGCAGCAGTAGTGTTCATAGTACATATGTTTGCCATGCACTGGACTAGTAGTAGTAGTAGAATTAGCAGCAGCACTAGGAGTAGCTGCAGAAGCAATAGTAGTAGCAGCAGCAGTAGAAGAAGCAGCAGCAGCAGTAGTGGCAGTAGTAGTAATAGTAGTAGTATTTTACATGCACTGAGCTAGTAGCAGTAGTAGTGGTAGCAGCAGCAATAGAAGTGGCAGCTGCAAGGGTAGAACTAGCAGAAGATTTGACTCGCAGTGGGCCAGAAGAAGTATTAGCATCAGCAGTAATAGCTGTAGTACTAATAGACTTGCCATACACAGTGCTAATATTATTAATACTAGTAGTAGAAGTAGCAGCAGCAGCAGCAGTAGCAGTAATAGTAGCAATATTTGCCATGCACTGGACTACTGGTCGTAGCTGTACTAGTAGCTGTAGTAGCCGCTGCAGCAGCAGTAGTAGTAATAGAGTAGCATTTGCCATGGACTGGATTAGTAGTAGTAGCAGCAGTAGCAGCAGCAGTAGAAGTAGCCGCAGTAGGAGTAGCAGCAGTAGGAGTAATAGTAGCAGTATATGCCATGCGCTTAGCTTGTAGTAGATGTAGTAGTAGTAGTAGTAATGGTAGCAGGAGCAGTAGAAGTGGCGGCAGTAGCAGTAGTAGTAGCAGCAGATTTGCCCAGCAATGGGCACGTAGTAGTAGTAGAAATAGCAGCAATAACAGTACAGGCAGTAGAATGACCATGCACAGAGGTATTAATATTGATAGTAGTAGAAGCTGTAGTGGCAGCAGCAACAGCAGTAGCAGTAATATAGTAGCATTTGCACAGACAGGATTAGTAGTAGTAGCAGTGGTAGCCTTAGCAGCAGTCAGAGTCATAGTAGTAGTATTTGCCGAGGACTGGACTACTAGTAGTTGCAGTAGAAGGAGCAGTACTAGTAGCATCAGCAGCAGTAATAGTGATGGTAGTAGTATTTGCCATTCCCTGGACTACTAGTTGCAGCAGTAGTAGTCACAGTAGTAGCAACTGCAGCAGTAGTGGTCATAATAGTGGTATTTGCCATGCACTGTACTAGTAGTAGTAGAATTAGCAGCAGCATTAGAAGTAGCTGCAGCTGCAGTAATAGTAGCAGCAGAAGTACTAGTAGCAGTTGTGTTAATAGTAGTAGTATTTGCCATGAACTGTACTACCAGTAGCAGCTGTAGTAGCAGCAGCAGCACTACTAGTTACACTACTAGTATTTACCATGCACTGGGTTAGAAGTGGTGCTAGTAGCAGCAGTAGTAGTAGTCACAGAATTAGTAGTAGTAGCAGCAGTAGTGGTAACAGTAGGAGCACTTACCATGAACTGGGTTAGTAGTAGTAGTAGTAGTAGTAGTAGTAGTAGTAGTGGTAGCAGCACCAGTAGAAGTGACAGCAGCAGTACTAGTGACAGCAGATTTACCCTGCAGTTGGCCAGTAAAAGTAGTAGCACTTGCTGAAATAGCCGTAGTAGTAGTAGATTTGCCATGCACTGGGCTGTAGTATTAATACTAGTCGTAGCAGTATTAGCAGCAGCATCAGGAGTAGTAATCGAAGTAGTATTTGCCATGCACTGGGCTGCAAGTAATACAAGTACTAGTAGACGTAGTAGCAGCAGCAGCAGTAGTAATAATGGTAGAATACCATTGCCATGCCCTGGGCTAGTAGTATTAGTAACAGTAGTAGTAGCAGCCACAGTAGAATTAGAAGCAGTAGCAGTAGTAGCAGCAGAAGTAGTCGTAAGAGCAAGAGCACTAATAGTAGCAGCAGTGGTAATAGTAGTTGTATTTGGCATGGACTGGGCTAGTAATAGTACTAGTAGCAGCAGCAGTAATGTTAGCATCAGTAGTAGTAGTAGCAGCAGTACTGGTAATATTGGTAGTATTTGAAATGCACTGGGGTAGTAGGAGTAGTAGTTGTATTGGTAGAAGCAGAAGTAGAATTGGCAGCAACATCAGTAGTAGTAGCAGCAGATTAGCCCTGCAGTGTGCACGTAGCAGTATTAGCATTAGCACTAATAGTTGTAGTAGTAGAAGATTTGCCATGCACTGGCATAGTAGTGTTGATACTAGTAGGAGCAGCAGCAGAAGTAGCAGTAATAGTAGTATTTGCCATGTGCTAGACTACTAGTAGTAGCAGCAGTAGTAGAGGTAGCACCAGGAATAGAAGTGACATCAGCAGCAGTAAGAGTAGCAGCAGATATGTCCTGCAGTGGGCCAGTAGTACTAGTAGCAGTAGCAGCCATAGCAGTAGAAGGAGCCGATTTGCCATACACAGGGATAGTAGTATTGATAGTAGTAGTAGCAGTAGTAGCAGCATTGGGTGTAGTAGTAGTATCAGTAGTTTTTGCAATGCACTGGAATATTAGTAGTAGCAGTAGTAGTAGCATTGGTACAAGCAGCAGCGGTAGTACTAATAGTAGTAGTATTTGCCATGCACTGGGCGAATAGTAGTAGTAGTAGCAGCAGCAGCAGTAGAAGTAGCAGCAGCAGTAGTAGTAGCAGCAGTAGTAGTCATAGTAGTATTTGCTATGCATTGGGCGAGTAGTACTAGTAGTGGTAGCAGCAGGAGTAGAAGTGGCAGCAGCAGCAGTAGTAGTTGGAGCAGATTGGCCCTGCAAGGTGTGAGTAGTAGTAGTAGAAGTAGCAGCAATAACAGTACTAGTATTAGATTTGCCATGCACAGGGCTATTAGTATTGATAGTAGTAGTAGCAGTAGTAGTAGCAGCAGCAGCAGCAGTAGTAAAGTAGTTGTATGCGTCAAGAACTGGAATACTCGTAGTAGAAGTAGTAGCAGCAGCAGCAGTAGAGGTAAGAGTAGTAGTGTTTGCCATGCACTGAACTAATTGTAGTAGTAGCAGTACCAGCAAGAATAGAAGTAGCTGCAGCAGCAGTAGTAGCAGCAACAGTAGTGGTAAAAGTAGTAGTATTTGCCATGCACTGGGCTAGTAGTAGAAGTCCTAGTAGTAGTGGTAGCAGCAGAAGTCGAAGTGGCAGCAGCAGCAATACTAGGAGCAGCAGATTTGCCATGCAGTGGGCCACCTGTAGTAGTAAGAGTAACAGCTCTAGCAGTAGTAGTAGTATATTTGCCACGCACTGGGCTAGTAGTATTGACAGTAGTAGTAGCAACAGCAGCAGTAGTCACATGAATAGTATTTGCGACACACTGGATTACTAGTAGTAGCAGAAGTAGTAGAAGTAATAGCAACAGCAGCAGCAGTAGTAGAAATACTAGTACTATTTGCCATGCACTGTGCTAGTAGTAGTAGTAGTAGTAATAGTAATAGCAGCAGCAGTAGAGGTAGCAGCAGCAGTGGAAATAGAAGTAGTATCCGCCATGCACTGGGTAAGAAGTAGTAGTAGTAGTAACAGCAATAGTAACAGTAGAAGTAGATTTGCCATGCACTGGGCTCGTAGTATTGATATTAGCAGTAGCCGTAGTAGCAGCATCAGCAGTAGTAATAATAGTATTACTATGTGCAATGCACTGCACTACTATCAGTAGCAGTAGCAGTAGCAATAGTAGCAGCATCAGAAGCAGTAGTACTAATAGTAGTAGTATCTGCCATGCACTGGACTGCTAGTAGTAGCAGTAGTAGTAGAGGTAGCAACAGCAATAGATGTGACAGCAGCAACAGAAATAGTAGCAGCAGATTTGCCCTGCAGTTGGCCAGTAGTAGTAGTAGTAGTAGTGGTAGGAGAAATAGCAGTAGTAGTAGTAGATTTGCCATGCACTGAGCTAGTAGTATTGATAGTAGTATTAGCAGTAGTAGTAGCAGCAGCAGTTGTAGTAAGAGTAGTAGTATTTGCCATTCCCTGGACTACATGTAGTACCAAGAGTAGTCACAGAAGACGCAGCAGCAGCAGTAGTGTTCATAGTACATATGTTTGCCATGCACTGGACTAGTAGTAGTAGTAGAATTAGCAGCAGCACTAGGAGTAGCTGCAGAAGCAATAGTAGTAGCAGCAGCAGTAGAAGAAGCAGCAGCAGCAGTAGTGGCAGTAGTAGTAATAGTAGTAGTATTTTACATGCACTGAGCTAGTAGCAGTAGTAGTGGTAGCAGCAGCAATAGAAGTGGCAGCTGCAAGGGTAGAACTAGCAGAAGATTTGACTCGCAGTGGGCCAGAAGAAGTATTAGCATCAGCAGTAATAGCTGTAGTACTAATAGACTTGCCATACACAGTGCTAATATTATTAATACTAGTAGTAGAAGTAGCAGCAGCAGCAGCAGTAGCAGTAATAGTAGCAATATTTGCCATGCACTGGACTACTGGTCGTAGCTGTACTAGTAGCTGTAGTAGCCGCTGCAGCAGCAGTAGTAGTAATAGAGTAGCATTTGCCATGGACTGGATTAGTAGTAGTAGCAGCAGTAGCAGCAGCAGTAGAAGTAGCCGCAGTAGTAGTAGCAGCAGTAGGAGTAATAGTAGCAGTATATGCCATGCGCTTAGCTTGTAGTAGATGTAGTAGTAGTAGTAGTAATGGTAGCAGGAGCAGTAGAAATGGCGGCAGTAGCAGTAGTAGTAGCAGCAGATTTGCCCAGCAATGGGCACGTAGTAGTAGTAGAAATAGCAGCAATAACAGTACAGGCAGTAGAATGACCATGCACAGAGGTATTAATATTGATAGTAGTAGAAGCTGTAGTGGCAGCAGCAACAGCAGTAGCAGTAATATAGTAGCATTTGCACAGACAGGATTAGTAGTAGTAGCAGTGGTAGCCTTAGCAGCAGTCAGAGTCATAGTAGTAGTATTTGCCGAGGACTGGACTACTAGTAGTTGCAGTAGAAGGAGCAGTACTAGTAGCATCAGCAGCAGTAGTAGTGATGGTAGTAGTATTTGCCATTCCCTGGACTACTAGTTGCAGCAGTAGTAGTCACAGTAGTAGCAACTGCAGCAGTAGTGGTCATAATAGTGGTATTTGCCATGCACTGTACTAGTAGTAGTAGAAGTAGCAGCAGCATTAGAAGTAGCTGCAGCTGCAGTAATAGTAGCAGCAGAAGTACTAGTAGCAGTTGTGTTAATAGTAGTAGTATTTGCCATGAACTGTACTACCAGTAGCAGCTGTAGTAGCAGCAGCAGCACTACTAGTTACACTACTAGTATTTACCATGCACTGGGTTAGAAGTGGTGCTAGTAGCAGCAGTAGTAGTAGTCACAGAATTAGTAGTAGTAGCAGCAGTAGTGGTAACAGTAGGAGCACTTACCATGAACTGGGTTAGTAGTAGTAGTAGTAGTAGTAGTAGTAGTAGTAGTGGTAGCAGCACCAGTAGAAGTGACAGCAGCAGTACTAGTGACAGCAGATTTACCCTGCAGTTGGCCAGTAAAAGTAGTAGCACTTGCTGAAATAGCCGTAGTAGTAGTAGATTTGCCATGCACTGGGCTGTAGTATTAATACTAGTCGTAGCAGTATTAGCAGCAGCATCAGGAGTAGTAATCGAAGTAGTATTTGCCATGCACTGGGCTGCAAGTAATACAAGTACTAGTAGACGTAGTAGCAGCAGCAGCAGTAGTAATAATGGTAGAATACCATTGCCATGCCCTGGGCTAGTAGTATTAGTAACAGTAGTAGTAGCAGCCACAGTAGAATTAGAAGCAGTAGCAGTAGTAGCAGCAGAAGTAGTCGTAAGAGCAAGAGCACTAATAGTAGCAGCAGTGGTAATAGTAGTTGTATTTGGCATGGACTGGGCTAGTAATAGTACTAGTAGCAGCAGCAGTAATGTTAGCATCAGTAGTAGTAGTAGCAGCAGTACTGGTAATATTGGTAGTATTTGAAATGCACTGGGGTAGTAGGAGTAGTAGTTGTATTGGTAGAAGCAGAAGTAGAATTGGCAGCAACATCAGTAGTAGTAGCAGCAGATTAGCCCTGCAGTGTGCACGTAGCAGTATTAGCATTAGCACTAATAGTTGTAGTAGTAGAAGATTTGCCATGCACTGGCATAGTAGTGTTGATACTAGTAGGAGCAGCAGCAGAAGTAGCAGTAATAGTAGTATTTGCCATGCGCTAGACTACTAGTAGTAGCAGCAGTAGTAGAGGTAGCACCAGGAATAGAAGTGACATCAGCAGCAGTAAGAGTAGCAGCAGATATGTCCTGCAGTGGGCCAGTAGTACTAGTAGCAGTAGCAGCCATAGCAGTAGAAGGAGCCGATTTGCCATACACAGGGATAGTAGTATTGATAGTAGTAGTAGCAGTAGTAGCAGCATTGGGTGTAGTAGTAGTATCAGTAGTTTTTGCAATGCACTGGAATATTAGTAGTAGCAGTAGTAGTAGCATTGGTACAAGCAGCAGCGGTAGTACTAATAGTAGTAGTATTTGCCATGCACTGGGCGAATAGTAGTAGTAGTAGCAGCAGCAGCAGTAGAAGTAGCAGCAGCAGTAGTAGTAGCAGCAGTAGTAGTCATAGTAGTATTTGCTATGCATTGGGCGAGTAGTACTAGTAGTGGTAGCAGCAGGAGTAGAAGTGGCAGCAGCAGCAGTAGTAGTTGGAGCAGATTGGCCCTGCAAGGTGTGAGTAGTAGTAGTAGAAGTAGCAGCAATAACAGTACTAGTATTAGATTTGCCATGCACAGGGCTATTAGTATTGATAGTAGTAGTAGCAGTAGTAGTAGCAGCAGCAGCAGCAGTAGTAAAGTAGTTGTATGCGTCAAGAACTGGAATACTCGTAGTAGAAGTAGTAGCAGCAGCAGCAGTAGAGGTAAGAGTAGTAGTGTTTGCCATGCACTGAACTAATTGTAGTAGTAGCAGTACCAGCAAGAATAGAAGTAGCTGCAGCAGCAGTAGTAGCAGCAACAGTAGTGGTAAAAGTAGTAGTATTTGCCATGCACTGGGCTAGTAGTAGAAGTCCTAGTAGTAGTGGTAGCAGCAGAAGTCGAAGTGGCAGCAGCAGCAATACTAGGAGCAGCAGATTTGCCATGCAGTGGGCCACCTGTAGTAGTAAGAGTAACAGCTCTAGCAGTAGTAGTAGTATATTTGCCACGCACTGGGCTAGTAGTATTGACAGTAGTAGTAGCAACAGCAGCAGTAGTCACATGAATAGTATTTGCGACACACTGGATTACTAGTAGTAGCAGAAGTAGTAGAAGTAATAGCAACAGCAGCAGCAGTAGTAGAAATACTAGTACTATTTGCCATGCACTGTGCTAGTAGTAGTAGTAGTAGTAATAGTAATAGCAGCAGCAGTAGAGGTAGCAGCAGCAGTGGAAATAGAAGTAGTATCCGCCATGCACTGGGTAAGAAGTAGTAGTAGTAGTAACAGCAATAGTAACAGTAGAAGTAGATTTGCCATGCACTGGGCTCGTAGTATTGATATTAGCAGTAGCCGTAGTAGCAGCATCAGCAGTAGTAATAATAGTATTACTATGTGCAATGCACCGCACTACTATCAGTAGCAGTAGCAGTAGCAATAGTAGCAGCAGCAGAAGCAGTAGTACTAATAGTAGTAGTATCTGCCATGCACTGGACTGCTAGTAGTAGCAGTAGTAGTAGAGGTAGCAACAGCAATAGATGTGACAGCAGCAACAGAAATAGTAGCAGCAGATTTGCCCTGCAGTTGGCCAGTAGTAGTAGTAGTAGTAGTGGTAGGAGAAATAGCAGTAGTAGTAGTAGATTTGCCATGCACTGAGCTAGTAGTATTGATAGTAGTATTAGCAGTAGTAGTAGCAGCAGCAGTTGTAGTAAGAGTAGTAGTATTTGCCATTCCCTGGACTACATGTAGTACCAAGAGTAGTCACAGAAGACGCAGCAGCAGCAGTAGTGTTCATAGTACATATGTTTGCCATGCACTGGACTAGTAGTAGTAGTAGAATTAGCAGCAGCACTAGGAGTAGCTGCAGAAGCAATAGTAGTAGCAGCAGCAGTAGAAGAAGCAGCAGCAGCAGTAGTGGCAGTAGTAGTAATAGTAGTAGTATTTTACATGCACTGAGCTAGTAGCAGTAGTAGTGGTAGCAGCAGCAATAGAAGTGGCAGCTGCAAGGGTAGAACTAGCAGAAGATTTGACTCGCAGTGGGCCAGAAGAAGTATTAGCATCAGCAGTAATAGCTGTAGTACTAATAGACTTGCCATACACAGTGCTAATATTATTAATACTAGTAGTAGAAGTAGCAGCAGCAGCAGCAGTAGCAGTAATAGTAGCAATATTTGCCATGCACTGGACTACTGGTCGTAGCTGTACTAGTAGCTGTAGTAGCCGCTGCAGCAGCAGTAGTAGTAATAGAGTAGCATTTGCCATGGACTGGATTAGTAGTAGTAGCAGCAGTAGCAGCAGCAGTAGAAGTAGCCGCAGTAGTAGTAGCAGCAGTAGGAGTAATAGTAGCAGTATATGCCATGCGCTTAGCTTGTAGTAGATGTAGTAGTAGTAGTAGTAATGGTAGCAGGAGCAGTAGAAATGGCGGCAGTAGCAGTAGTAGTAGCAGCAGATTTGCCCAGCAATGGGCACGTAGTAGTAGTAGAAATAGCAGCAATAACAGTACAGGCAGTAGAATGACCATGCACAGAGGTATTAATATTGATAGTAGTAGAAGCTGTAGTGGCAGCAGCAACAGCAGTAGCAGTAATATAGTAGCATTTGCACAGACAGGATTAGTAGTAGTAGCAGTGGTAGCCTTAGCAGCAGTCAGAGTCATAGTAGTAGTATTTGCCGAGGACTGGACTACTAGTAGTTGCAGTAGAAGGAGCAGTACTAGTAGCATCAGCAGCAGTAGTAGTGATGGTAGTAGTATTTGCCATTCCCTGGACTACTAGTTGCAGCAGTAGTAGTCACAGTAGTAGCAACTGCAGCAGTAGTGGTCATAATAGTGGTATTTGCCATGCACTGTACTAGTAGTAGTAGAAGTAGCAGCAGCATTAGAAGTAGCTGCAGCTGCAGTAATAGTAGCAGCAGAAGTACTAGTAGCAGTTGTGTTAATAGTAGTAGTATTTGCCATGAACTGTACTACCAGTAGCAGCTGTAGTAGCAGCAGCAGCACTACTAGTTACACTACTAGTATTTACCATGCACTGGGTTAGAAGTGGTGCTAGTAGCAGCAGTAGTAGTAGTCACAGAATTAGTAGTAGTAGCAGCAGTAGTGGTAACAGTAGGAGCACTTACCATGAACTGGGTTAGTAGTAGTAGTAGTAGTAGTAGTAGTAGTAGTAGTGGTAGCAGCACCAGTAGAAGTGACAGCAGCAGTACTAGTGACAGCAGATTTACCCTGCAGTTGGCCAGTAAAAGTAGTAGCACTTGCTGAAATAGCCGTAGTAGTAGTAGATTTGCCATGCACTGGGCTGTAGTATTAATACTAGTCGTAGCAGTATTAGCAGCAGCATCAGGAGTAGTAATCGAAGTAGTATTTGCCATGCACTGGGCTGCAAGTAATACAAGTACTAGTAGACGTAGTAGCAGCAGCAGCAGTAGTAATAATGGTAGAATACCATTGCCATGCCCTGGGCTAGTAGTATTAGTAACAGTAGTAGTAGCAGCCACAGTAGAATTAGAAGCAGTAGCAGTAGTAGCAGCAGAAGTAGTCGTAAGAGCAAGAGCACTAATAGTAGCAGCAGTGGTAATAGTAGTTGTATTTGGCATGGACTGGGCTAGTAATAGTACTAGTAGCAGCAGCAGTAATGTTAGCATCAGTAGTAGTAGTAGCAGCAGTACTGGTAATATTGGTAGTATTTGAAATGCACTGGGGTAGTAGGAGTAGTAGTTGTATTGGTAGAAGCAGAAGTAGAATTGGCAGCAACATCAGTAGTAGTAGCAGCAGATTAGCCCTGCAGTGTGCACGTAGCAGTATTAGCATTAGCACTAATAGTTGTAGTACTAGAAGATTTGCCATGCACTGGCATAGTAGTGTTGATACTAGTAGTAGCAGCAGCAGAAGTAGCAGTAATAGTAGTATTTGCCATGCGCTAGACTACTAGTAGTAGCAGCAGTAGTAGAGGTAGCACCAGGAATAGAAGTGACATCAGCAGCAGTAAGAGTAGCAGCAGATATGTCCTGCAGTGGGCCAGTAGTACTAGTAGCAGTAGCAGCCATAGCAGTAGAAGGAGCCGATTTGCCATACACAGGGATAGTAGTATTGATAGTAGTAGTAGCAGTAGTAGCAGCATTGGGTGTAGTAGTAGTATCAGTAGTTTTTGCAATGCACTGGAATATTAGTAGTAGCAGTAGTAGTAGCATTGGTACAAGCAGCAGCGGTAGTACTAATAGTAGTAGTATTTGCCATGCACTGGGCGAATAGTAGTAGTAGTAGCAGCAGCAGCAGTAGAAGTAGCAGCAGCAGTAGTAGTAGCAGCAGTAGTAGTCATAGTAGTATTTGCTATGCATTGGGCGAGTAGTACTAGTAGTGGTAGCAGCAGGAGTAGAAGTGGCAGCAGCAGCAGTAGTACTTGGAGCAGATTGGCCCTGCAAGGTGTGAGTAGTAGTAGTAGAAGTAGCAGCAATAACAGTACTAGTATTAGATTTGCCATGCACAGGGCTATTAGTATTGATAGTAGTAGTAGCAGTAGTAGTAGCAGCAGCAGCAGCAGTAGTAAAGTAGTTGTATGCGTCAAGAACTGGAATACTCGTAGTAGAAGTAGTAGCAGCAGCAGCAGTAGAGGTAAGAGTAGTAGTGTTTGCCATGCACTGAACTAATTGTAGTAGTAGCAGTACCAGCAAGAATAGAAGTAGCTGCAGCAGCAGTAGTAGCAGCAACAGTAGTGGTAAAAGTAGTAGTATTTGCCATGCACTGGGCTAGTAGTAGAAGTCCTAGTAGTAGTGGTAGCAGCAGAAGTCGAAGTGGCAGCAGCAGCAATACTAGGAGCAGCAGATTTGCCATGCAGTGGGCCACCTGTAGTAGTAAGAGTAACAGCTCTAGCAGTAGTAGTAGTATATTTGCCACGCACTGGGCTAGTAGTATTGACAGTAGTAGTAGCAACAGCAGCAGTAGTCACATGAATAGTATTTGCGACACACTGGATTACTAGTAGTAGCAGAAGTAGTAGAAGTAATAGCAACAGCAGCAGCAGTAGTAGAAATACTAGTACTATTTGCCATGCACTGTGCTAGTAGTAGTAGTAGTAGTAATAGTAATAGCAGCAGCAGTAGAGGTAGCAGCAGCAGTGGAAATAGAAGTAGTATCCGCCATGCACTGGGTAAGAAGTAGTAGTAGTAGTAACAGCAATAGTAACAGTAGAAGTAGATTTGCCATGCACTGGGCTCATAGTATTGATATTAGCAGTAGCCGTAGTAGCAGCATCAGCAGTAGTAATAATAGTATTACTATGTGCAATGCACTGCAATACTATCAGTAGCAGTAGCAGTAGCAATAGTAGCAGCAGCAGAAGCAGTAGTACTAATAGTAGTAGTATCTGCCATGCACTGGACTGCTAGTAGTAGCAGTAGTAGTAGAGGTAGCAACAGCAATAGATGTGACAGCAGCAACAGAAATAGTAGCAGCAGATTTGCCCTGCAGTTGGCCAGTAGTAGTAGTAGTAGTAGTGGTAGGAGAAATAGCAGTAGTAGTAGTAGATTTGCCATGCACTGAGCTAGTAGTATTGATAGTAGTATTAGCAGTAGTAGTAGCAGCAGCAGTTGTAGTAAGAGTAGTAGTATTTGCCATTCCCTGGACTACATGTAGTACCAAGAGTAGTCACAGAAGACGCAGCAGCAGCAGTAGTGTTCATAGTACATATGTTTGCCATGCACTGGACTAGTAGTAGTAGTAGAATTAGCAGCAGCACTAGGAGTAGCTGCAGAAGCAATAGTAGTAGCAGCAGCAGTAGAAGAAGCAGCAGCAGCAGTAGTGGCAGTAGTAGTAATAGTAGTAGTATTTTACATGCACTGAGCTAGTAGCAGTAGTAGTGGTAGCAGCAGCAATAGAAGTGGCAGCTGCAAGGGTAGAACTAGCAGAAGATTTGACTCGCAGTGGGCCAGAAGAAGTATTAGCATCAGCAGTAATAGCTGTAGTACTAATAGACTTGCCATACACAGTGCTAATATTATTAATACTAGTAGTAGAAGTAGCAGCAGCAGCAGCAGTAGCAGTAATAGTAGCAATATTTGCCATGCACTGGACTACTGGTCGTAGCTGTACTAGTAGCTGTAGTAGCCGTTGCAGCAGCAGTAGTAGTAATATAGTAGCATTTGCCATGGACTGGATTAGTAGTAGTAGCAGCAGTAGCAGCAGCAGTAGAAGTAGCCGCAGTAGGAGAAGCAGCAGTAGGAGTAATAGTAGCAGTATATGCCATGCGCTTAGCTTGTAGTAGATGTAGTAGTAGTAGTAGTAATGGTAGCAGGAGCAGTAGAAGTGGCGGCAGTAGCAGTAGTAGTAGCAGCAGATTTGCCCAGCAATGGGCACGTAGTAGTAGTAGAAATAGCAGCAATAACAGTACAGGCAGTAGAATGACCATGCACAGAGGTATTAATATTGAGAGTAGTAGAAGCTGTAGTGGCAGCAGCAACAGCAGTAGCAGTAATATAGTAGCATTTGCACAGACAGGATTAGTAGTAGTAGCAGTGGTAGCCTTAGCAGCAGTCATAGTCATAGTAGTAGTATTTGCCGAGGACTGGACTACTAGTAGTTGCAGTAGAAGGAGCAGTACTAGTAGCATCAGCAGCAGTAGTAGTGATGGTAGTAGTATTTGCCATTCCCTGGACTACTAGTTGCAGCAGTAGTAGTCACAGTAGTAGCAACTGCAGCAGTAGTGGTCATAATAGTGGTATTTGCCATGCACTGTACTAGTAGTAGTAGAATTAGCAGCAGCATTAGAAGTAGCTGCAGCTGCAGTAATAGTAGCAGCAGAAGTACTAGTAGCAGTTGTGTTAATAGTAGTAGTATTTGCCATGAACTGTACTACCAGTAGCAGCTGTAGTAGCAGCAGCAGCACTACTAGTTACACTACTAGTATTTACCATGCACTGGGTTAGAAGTGGTGCTAGTAGCAGCAGTAGTAGTAGTCACAGAATTAGTAGTAGTAGCAGCAGTAGTGGTAACAGTAGGAGCACTTACCATGAACTGGGTTAGTAGTAGTAGTAGTAGTAGTAGTAGTAGTAGTAGTGGTAGCAGCACCAGTAGATGTGACAGCAGCAGTACTAGTGACAGCAGATTTACCCTGCAGTTGGCCAGTAAAAGTAGTAGCACTTGCTGAAATAGCCGTAGTAGTAGTAGATTTGCCATGCACTGGGCTGTAGTATTAATACTAGTCGTAGCAGTATTAGCAGCAGCATCAGGAGTAGTAATCGAAGTAGTATTTGCCATGCACTGGGCTACAAGTAATACAAGTACTAGTAGACGTAGTAGCAGCAGCAGCAGTAGTAATAATGGTAGAATACCATTGCCATGCCCTGGGCTAGTAGTATTAGTAACAGTAGTAGTAGCAGCCACAGTAGAATTAGAAGCAGTAGCAGTAGTAGCAGCAGAAGTAGTCGTAAGAGCAAGAGCACTAATAGTAGCAGCAGTGGTAATAGTAGTTGTATTTGGCATGGACTGGGCTAGTAATAGTACTAGTAGCAGCAGCAGTAATGTTAGCATCAGTAGTAGTAGTAGCAGCAGTACTGGTAATATTGGTAGTATTTGAAATGCACTGGGGTAGTAGGAGTAGTAGTTGTATTGGTAGAAGCAGAAGTAGAATTGGCAGCAACATCAGTAGTAGTAGCAGCAGATTAGCCCTGCAGTGTGCACGTAGCAGTATTAGCATTAGCACTAATAGTTGTAGTACTAGAAGATTTGCCATGCACTGGCATAGTAGTGTTGATACTAGTAGTAGCAGCAGCAGAAGTAGCAGTAATAGTAGTATTTGCCATGCGCTAGACTACTAGTAGTAGCAGCAGTAGTAGAGGTAGCACCAGGAATAGAAGTGACATCAGCAGCAGTAAGAGTAGCAGCAGATATGTCCTGCAGTGGGCCAGTAGTACTAGTAGCAGTAGCAGCCATAGCAGTAGAAGGAGCCGATTTGCCATACACAGGGATAGTAGTATTGATAGTAGTAGTAGCAGTAGTAGCAGCATTGGGTGTAGTAGTAGTATCAGTAGTTTTTGCAATGCACTGGAATATTAGTAGTAGCAGTAGTAGTAGCATTGGTACAAGCAGCAGCGGTAGTACTAATAGTAGTAGTATTTGCCATGCACTGGGCGAATAGTAGTAGTAGTAGCAGCAGCAGCAGTAGAAGTAGCAGCAGCAGTAGTAGTAGCAGCAGTAGTAGTCATAGTAGTATTTGCTATGCATTGGGCGAGTAGTACTAGTAGTGGTAGCAGCAGGAGTAGAAGTGGCAGCAGCAGCAGTAGTACTTGGAGCAGATTGGCCCTGCAAGGTGTGAGTAGTAGTAGTAGAAGTAGCAGCAATAACAGTACTAGTATTAGATTTGCCATGCACAGGGCTATTAGTATTGATAGTAGTAGTAGCAGTAGTAGTAGCAGCAGCAGCAGCAGTAGTAAAGTAGTTGTATGCGTCAAGAACTGGAATACTCGTAGTAGAAGTAGTAGCAGCAGCAGCAGTAGAGGTAAGAGTAGTAGTGTTTGCCATGCACTGAACTAATTGTAGTAGTAGCAGTACCAGCAAGAATAGAAGTAGCTGCAGCAGCAGTAGTAGCAGCAACAGTAGTGGTAAAAGTAGTAGTATTTGCCATGCACTGGGCTAGTAGTAGAAGTCCTAGTAGTAGTGGTAGCAGCAGAAGTCGAAGTGGCAGCAGCAGCAATACTAGGAGCAGCAGATTTGCCATGCAGTGGGCCACCTGTAGTAGTAAGAGTAACAGCTCTAGCAGTAGTAGTAGTATATTTGCCACGCACTGGGCTAGTAGTATTGACAGTAGTAGTAGCAACAGCAGCAGTAGTCACATGAATAGTATTTGCGACACACTGGATTACTAGTAGTAGCAGAAGTAGTAGAAGTAATAGCAACAGCAGCAGCAGTAGTAGAAATACTAGTACTATTTGCCATGCACTGTGCTAGTAGTAGTAGTAGTAGTAATAGTAATAGCAGCAGCAGTAGAGGTAGCAGCAGCAGTGGAAATAGAAGTAGTATCCGCCATGCACTGGGTAAGAAGTAGTAGTAGTAGTAACAGCAATAGTAACAGTAGAAGTAGATTTGCCATGCACTGGGCTCGTAGTATTGATATTAGCAGTAGCCGTAGTAGCAGCATCAGCAGTAGTAATAATAGTATTACTATGTGCAATGCACTGCACTACTATCAGTAGCAGTAGCAGTAGCAATAGTAGCAGCAGCAGAAGCAGTAGTACTAATAGTAGTAGTATCTGCCATGCACTGGACTGCTAGTAGTAGCAGTAGTAGTAGAGGTAGCAACAGCAATAGATGTGACAGCAGCAACAGAAATAGTAGCAGCAGATTTGCCCTGCAGTTGGCCAGTAGTAGTAGTAGTAGTAGTGGTAGGAGAAATAGCAGTAGTAGTAGTAGATTTGCCATGCACTGAGCTAGTAGTATTGATAGTAGTATTAGCAGTAGTAGTAGCAGCAGCAGTTGTAGTAAGAGTAGTAGTATTTGCCATTCCCTGGACTACATGTAGTACCAAGAGTAGTCACAGAAGACGCAGCAGCAGCAGTAGTGTTCATAGTACATATGTTTGCCATGCACTGGACTAGTAGTAGTAGTAGAATTAGCAGCAGCACTAGGAGTAGCTGCAGAAGCAATAGTAGTAGCAGCAGCAGTAGAAGAAGCAGCAGCAGCAGTAGTGGCAGTAGTAGTAATAGTAGTAGTATTTTACATGCACTGAGCTAGTAGCAGTAGTAGTGGTAGCAGCAGCAATAGAAGTGGCAGCTGCAAGGGTAGAACTAGCAGAAGATTTGACTCGCAGTGGGCCAGAAGAAGTATTAGCATCAGCAGTAATAGCTGTAGTACTAATAGACTTGCCATACACAGTGCTAATATTATTAATACTAGTAGTAGAAGTAGCAGCAGCAGCAGCAGTAGCAGTAATAGTAGCAATATTTGCCATGCACTGGACTACTGGTCGTAGCTGTACTAGTAGCTGTAGTAGCCGCTGCAGCAGCAGTAGTAGTAATAGAGTAGCATTTGCCATGGACTGGATTAGTAGTAGTAGCAGCAGTAGCAGCAGCAGTAGAAGTAGCCGCAGTAGTAGTAGCAGCAGTAGGAGTAATAGTAGCAGTATATGCCATGCGCTTAGCTTGTAGTAGATGTAGTAGTAGTAGTAGTAATGGTAGCAGGAGCAGTAGAAATGGCGGCAGTAGCAGTAGTAGTAGCAGCAGATTTGCCCAGCAATGGGCACGTAGTAGTAGTAGAAATAGCAGCAATAACAGTACAGGCAGTAGAATGACCATGCACAGAGGTATTAATATTGATAGTAGTAGAAGCTGTAGTGGCAGCAGCAACAGCAGTAGCAGTAATATAGTAGCATTTGCACAGACAGGATTAGTAGTAGTAGCAGTGGTAGCCTTAGCAGCAGTCAGAGTCATAGTAGTAGTATTTGCCGAGGACTGGACTACTAGTAGTTGCAGTAGAAGGAGCAGTACTAGTAGCATCAGCAGCAGTAGTAGTGATGGTAGTAGTATTTGCCATTCCCTGGACTACTAGTTGCAGCAGTAGTAGTCACAGTAGTAGCAACTGCAGCAGTAGTGGTCATAATAGTGGTATTTGCCATGCACTGTACTAGTAGTAGTAGAAGTAGCAGCAGCATTAGAAGTAGCTGCAGCTGCAGTAATAGTAGCAGCAGAAGTACTAGTAGCAGTTGTGTTAATAGTAGTAGTATTTGCCATGAACTGTACTACCAGTAGCAGCTGTAGTAGCAGCAGCAGCACTACTAGTTACACTACTAGTATTTACCATGCACTGGGTTAGAAGTGGTGCTAGTAGCAGCAGTAGTAGTAGTCACAGAATTAGTAGTAGTAGCAGCAGTAGTGGTAACAGTAGGAGCACTTACCATGAACTGGGTTAGTAGTAGTAGTAGTAGTAGTAGTAGTAGTAGTAGTAGTGGTAGCAGCACCAGTAGAAGTGACAGCAGCAGTACTAGTGACAGCAGATTTACCCTGCAGTTGGCCAGTAAAAGTAGTAGCACTTGCTGAAATAGCCGTAGTAGTAGTAGATTTGCCATGCACTGGGCTGTAGTATTAATACTAGTCGTAGCAGTATTAGCAGCAGCATCAGGAGTAGTAATCGAAGTAGTATTTGCCATGCACTGGGCTGCAAGTAATACAAGTACTAGTAGACGTAGTAGCAGCAGCAGCAGTAGTAATAATGGTAGAATACCATTGCCATGCCCTGGGCTAGTAGTATTAGTAACAGTAGTAGTAGCAGCCACAGTAGAATTAGAAGCAGTAGCAGTAGTAGCAGCAGAAGTAGTCGTAAGAGCAAGAGCACTAATAGTAGCAGCAGTGGTAATAGTAGTTGTATTTGGCATGGACTGGGCTAGTAATAGTACTAGTAGCAGCAGCAGTAATGTTAGCATCAGTAGTAGTAGTAGCAGCAGTACTGGTAATATTGGTAGTATTTGAAATGCACTGGGGTAGTAGGAGTAGTAGTTGTATTGGTAGAAGCAGAAGTAGAATTGGCAGCAACATCAGTAGTAGTAGCAGCAGATTAGCCCTGCAGTGTGCACGTAGCAGTATTAGCATTAGCACTAATAGTTGTAGTACTAGAAGATTTGCCATGCACTGGCATAGTAGTGTTGATACTAGTAGTAGCAGCAGCAGAAGTAGCAGTAATAGTAGTATTTGCCATGCGCTAGACTACTAGTAGTAGCAGCAGTAGTAGAGGTAGCACCAGGAATAGAAGTGACATCAGCAGCAGTAAGAGTAGCAGCAGATATGTCCTGCAGTGGGCCAGTAGTACTAGTAGCAGTAGCAGCCATAGCAGTAGAAGGAGCCGATTTGCCATACACAGGGATAGTAGTATTGATAGTAGTAGTAGCAGTAGTAGCAGCATTGGGTGTAGTAGTAGTATCAGTAGTTTTTGCAATGCACTGGAATATTAGTAGTAGCAGTAGTAGTAGCATTGGTACAAGCAGCAGCGGTAGTACTAATAGTAGTAGTATTTGCCATGCACTGGGCGAATAGTAGTAGTAGTAGCAGCAGCAGCAGTAGAAGTAGCAGCAGCAGTAGTAGTAGCAGCAGTAGTAGTCATAGTAGTATTTGCTATGCATTGGGCGAGTAGTACTAGTAGTGGTAGCAGCAGGAGTAGAAGTGGCAGCAGCAGCAGTAGTACTTGGAGCAGATTGGCCCTGCAAGGTGTGAGTAGTAGTAGTAGAAGTAGCAGCAATAACAGTACTAGTATTAGATTTGCCATGCACAGGGCTATTAGTATTGATAGTAGTAGTAGCAGTAGTAGTAGCAGCAGCAGCAGCAGTAGTAAAGTAGTTGTATGCGTCAAGAACTGGAATACTCGTAGTAGAAGTAGTAGCAGCAGCAGCAGTAGAGGTAAGAGTAGTAGTGTTTGCCATGCACTGAACTAATTGTAGTAGTAGCAGTACCAGCAAGAATAGAAGTAGCTGCAGCAGCAGTAGTAGCAGCAACAGTAGTGGTAAAAGTAGTAGTATTTGCCATGCACTGGGCTAGTAGTAGAAGTCCTAGTAGTAGTGGTAGCAGCAGAAGTCGAAGTGGCAGCAGCAGCAATACTAGGAGCAGCAGATTTGCCATGCAGTGGGCCACCTGTAGTAGTAAGAGTAACAGCTCTAGCAGTAGTAGTAGTATATTTGCCACGCACTGGGCTAGTAGTATTGACAGTAGTAGTAGCAACAGCAGCAGTAGTCACATGAATAGTATTTGCGACACACTGGATTACTAGTAGTAGCAGAAGTAGTAGAAGTAATAGCAACAGCAGCAGCAGTAGTAGAAATACTAGTACTATTTGCCATGCACTGTGCTAGTAGTAGTAGTAATAGTAATAGCAGCAGCAGTAGAGGTAGCAGCAGCAGTGGAAATAGAAGTAGTATCCGCCATGCACTGGGTAAGAAGTAGTAGTAGTAGTAACAGCAATAGTAACAGTAGAAGTAGATTTGCCATGCACTGGGCTCATAGTATTGATATTAGCAGTAGCCGTAGTAGCAGCATCAGCAGTAGTAATAATAGTATTACTATGTGCAATGCACTGCACTACTATCAGTAGCAGTAGCAGTAGCAATAGTAGCAGCAGCAGAAGCAGTAGTACTAATAGTAGTAGTATCTGCCATGCACTGGACTGCTAGTAGTAGCAGTAGTAGTAGAGGTAGCAACAGCAATAGATGTGACAGCAGCAACAGAAATAGTAGCAGCAGATTTGCCCTGCAGTTGGCCAGTAGTAGTAGTAGTAGTAGTGGTAGGAGAAATAGCAGTAGTAGTAGTAGATTTGCCATGCACTGAGCTAGTAGTATTGATAGTAGTATTAGCAGTAGTAGTAGCAGCAGCAGTTGTAGTAAGAGTAGTAGTATTTGCCATTCCCTGGACTACATGTAGTACCAAGAGTAGTCACAGAAGACGCAGCAGCAGCAGTAGTGTTCATAGTACATATGTTTGCCATGCACTGGACTAGTAGTAGTAGTAGAATTAGCAGCAGCACTAGGAGTAGCTGCAGAAGCAATAGTAGTAGCAGCAGCAGTAGAAGAAGCAGCAGCAGCAGTAGTGGCAGTAGTAGTAATAGTAGTAGTATTTTACATGCACTGAGCTAGTAGCAGTAGTAGTGGTAGCAGCAGCAATAGAAGTGGCAGCTGCAAGGGTAGAACTAGCAGAAGATTTGACTCGCAGTGGGCCAGAAGAAGTATTAGCATCAGCAGTAATAGCTGTAGTACTAATAGACTTGCCATACACAGTGCTAATATTATTAATACTAGTAGTAGAAGTAGCAGCAGCAGCAGCAGTAGCAGTAATAGTAGCAATATTTGCCATGCACTGGACTACTGGTCGTAGCTGTACTAGTAGCTGTAGTAGCCGTTGCAGCAGCAGTAGTAGTAATATAGTAGCATTTGCCATGGACTGGATTAGTAGTAGTAGCAGCAGTAGCAGCAGCAGTAGAAGTAGCCGCAGTAGGAGAAGCAGCAGTAGGAGTAATAGTAGCAGTATATGCCATGCGCTTAGCTTGTAGTAGATGTAGTAGTAGTAGTAGTAATGGTAGCAGGAGCAGTAGAAGTGGCGGCAGTAGCAGTAGTAGTAGCAGCAGATTTGCCCAGCAATGGGCACGTAGTAGTAGTAGAAATAGCAGCAATAACAGTACAGGCAGTAGAATGACCATGCACAGAGGTATTAATATTGAGAGTAGTAGAAGCTGTAGTGGCAGCAGCAACAGCAGTAGCAGTAATATAGTAGCATTTGCACAGACAGGATTAGTAGTAGTAGCAGTGGTAGCCTTAGCAGCAGTCATAGTCATAGTAGTAGTATTTGCCGAGGACTGGACTACTAGTAGTTGCAGTAGAAGGAGCAGTACTAGTAGCATCAGCAGCAGTAGTAGTGATGGTAGTAGTATTTGCCATTCCCTGGACTACTAGTTGCAGCAGTAGTAGTCACAGTAGTAGCAACTGCAGCAGTAGTGGTCATAATAGTGGTATTTGCCATGCACTGTACTAGTAGTAGTAGAATTAGCAGCAGCATTAGAAGTAGCTGCAGCTGCAGTAATAGTAGCAGCAGAAGTACTAGTAGCAGTTGTGTTAATAGTAGTAGTATTTGCCATGAACTGTACTACCAGTAGCAGCTGTAGTAGCAGCAGCAGCACTACTAGTTACACTACTAGTATTTACCATGCACTGGGTTAGAAGTGGTGCTAGTAGCAGCAGTAGTAGTAGTCACAGAATTAGTAGTAGTAGCAGCAGTAGTGGTAACAGTAGGAGCACTTACCATGAACTGGGTTAGTAGTAGTAGTAGTAGTAGTAGTAGTAGTAGTAGTGGTAGCAGCACCAGTAGAAGTGACAGCAGCAGTACTAGTGACAGCAGATTTACCCTGCAGTTGGCCAGTAAAAGTAGTAGCACTTGCTGAAATAGCCGTAGTAGTAGTAGATTTGCCATGCACTGGGCTGTAGTATTAATACTAGTCGTAGCAGTATTAGCAGCAGCATCAGGAGTAGTAATCGAAGTAGTATTTGCCATGCACTGGGCTACAAGTAATACAAGTACTAGTAGACGTAGTAGCAGCAGCAGCAGTAGTAATAATGGTAGAATACCATTGCCATGCCCTGGGCTAGTAGTATTAGTAACAGTAGTAGTAGCAGCCACAGTAGAATTAGAAGCAGTAGCAGTAGTAGCAGCAGAAGTAGTCGTAAGAGCAAGAGCACTAATAGTAGCAGCAGTGGTAATAGTAGTTGTATTTGGCATGGACTGGGCTAGTAATAGTACTAGTAGCAGCAGCAGTAATGTTAGCATCAGTAGTAGTAGTAGCAGCAGTACTGGTAATATTGGTAGTATTTGAAATGCACTGGGGTAGTAGGAGTAGTAGTTGTATTGGTAGAAGCAGAAGTAGAATTGGCAGCAACATCAGTAGTAGTAGCAGCAGATTAGCCCTGCAGTGTGCACGTAGCAGTATTAGCATTAGCACTAATAGTTGTAGTAGTAGAAGATTTGCCATGCACTGGCATAGTAGTGTTGATACTAGTAGTAGCAGCAGCAGAAGTAGCAGTAATAGTAGTATTTGCCATGCGCTAGACTACTAGTAGTAGCAGCAGTAGTAGAGGTAGCACCAGGAATAGAAGTGACATCAGCAGCAGTAAGAGTAGCAGCAGATATGTCCTGCAGTGGGCCAGTAGTACTAGTAGCAGTAGCAGCCATAGCAGTAGAAGGAGCCGATTTGCCATACACAGGGATAGTAGTATTGATAGTAGTAGTAGCAGTAGTAGCAGCATTGGGTGTAGTAGTAGTATCAGTAGTTTTTGCAATGCACTGGAATATTAGTAGTAGCAGTAGTAGTAGCATTGGTACAAGCAGCAGCGGTAGTACTAATAGTAGTAGTATTTGCCATGCACTGGGCGAATAGTAGTAGTAGTAGCAGCAGCAGCAGTAGAAGTAGCAGCAGCAGTAGTAGTAGCAGCAGTAGTAGTCATAGTAGTATTTGCTATGCATTGGGCGAGTAGTACTAGTAGTGGTAGCAGCAGGAGTAGAAGTGGCAGCAGCAGCAGTAGTACTTGGAGCAGATTGGCCCTGCAAGGTGTGAGTAGTAGTAGTAGAAGTAGCAGCAATAACAGTACTAGTATTAGATTTGCCATGCACAGGGCTATTAGTATTGATAGTAGTAGTAGCAGTAGTAGTAGCAGCAGCAGCAGCAGTAGTAAAGTAGTTGTATGCGTCAAGAACTGGAATACTCGTAGTAGAAGTAGTAGCAGCAGCAGCAGTAGAGGTAAGAGTAGTAGTGTTTGCCATGCACTGAACTAATTGTAGTAGTAGCAGTACCAGCAAGAATAGAAGTAGCTGCAGCAGCAGTAGTAGCAGCAACAGTAGTGGTAAAAGTAGTAGTATTTGCCATGCACTGGGCTAGTAGTAGAAGTCCTAGTAGTAGTGGTAGCAGCAGAAGTCGAAGTGGCAGCAGCAGCAATACTAGGAGCAGCAGATTTGCCATGCAGTGGGCCACCTGTAGTAGTAAGAGTAACAGCTCTAGCAGTAGTAGTAGTATATTTGCCACGCACTGGGCTAGTAGTATTGACAGTAGTAGTAGCAACAGCAGCAGTAGTCACATGAATAGTATTTGCGACACACTGGATTACTAGTAGTAGCAGAAGTAGTAGAAGTAATAGCAACAGCAGCAGCAGTAGTAGAAATACTAGTACTATTTGCCATGCACTGTGCTAGTAGTAGTAGTAGTAGTAATAGTAATAGCAGCAGCAGTAGAGGTAGCAGCAGCAGTGGAAATAGAAGTAGTATCCGCCATGCACTGGGTAAGAAGTAGTAGTAGTAGTAACAGCAATAGTAACAGTAGAAGTAGATTTGCCATGCACTGGGCTCGTAGTATTGATATTAGCAGTAGCCGTAGTAGCAGCATCAGCAGTAGTAATAATAGTATTACTATGTGCAATGCACTGCACTACTATCAGTAGCAGTAGCAGTAGCAATAGTAGCAGCAGCAGAAGCAGTAGTACTAATAGTAGTAGTATCTGCCATGCACTGGACTGCTAGTAGTAGCAGTAGTAGTAGAGGTAGCAACAGCAATAGATGTGACAGCAGCAACAGAAATAGTAGCAGCAGATTTGCCCTGCAGTTGGCCAGTAGTAGTAGTAGTAGTGGTAGGAGAAATAGCAGTAGTAGTAGTAGATTTGCCATGCACTGAGCTAGTAGTATTGATAGTAGTATTAGCAGTAGTAGTAGCAGCAGCAGTTGTAGTAAGAGTAGTAGTATTTGCCATTCCCTGGACTACATGTAGTACCAAGAGTAGTCACAGAAGACGCAGCAGCAGCAGTAGTGTTCATAGTACATATGTTTGCCATGCACTGGACTAGTAGTAGTAGTAGAATTAGCAGCAGCACTAGGAGTAGCTGCAGAAGCAATAGTAGTAGCAGCAGCAGTAGAAGAAGCAGCAGCAGCAGTAGTGGCAGTAGTAGTAATAGTAGTAGTATTTTACATGCACTGAGCTAGTAGCAGTAGTAGTGGTAGCAGCAGCAATAGAAGTGGCAGCTGCAAGGGTAGAACTAGCAGAAGATTTGACTCGCAGTGGGCCAGAAGAAGTATTAGCATCAGCAGTAATAGCTGTAGTACTAATAGACTTGCCATACACAGTGCTAATATTATTAATACTAGTAGTAGAAGTAGCAGCAGCAGCAGCAGTAGCAGTAATAGTAGCAATATTTGCCATGCACTGGACTACTGGTCGTAGCTGTACTAGTAGCTGTAGTAGCCGCTGCAGCAGCAGTAGTAGTAATATAGTAGCATTTGCCATGGACTGGATTAGTAGTAGTAGCAGCAGTAGCAGCAGCAGTAGAAGTAGCCGCAGTAGGAGTAGCAGCAGTAGGAGTAATAGTAGCAGTATATGCCATGCGCTTAGCTTGTAGTAGATGTAGTAGTAGTAGTAGTAATGGTAGCAGGAGCAGTAGAAGTGGCGGCAGTAGCAGTAGTAGTAGCAGCAGATTTGCCCAGCAATGGGCACGTAGTAGTAGTAGAAATAGCAGCAATAACAGTACAGGCAGTAGAATGACCATGCACAGAGGTATTAATATTGATAGTAGTAGAAGCTGTAGTGGCAGCAGCAACAGCAGTAGCAGTAATATAGTAGCATTTGCACAGACAGGATTAGTAGTAGTAGCAGTGGTAGCCTTAGCAGCAGTCAGAGTCATAGTAGTAGTATTTGCCGAGGACTGGACTACTAGTAGTTGCAGTAGAAGGAGCAGTACTAGTAGCATCAGCAGCAGTAGTAGTGATGGTAGTAGTATTTGCCATTCCCTGGACTACTAGTTGCAGCAGTAGTAGTCACAGTAGTAGCAACTGCAGCAGTAGTGGTCATAATAGTGGTATTTGCCATGCACTGTACTAGTAGTAGTAGAAGTAGCAGCAGCATTAGAAGTAGCTGCAGCTGCAGTAATAGTTGCAGCAGAAGTACTAGTAGCAGTTGTGTTAATAGTAGTAGTATTTGCCATGAACTGTACTACAAGTAGCAGCTGTAGTAGCAGCAGCAGCACTACTAGTTACACTACTAGTATTTACCATGCACTGGGTTAGAAGTGGTGCTAGTAGCAGCAGTAGTAGTAGTCACAGAATTAGTAGTAGTAGCAGCAGTAGTGGTAACAGTAGGAGCACTTACCATGAACTGGGTTAGTAGTAGTAGTAGTAGTAGTAGTAGTAGTAGTAGTGGTAGCAGCACCAGTAGAAGTGACAGCAGCAGTACTAGTGACAGCAGATTTACCCTGCAGTTGGCCAGTAAAAGTAGTAGCACTTGCTGAAATAGCCGTAGTAGTAGTAGATTTGCCATGCACTGGGCTGTAGTATTAATACTAGTCGTAGCAGTATTAGCAGCAGCATCAGGAGTAGTAATCGAAGTAGTATTTGCCATGCACTGGGCTGCAAGTAATACAAGTACTAGTAGACGTAGTAGCAGCAGCAGCAGTAGTAATAATGGTAGAATACCATTGCCATGCCCTGGGCTAGTAGTATTAGTAACAGTAGTAGTAGCAGCCACAGTAGAATTAGAAGCAGTAGCAGTAGTAGCAGCAGAAGTAGTCGTAAGAGCAAGAGCACTAATAGTAGCAGCAGTGGTAATAGTAGTTGTATTTGGCATGGACTGGGCTAGTAATAGTACTAGTAGCAGCAGCAGTAATGTTAGCATCAGTAGTAGTAGTAGCAGCAGTACTGGTAATATTGGTAGTATTTGAAATGCACTGGGGTAGTAGGAGTAGTAGTTGTATTGGTAGAAGCAGAAGTAGAATTGGCAGCAACATCAGTAGTAGTAGCAGCAGATTAGCCCTGCAGTGTGCACGTAGCAGTATTAGCATTAGCACTAATAGTTGTAGTAGTAGAAGATTTGCCATGCACTGGCATAGTAGTGTTGATACTAGTAGTAGCAGCAGCAGAAGTAGCAGTAATAGTAGTATTTGCCATGCGCTAGACTACTAGTAGTAGCAGCAGTAGTAGAGGTAGCACCAGGAATAGAAGTGACATCAGCAGCAGTAAGAGTAGCAGCAGATATGTCCTGCAGTGGGCCAGTAGTACTAGTAGCAGTAGCAGCCATAGCAGTAGAAGGAGCCGATTTGCCATACACAGGGATAGTAGTATTGATAGTAGTAGTAGCAGTAGTAGCAGCATTGGGTGTAGTAGTAGTATCAGTAGTTTTTGCAATGCACTGGAATATTAGTAGTAGCAGTAGTAGTAGCATTGGTACAAGCAGCAGCGGTAGTACTAATAGTAGTAGTATTTGCCATGCACTGGGCGAATAGTAGTAGTAGTAGCAGCAGCAGCAGTAGAAGTAGCAGCAGCAGTAGTAGTAGCAGCAGTAGTAGTCATAGTAGTATTTGCTATGCATTGGGCGAGTAGTACTAGTAGTGGTAGCAGCAGGAGTAGAAGTGGCAGCAGCAGCAGTAGTAGTTGGAGCAGATTGGCCCTGCAAGGTGTGAGTAGTAGTAGTAGAAGTAGCAGCAATAACAGTACTAGTATTAGATTTGCCATGCACAGGGCTATTAGTATTGATAGTAGTAGTAGCAGTAGTAGTAGCAGCAGCAGCAGCAGTAGTAAAGTAGTTGTATGCGTCAAGAACTGGAATACTCATAGTAGAAGTAGTAGCAGCAGCAGCAGTAGAGGTAAGAGTAGTAGTGTTTGCCATGCACTGAACTAATTGTAGTAGTAGCAGTACCAGCAAGAATAGAAGTAGCTGCAGCAGCAGTAGTAGCAGCAACAGTAGTGGTAAAAGTAGTAGTATTTGCCATGCACTGGGCTAGTAGTAGAAGTCCTAGTAGTAGTGGTAGCAGCAGAAGTCGAAGTGGCAGCAGCAGCAATACTAGGAGCAGCAGATTTGCCATGCAGTGGGCCACCTGTAGTAGTAAGAGTAACAGCTCTAGCAGTAGTAGTAGTATATTTGCCACGCACTGGGCTAGTAGTATTGACAGTAGTAGTAGCAACAGCAGCAGTAGTCACATGAATAGTATTTGCGACACACTGGATTACTAGTAGTAGCAGAAGTAGTAGAAGTAATAGCAACAGCAGCAGCAGTAGTAGAAATACTAGTACTATTTGCCATGCACTGTGCTAGTAGTAGTAGTAGTAGTAATAGTAATAGCAGCAGCAGTAGAGGTAGCAGCAGCAGTGGAAATAGAAGTAGTATCCGCCATGCACTGGGTAAGAAGTAGTAGTAGTAGTAACAGCAATAGTAACAGTAGAAGTAGATTTGCCATGCACTGGGCTCGTAGTATTGATATTAGCAGTAGCCGTAGTAGCAGCATCAGCAGTAGTAATAATAGTATTACTATGTGCAATGCACTGCACTACTATCAGTAGCAGTAGCAGTAGCAATAGTAGCAGCAGCAGAAGCAGTAGTACTAATAGTAGTAGTATCTGCCATGCACTGGACTGCTAGTAGTAGCAGTAGTAGTAGAGGTAGCAACAGCAATAGATGTGACAGCAGCAACAGAAATAGTAGCAGCAGATTTGCCCTGCAGTTGGCCAGTAGTAGTAGTAGTAGTAGTGGTAGGAGAAATAGCAGTAGTAGTAGTAGATTTGCCATGCACTGAGCTAGTAGTATTGATAGTAGTATTAGCAGTAGTAGTAGCAGCAGCAGTTGTAGTAAGAGTAGTAGTATTTGCCATTCCCTGGACTACATGTAGTACCAAGAGTAGTCACAGAAGACGCAGCAGCAGCAGTAGTGTTCATAGTACATATGTTTGCCATGCACTGGACTAGTAGTAGTAGTAGAATTAGCAGCAGCACTAGGAGTAGCTGCAGAAGCAATAGTAGTAGCAGCAGCAGTAGAAGAAGCAGCAGCAGCAGTAGTGGCAGTAGTAGTAATAGTAGTAGTATTTTACATGCACTGAGCTAGTAGCAGTAGTAGTGGTAGCAGCAGCAATAGAAGTGGCAGCTGCAAGGGTAGAACTAGCAGAAGATTTGACTCGCAGTGGGCCAGAAGAAGTATTAGCATCAGCAGTAATAGCTGTAGTACTAATAGACTTGCCATACACAGTGCTAATATTATTAATACTAGTAGTAGAAGTAGCAGCAGCAGCAGCAGTAGCAGTAATAGTAGCAATATTTGCCATGCACTGGACTACTGGTCGTAGCTGTACTAGTAGCTGTAGTAGCCGCTGCAGCAGCAGTAGTAGTAATATAGTAGCATTTGCCATGGACTGGATTAGTAGTAGTAGCAGCAGTAGCAGCAGCAGTAGAAGTAGCCGCAGTAGGAGTAGCAGCAGTAGGAGTAATAGTAGCAGTATATGCCATGCGCTTAGCTTGTAGTAGATGTAGTAGTAGTAGTAGTAATGGTAGCAGGAGCAGTAGAAGTGGCGGCAGTAGCAGTAGTAGTAGCAGCAGATTTGCCCAGCAATGGGCACGTAGTAGTAGTAGAAATAGCAGCAATAACAGTACAGGCAGTAGAATGACCATGCACAGAGGTATTAATATTGATAGTAGTAGAAGCTCTAGTGGCAGCAGCAACAGCAGTAGCAGTAATATAGTAGCATTTGCACAGACAGGATTAGTAGTAGTAGCAGTGGTAGCCTTAGCAGCAGTCATAGTCATAGTAGTAGTATTTGCCGAGGACTGGACTACTAGTAGTTGCAGTAGAAGGAGCAGTACTAGTAGCATCAGCAGCAGTAGTAGTGATGGTAGTAGTATTTGCCATTCCCTGGACTACTAGTTGCAGCAGTAGTAGTCACAGTAGTAGCAACTGCAGCAGTAGTGGTCATAATAGTGGTATTTGCCATGCACTGTACTAGTAGTAGTAGAAGTAGCAGCAGCATTAGAAGTAGCTGCAGCTGAAGTAATAGTAGCAGCAGAAGTACTAGTAGCAGTTGTGTTAATAGTAGTAGTATTTGCCATGAACTGTACTACCAGTAGCAGCTGTAGTAGCAGCAGCAGCACTACTAGTTACACTACTAGTATTTACCATGCACTGGGTTAGAAGTGGTGCTAGTAGCAGCAGTAGTAGTAGTCACAGAATTAGTAGTAGTAGCAGCAGTAGTGGTAACAGTAGGAGCACTTACCATGAACTGGGTTAGTAGTAGTAGTAGTAGTAGTAGTAGTGGTAGCAGCACCAGTAGAAGTGACAGCAGCAGTACTAGTGACAGCAGATTTACCCTGCAGTTGGCCAGTAAAAGTAGTAGCACTTGCTGAAATAGCCGTAGTAGTAGTAGATTTGCCATGCACTGGGCTGTAGTATTAATACTAGTCGTAGCAGTATTAGCAGCAGCATCAGGAGTAGTAATCGAAGTAGTATTTGCCATGCACTGGGCTACAAGTAATACAAGTACTAGTAGACGTAGTAGCAGCAGCAGCAGTAGTAATAATGGTAGAATACCATTGCCATGCCCTGGGCTAGTAGTATTAGTAACAGTAGTAGTAGCAGCCACAGTAGAATTAGAAGCAGTAGCAGTAGTAGCAGCAGAAGTAGTCGTAAGAGCAAGAGCACTAATAGTAGCAGCAGTGGTAATAGTAGTTGTATTTGGCATGGACTGGGCTAGTAATAGTACTAGTAGCAGCAGCAGTAATGTTAGCATCAGTAGTAGTAGTAGCAGCAGTACTGGTAATATTGGTAGTATTTGAAATGCACTGGGGTAGTAGGAGTAGTAGTTGTATTGGTAGAAGCAGAAGTAGAATTGGCAGCAACATCAGTAGTAGTAGCAGCAGATTAGCCCTGCAGTGTGCACGTAGCAGTATTAGCATTAGCACTAATAGTTTTAGTACTAGAAGATTTGCCATGCACTGGCATAGTAGTGTTGATACTAGTAGTAGCAGCAGCAGAAGTAGCAGTAATAGTAGTATTTGCCATGCGCTAGACTACTAGTAGTAGCAGCAGTAGTAGAGGTAGCACCAGGAATAGAAGTGACATCAGCAGCAGTAAGAGTAGCAGCAGATATGTCCTGCAGTGGGCCAGTAGTACTAGTAGCAGTAGCAGCCATAGCAGTAGAAGGAGCCGATTTGCCATACACAGGGATAGTAGTATTGATAGTAGTAGTAGCAGTAGTAGCAGCATTGGGTGTAGTAGTAGTATCAGTAGTTTTTGCAATGCACTGGAATATTAGTAGTAGCAGTAGTAGTAGCATTGGTACAAGCAGCAGCGGTAGTACTAATAGTAGTAGTATTTGCCATGCACTGGGCGAATAGTAGTAGTAGTAGCAGCAGCAGCAGTAGAAGTAGCAGCAGCAGTAGTAGTAGCAGCAGTAGTAGTCATAGTAGTATTTGCTATGCATTGGGCGAGTAGTACTAGTAGTGGTAGCAGCAGGAGTAGAAGTGGCAGCAGCAGCAGTAGTACTTGGAGCAGATTGGCCCTGCAAGGTGTGAGTAGTAGTAGTAGAAGTAGCAGCAATAACAGTACTAGTATTAGATTTGCCATGCACAGGGCTATTAGTATTGATAGTAGTAGTAGCAGTAGTAGTAGCAGCAGCAGCAGCAGTAGTAAAGTAGTTGTATGCGTCAAGAACTGGAATACTCGTAGTAGAAGTAGTAGCAGCAGCAGCAGTAGAGGTAAGAGTAGTAGTGTTTGCCATGCACTGAACTAATTGTAGTAGTAGCAGTACCAGCAAGAATAGAAGTAGCTGCAGCAGCAGTAGTAGCAGCAACAGTAGTGGTAAAAGTAGTAGTATTTGCCATGCACTGGGCTAGTAGTAGAAGTCCTAGTAGTAGTGGTAGCAGCAGAAGTCGAAGTGGCAGCAGCAGCAATACTAGGAGCAGCAGATTTGCCATGCAGTGGGCCACCTGTAGTAGTAAGAGTAACAGCTCTAGCAGTAGTAGTAGTATATTTGCCACGCACTGGGCTAGTAGTATTGACAGTAGTAGTAGCAACAGCAGCAGTAGTCACATGAATAGTATTTGTGACACACTGGATTACTAGTAGTAGCAGAAGTAGTAGAAGTAATAGCAACAGCAGCAGCAGTAGTAGAAATACTAGTACTATTTGCCATGCACTGTGCTAGTAGTAGTAGTAGTAGTAATAGTAATAGCAGCAGCAGTAGAGGTAGCAGCAGCAGTGGAAATAGAAGTAGTATCCGCCATGCACTGGGTAAGAAGTAGTAGTAGTAGTAACAGCAATAGTAACAGTAGAAGTAGATTTGCCATGCACTGGGCTCGTAGTATTGATATTAGCAGTAGCCGTAGTAGCAGCATCAGCAGTAGTAATAATAGTATTACTATGTGCAATGCACTGCACTACTATCAGTAGCAGTAGCAGTAGCAATAGTAGCAGCAGCAGAAGCAGTAGTACTAATAGTAGTAGTATCTGCCATGCACTGGACTGCTAGTAGTAGCAGTAGTAGTAGAGGTAGCAACAGCAATAGATGTGACAGCAGCAACAGAAATAGTAGCAGCAGATTTGCCCTGCAGTTGGCCAGTAGTAGTAGTAGTAGTAGTGGTAGGAGAAATAGCAGTAGTAGTAGTAGATTTGCCATGCACTGAGCTAGTAGTATTGATAGTAGTATTAGCAGTAGTAGTAGCAGCAGCAGTTGTAGTAAGAGTAGTAGTATTTGCCATTCCCTGGACTACATGTAGTACCAAGAGTAGTCACAGAAGACGCAGCAGCAGCAGTAGTGTTCATAGTACATATGTTTGCCATGCACTGGACTAGTAGTAGTAGTAGAATTAGCAGCAGCACTAGGAGTAGCTGCAGAAGCAATAGTAGTAGCAGCAGCAGTAGAAGAAGCAGCAGCAGCAGTAGTGGCAGTAGTAGTAATAGTAGTAGTATTTTACATGCACTGAGCTAGTAGCAGTAGTAGTGGTAGCAGCAGCAATAGAAGTGGCAGCTGCAAGGGTAGAACTAGCAGAAGATTTGACTCGCAGTGGGCCAGAAGAAGTATTAGCATCAGCAGTAATAGCTGTAGTACTAATAGACTTGCCATACACAGTGCTAATATTATTAATACTAGTAGTAGAAGTAGCAGCAGCAGCAGCAGTAGCAGTAATAGTAGCAATATTTGCCATGCACTGGACTACTGGTCGTAGCTGTACTAGTAGCTGTAGTAGCCGCTGCAGCAGCAGTAGTAGTAATAGAGTAGCATTTGCCATGGACTGGATTAGTAGTAGTAGCAGCAGTAGCAGCAGCAGTAGAAGTAGCCGCAGTAGTAGTAGCAGCAGTAGGAGTAATAGTAGCAGTATATGCCATGCGCTTAGCTTGTAGTAGATGTAGTAGTAGTAGTAGTAATGGTAGCAGGAGCAGTAGAAATGGCGGCAGTAGCAGTAGTAGTAGCAGCAGATTTGCCCAGCAATGGGCACGTAGTAGTAGTAGAAATAGCAGCAATAACAGTACAGGCAGTAGAATGACCATGCACAGAGGTATTAATATTGATAGTAGTAGAAGCTGTAGTGGCAGCAGCAACAGCAGTAGCAGTAATATAGTAGCATTTGCACAGACAGGATTAGTAGTAGTAGCAGTGGTAGCCTTAGCAGCAGTCAGAGTCATAGTAGTAGTATTTGCCGAGGACTGGACTACTAGTAGTTGCAGTAGAAGGAGCAGTACTAGTAGCATCAGCAGCAGTAGTAGTGATGGTAGTAGTATTTGCCATTCCCTGGACTACTAGTTGCAGCAGTAGTAGTCACAGTAGTAGCAACTGCAGCAGTAGTGGTCATAATAGTGGTATTTGCCATGCACTGTACTAGTAGTAGTAGAAGTAGCAGCAGCATTAGAAGTAGCTGCAGCTGCAGTAATAGTTGCAGAAGAAGTACTAGTAGCAGTTGTGTTAATAGTAGTAGTATTTGCCATGAACTGTACTACCAGTAGCAGCTGTAGTAGCAGCAGCAGCACTACTAGTTACACTACTAGTATTTACCATGCACTGGGTTAGAAGTGGTGCTAGTAGCAGCAGTAGTAGTAGTCACAGAATTAGTAGTAGTAGCAGCAGTAGTGGTAACAGTAGGAGCACTTACCATGAACTGGGTTAGTAGTAGTAGTAGTAGTAGTAGTAGTAGTAGTAGTGGTAGCAGCACCAGTAGAAGTGACAGCAGCAGTACTAGTGACAGCAGATTTACCCTGCAGTTGGCCAGTAAAAGTAGTAGCACTTGCTGAAATAGCCGTAGTAGTAGTAGATTTGCCATGCACTGGGCTGTAGTATTAATACTAGTCGTAGCAGTATTAGCAGCAGCATCAGGAGTAGTAATCGAAGTAGTATTTGCCATGCACTGGGCTGCAAGTAATACAAGTACTAGTAGACGTAGTAGCAGCAGCAGCAGTAGTAATAATGGTAGAATACCATTGCCATGCCCTGGGCTAGTAGTATTAGTAACAGTAGTAGTAGCAGCCACAGTAGAATTAGAAGCAGTAGCAGTAGTAGCAGCAGAAGTAGTCGTAAGAGCAAGAGCACTAATAGTAGCAGCAGTGGTAATAGTAGTTGTATTTGGCATGGACTGGGCTAGTAATAGTACTAGTAGCAGCAGCAGTAATGTTAGCATCAGTAGTAGTAGTAGCAGCAGTACTGGTAATATTGGTAGTATTTGAAATGCACTGGGGTAGTAGGAGTAGTAGTTGTATTGGTAGAAGCAGAAGTAGAATTGGCAGCAACATCAGTAGTAGTAGCAGCAGATTAGCCCTGCAGTGTGCACGTAGCAGTATTAGCATTAGCACTAATAGTTGTAGTACTAGAAGATTTGCCATGCACTGGCATAGTAGTGTTGATACTAGTAGTAGCAGCAGCAGAAGTAGCAGTAATAGTAGTATTTGCCATGCGCTAGACTACTAGTAGTAGCAGCAGTAGTAGAGGTAGCACCAGGAATAGAAGTGACATCAGCAGCAGTAAGAGTAGCAGCAGATATGTCCTGCAGTGGGCCAGTAGTACTAGTAGCAGTAGCAGCCATAGCAGTAGAAGGAGCCGATTTGCCATACACAGGGATAGTAGTATTGATAGTAGTAGTAGCAGTAGTAGCAGCATTGGGTGTAGTAGTAGTATCAGTAGTTTTTGCAATGCACTGGAATATTAGTAGTAGCAGTAGTAGTAGCATTGGTACAAGCAGCAGCGGTAGTACTAATAGTAGTAGTATTTGCCATGCACTGGGCGAATAGTAGTAGTAGTAGCAGCAGCAGCAGTAGAAGTAGCAGCAGCAGTAGTAGTAGCAGCAGTAGTAGTCATAGTAGTATTTGCTATGCATTGGGCGAGTAGTACTAGTAGTGGTAGCAGCAGGAGTAGAAGTGGCAGCAGCAGCAGTAGTACTTGGAGCAGATTGGCCCTGCAAGGTGTGAGTAGTAGTAGTAGAAGTAGCAGCAATAACAGTACTAGTATTAGATTTGCCAGGCACAGGGCTATTAGTATTGATAGTAGTAGTAGCAGTAGTAGTAGCAGCAGGAGGAGCAGTAGTAAAGTAGTTGTATGCGTCAAGAACTGGAATACTCGTAGTAGAAGTAGTAGCAGCAGCAGCAGTAGAGGTAAGAGTAGTAGTGTTTGCCATGCACTGAACTAATTGTAGTAGTAGCAGTACCAGCAAGAATAGAAGTAGCTGCAGCAGCAGTAGTAGCAGCAACAGTAGTGGTAAAAGTAGTAGTATTTGCCATGCACTGGGCTAGTAGTAGAAGTCCTAGTAGTAGTGGTAGCAGCAGAAGTCGAAGTGGCAGCAGCAGCAATACTAGGAGCAGCAGATTTGCCATGCAGTGGGCCACCTGTAGTAGTAAGAGTAACAGCTCTAGCAGTAGTAGTAGTATATTTGCCACGCACTGGGCTAGTAGTATTGACAGTAGTAGTAGCAACAGCAGCAGTAGTCACATGAATAGTATTTGCGACACACTGGATTACTAGTAGTAGCAGAAGTAGTAGAAGTAATAGCAACAGCAGCAGCAGTAGTAGAAATACTAGTACTATTTGCCATGCACTGTGCTAGTAGTAGTAGTAGTAGTAATAGTAATAGCAGCAGCAGTAGAGGTAGCAGCAGCAGTGGAAATAGAAGTAGTATCCGCCATGCACTGGGTAAGAAGTAGTAGTAGTAGTAACAGCAATAGTAACAGTAGAAGTAGATTTGCCATGCACTGGGCTCGTAGTATTGATATTAGCAGTAGCCGTAGTAGCAGCATCAGCAGTAGTAATAATAGTATTACTATGTGCAATGCACTGCACTACTATCAGTAGCAGTAGCAGTAGCAATAGTAGCAGCAGCAGAAGCAGTAGTACTAATAGTAGTAGTATCTGCCATGCACTGGACTGCTAGTAGTAGCAGTAGTAGTAGAGGTAGCAACAGCAATAGATGTGACAGCAGCAACAGAAATAGTAGCAGCAGATTTGCCCTGCAGTTGGCCAGTAGTAGTAGTAGTAGTAGTGGTAGGAGAAATAGCAGTAGTAGTAGTAGATTTGCCATGCACTGAGCTAGTAGTATTGATAGTAGTATTAGCAGTAGTAGTAGCAGCAGCAGTTGTAGTAAGAGTAGTAGTATTTGCCATTCCCTGGACTACATGTAGTACCAAGAGTAGTCACAGAAGACGCAGCAGCAGCAGTAGTGTTCATAGTACATATGTTTGCCATGCACTGGACTAGTAGTAGTAGTAGAATTAGCAGCAGCACTAGGAGTAGCTGCAGAAGCAATAGTAGTAGCAGCAGCAGTAGAAGAAGCAGCAGCAGCAGTAGTGGCAGTAGTAGTAATAGTAGTAGTATTTTACATGCACTGAGCTAGTAGCAGTAGTAGTGGTAGCAGCAGCAATAGAAGTGGCAGCTGCAAGGGTAGAACTAGCAGAAGATTTGACTCGCAGTGGGCCAGAAGAAGTATTAGCATCAGCAGTAATAGCTGTAGTACTAATAGACTTGCCATACACAGTGCTAATATTATTAATACTAGTAGTAGAAGTAGCAGCAGCAGTAGCAGTAATAGTAGCAATATTTGCCATGCACTGGACTACTGGTCGTAGCTGTACTAGTAGCTGTAGTAGCCGCTGCAGCAGCAGTAGTAGTAATATAGTAGCATTTGCCATGGACTGGATTAGTAGTAGTAGCAGCAGTAGCAGCAGCAGTAGAAGTAGCCGCAGTAGGAGTAGCAGCAGTAGGAGTAATAGTAGCAGTATATGCCATGCGCTTAGCTTGTAGTAGATGTAGTAGTAGTAGTAGTAATGGTAGCAGGAGCAGTAGAAGTGGCGGCAGTAGCAGTAGTAGTAGCAGCAGATTTGCCCAGCAATGGGCACGTAGTAGTAGTAGAAATAGCAGCAATAACAGTACAGGCAGTAGAATGACCATGCACAGAGGTATTAATATTGATAGTAGTAGAAGCTGTAGTGGCAGCAGCAACAGCAGTAGCAGTAATATAGTAGCATTTGCACAGACAGGATTAGTAGTAGTAGCAGTGGTAGCCTTAGCAGCAGTCAGAGTCATAGTAGTAGTATTTGCCGAGGACTGGACTACTAGTAGTTGCAGTAGAAGGAGCAGTACTAGTAGCATCAGCAGCAGTAGTAGTGATGGTAGTAGTATTTGCCATTCCCTGGACTACTAGTTGCAGCAGTAGTAGTCACAGTAGTAGCAACTGCAGCAGTAGTGGTCATAATAGTGGTATTTGCCATGCACTGTACTAGTAGTAGTAGAAGTAGCAGCAGCATTAGAAGTAGCTGCAGCTGCAGTAATAGTAGCAGCAGAAGTACTAGTAGCAGTTGTGTTAATAGTAGTAGTATTTGCCATGAACTGTACTACCAGTAGCAGCTGTAGTAGCAGCAGCAGCACTACTAGTTACACTACTAGTATTTACCATGCACTGGGTTAGAAGTGGTGCTAGTAGCAGCAGTAGTAGTAGTCACAGAATTAGTAGTAGTAGCAGCAGTAGTGGTAACAGTAGGAGCACTTACCATGAACTGGGTTAGTAGTAGTAGTAGTAGTAGTAGTAGTAGTGGTAGCAGCACCAGTAGAAGTGACAGCAGCAGTACTAGTGACAGCAGATTTACCCTGCAGTTGGCCAGTAAAAGTAGTAGCACTTGCTGAAATAGCCGTAGTAGTAGTAGATTTGCCATGCACTGGGCTGTAGTATTAATACTAGTCGTAGCAGTATTAGCAGCAGCATCAGGAGTAGTAATCGAAGTAGTATTTGCCATGCACTGGGCTGCAAGTAATACAAGTACTAGTAGACGTAGTAGCAGCAGCAGCAGTAGTAATAATGGTAGAATACCATTGCCATGCCCTGGGCTAGTAGTATTAGTAACAGTAGTAGTAGCAGCCACAGTAGAATTAGAAGCAGTAGCAGTAGTAGCAGCAGAAGTAGTCGTAAGAGCAAGAGCACTAATAGTAGCAGCAGTGGTAATAGTAGTTGTATTTGGCATGGACTGGGCTAGTAATAGTACTAGTAGCAGCAGCAGTAATGTTAGCATCAGTAGTAGTAGTAGCAGCAGTACTGGTAATATTGGTAGTATTTGAAATGCACTGGGGTAGTAGGAGTAGTAGTTGTATTGGTAGAAGCAGAAGTAGAATTGGCAGCAACATCAGTAGTAGTAGCAGCAGATTAGCCCTGCAGTGTGCACGTAGCAGTATTAGCATTAGCACTAATAGTTGTAGTACTAGAAGATTTGCCATGCACTGGCATAGTAGTGTTGATACTAGTAGTAGCAGCAGCAGAAGTAGCAGTAATAGTAGTATTTGCCATGCGCTAGACTACTAGTAGTAGCAGCAGTAGTAGAGGTAGCACCAGGAATAGAAGTGACATCAGCAGCAGTAAGAGTAGCAGCAGATATGTCCTGCAGTGGGCCAGTAGTACTAGTAGCAGTAGCAGCCATAGCAGTAGAAGGAGCCGATTTGCCATACACAGGGATAGTAGTATTGATAGTAGTAGTAGCAGTAGTAGCAGCATTGGGTGTAGTAGTAGTATCAGTAGTTTTTGCAATGCACTGGAATATTAGTAGTAGCAGTAGTAGTAGCATTGGTACAAACAGCAGCGGTAGTACTAATAGTAGTAGTATTTGCCATGCACTGGGCGAATAGTAGTAGTAGTAGCAGCAGCAGCAGTAGAAGTAGCAGCAGCAGTAGTAGTAGCAGCAGTAGTAGTCATAGTAGTATTTGCTATGCATTGGGCGAGTAGTACTAGTAGTGATAGCAGCAGAAGTAGAAGTGGCAGCAGCAGCAGTAGTAGTTGGAGCAGATTGGCCCTGCAAGGTGTGAGTAGTAGTAGTAGAAGTAGCAGCAATAACAGTACTAGTATTAGATTTGCCATGCACAGGGCTATTAGTATTGATAGTAGTAGTAGCAGTAGTAGTAGCAGCAGCAGAATCAGTAGTAAAGTAGTTGTATGCGTCAAGAACTGGAATACTCGTAGTAGAAGTAGTAGCAGCAGCAGCAGTAGAGGTAAGAGTAGTAGTGTTTGCCATGCACTGAACTAATTGTAGTAGTAGCAGTACCAGCAAGAATAGAAGTAGCTGCAGCAGCAGTAGTAGCAGCAACAGTAGTGGTAAAAGTAGTAGTATTTGCCATGCACTGGGCTAGTAGTAGAAGTCCTAGTAGTAGTGGTAGCAGCAGAAGTCGAAGTGGCAGCAGCAGCAATACTAGGAGCAGCAGATTTGCCATGCAGTGGGCCACCTGTAGTAGTAAGAGTAACAGCTCTAGCAGTAGTAGTAGTATATTTGCCACGCACTGGGCTAGTAGTATTGACAGTAGTAGTAGCAACAGCAGCAGTAGTCACATGAATAGTATTTGCGACACACTGGATTACTAGTAGTAGCAGAAGTAGTAGAAGTAATAGCAACAGCAGCAGCAGTAGTAGAAATACTAGTACTATTTGCCATGCACTGTGCTAGTAGTAGTAGTAGTAGTAATAGTAATAGCAGCAGCAGTAGAGGTAGCAGCAGCAGTGGAAATAGAAGTAGTATCCGCCATGCACTGGGTAAGAAGTAGTAGTAGTAGTAACAGCAATAGTAACAGTAGAAGTAGATTTGCCATGCACTGGGCTCGTAGTATTGATATTAGCAGTAGCCGTAGTAGCAGCATCAGCAGTAGTAATAATAGTATTACTATGTGCAATGCACTGCACTACTATCAGTAGCAGTAGCAGTAGCAATAGTAGCAGCAGCAGAAGCAGTAGTACTAATAGTAGTAGTATCTGCCATGCACTGGACTGCTAGTAGTAGCAGTAGTAGTAGAGGTAGCAACAGCAATAGATGTGACAGCAGCAACAGAAATAGAAGCAGCAGATTTGCCCTGCAGTTGGCCAGTAGTAGTAGTAGTAGTGGTAGGAGAAATAGCAGTAGTAGTAGTAGATTTGCCATGCACTGAGCTAGTAGTATTGATAGTAGCATTAGCAGTAGTAGTAGCAGCAGCAGTTGTAGTAAGAGTAGTAGTATTTGCCATTCCCTGGACTACATGTAGTACCAAGAGTAGTCACAGAAGACGCAGCAGCAGCAGTAGTGTTCATAGTACATATGTTTGCCATGCACTGGACTAGTAGTAGTAGTAGAATTAGCAGCAGCACTAGGAGTAGCTGCAGAAGCAATAGTAGTAGCAGCAGCAGTAGAAGAAGCAGCAGCAGCAGTAGTGGCAGTAGTAGTAATAGTAGTAGTATTTTACATGCACTGAGCTAGTAGCAGTAGTAGTGGTAGCAGCAGCAATAGAAGTGGCAGCTGTAAGGGTAGAACTAGCAGAAGATTTGACTCGCAGTGGGCCAGAAGAAGTATTAGCATCAGCAGTAATAGCTGTAGTACTAATAGACTTGCCATACACAGTGCTAATATTATTAATACTAGTAGTAGAAGTAGCAGCAGCAGCAGCAGTAGCAGTAATAGTAGCAATATTTGCCATGCACTGGACTACTGGTCGTAGCTGTACTAGTAGCTGTAGTAGCCGCTGCAGCAGCAGTAGTAGTAATATAGTAGCATTTGCCATGGACTGGATTAGTAGTAGTAGCAGCAGTAGCAGCAGCAGTAGAAGTAGCCACAGTAGGAGTAGCAGCAGTAGGAGTAATAGTAGCAGTATATGCCATGCGCTTAGCTTGTAGTAGATGTAGTAGTAGTAGTAGTAATGGTAGCAGGAGCAGTAGAAGTGGCGGCAGTAGCAGTAGTAGTAGCAGCAGATTTGCCCAGCAATGGGCACGTAGTAGTAGTAGAAATAGCAGCAATAACAGTACAGGCAGTAGAATGACCATGCACAGAGGTATTAATATTGATAGTAGTAGAAGCTGTAGTGGCAGCAGCAACAGCAGTAGCAGTAATATAGTAGCATTTGCACAGACAGGATTAGTAGTAGTAGCAGTGGTAGCCTTAGCAGCAGTCAGAGTCATAGTAGTAGTATTTGCCGAGGACTGGACTACTAGTAGTTGCAGTAGAAGGAGCAGTACTAGTAGCATCAGCAGCAGTAGTAGTGATGGTAGTAGTATTTGCCATTCCCTGGACTACTAGTTGCAGCAGTAGTAGTCACAGTAGTAGCAACTGCAGCAGTAGTGGTCATAATAGTGGTATTTGCCATGCACTGTACTAGTAGTAGTAGAAGTAGCAGCAGCATTAGAAGTAGCTGCAGCTGCAGTAATAGTAGCAGCAGAAGTACTAGTAGCAGTTGTGTTAATAGTAGTAGTATTTGCCATGAACTGTACTACCAGTAGCAGCTGTAGTAGCAGCAGCAGCACTACTAGTTACACTACTAGTATTTACCATGCACTGGGTTAGAAGTGGTGCTAGTAGCAGCAGTAGTAGTAGTCACAGAATTAGTAGTAGTAGCAGCAGTAGTGGTAACAGTAGGAGCACTTACCATGAACTGGGTTAGTAGTAGTAGTAGTAGTAGTAGTAGTAGTAGTGGTAGCAGCACCAGTAGAAGTGACAGCAGCAGTACTAGTGACAGCAGATTTACCCTGCAGTTGGCCAGTAAAAGTAGTAGCACTTGCTGAAATAGCCGTAGTAGTAGTAGATTTGCCATGCACTGGGCTGTAGTATTAATACTAGTCGTAGCAGTATTAGCAGCAGCATCAGGAGTAGTAATCGAAGTAGTATTTGCCATGCACTGGGCTACAAGTAATACAAGTACTAGTAGACGTAGTAGCAGCAGCAGCAGTAGTAATAATGGTAGAATACCATTGCCATGCCCTGGGCTAGTAGTATTAGTAACAGTAGTAGTAGCAGCCACAGTAGAATTAGAAGCAGTAGCAGTAGTAGCAGCAGAAGTAGTCGTAAGAGCAAGAGCACTAATAGTAGCAGCAGTGGTAATAGTAGTTGTATTTGGCATGGACTGGGCTAGTAATAGTACTAGTAGCAGCAGCAGTAATGTTAGCATCAGTAGTAGTAGTAGCAGCAGTACTGGTAATATTGGTAGTATTTGAAATGCGCTGGGGTAGTAGGAGTAGTAGTTGTATTGGTAGAAGCAGAAGTAGAATTGGCAGCAACATCAGTAGTAGTAGCAGCAGATTAGCCCTGCAGTGTGCACGTAGCAGTATTAGCATTAGCACTAATAGTTGTAGTAGTAGAAGATTTGCCATGCACTGGCATAGTAGTGTTGATACTAGTAGTAGCAGCAGCAGAAGTAGCAGTAATAGTAGTATTTGCCATGCGCTAGACTACTAGTAGTAGCAGCAGTAGTAGAGGTAGCACCAGGAATAGAAGTGACATCAGCAGCAGTAAGAGTAGCAGCAGATATGTCCTGCAGTGGGCCAGTAGTACTAGTAGCAGTAGCAGCCATAGCAGTAGAAGGAGCCGATTTGCCATACACAGGGATAGTAGTATTGATAGTAGTAGTAGCAGTAGTAGCAGCATTGGGTGTAGTAGTAGTATCAGTAGTTTTTGCAATGCACTGGAATATTAGTAGTAGCAGTAGTAGTAGCATTGGTACAAACAGCAGCGGTAGTACTAATAGTAGTAGTATTTGCCATGCACTGGGCGAATAGTAGTAGTAGTAGCAGCAGCAGCAGTAGAAGTAGCAGCAGCAGTAGTAGTAGCAGCAGTAGTAGTCATAGTAGTATTTGCTATGCATTGGGCGAGTAGTACTAGTAGTGGTAGCAGCAGGAGTAGAAGTGGCAGCAGCAGCAGTAGTAGTTGGAGCAGATTGGCCCTGCAAGGTGTGAGTAGTAGTAGTAGAAGTAGCAGCAATAACAGTACTAGTATTAGATTTGCCATGCACAGGGCTATTAGTATTGATAGTAGTAGTAGCAGTAGTAGTAGCAGCAGGAGCAGCAGTAGTAAAGTAGTTGTATGCGTCAAGAACTGGAATACTCGTAGTAGAAGTAGTAGCAGCAGCAGCAGTAGAGGTAAGAGTAGTAGTGTTTGCCATGCACTGAACTAATTGTAGTAGTAGCAGTACCAGCAAGAATAGAAGTAGCTGCAGCAGCAGTAGTAGCAGCAACAGTAGTGGTAAAAGTAGTAGTATTTGCCATGCACTGGGCTAGTAGTAGAAGTCCTAGTAGTAGTGGTAGCAGCAGAAGTCGAAGTGGCAGCAGCAGCAATACTAGGAGCAGCAGATTTGCCATGCAGTGGGCCACCTGTAGTAGTAAGAGTAACAGCTCTAGCAGTAGTAGTAGTATATTTGCCACGCACTGGGCTAGTAGTATTGACAGTAGTAGTAGCAACAGCAGCAGTAGTCACATGAATAGTATTTGCGACACACTGGATTACTAGTAGTAGCAGAAGTAGTAGAAGTAATAGCAACAGCAGCAGCAGTAGTAGAAATACTAGTACTATTTGCCATGCACTGTGCTAGTAGTAGTAGTAGTAGTAATAGTAATAGCAGCAGCAGTAGAGGTAGCAGCAGCAGTGGAAATAGAAGTAGTATCCGCCATGCACTGGGTAAGAAGTAGTAGTAGTAGTAACAGCAATAGTAACAGTAGAAGTAGATTTGCCATGCACTGGGCTCGTAGTATTGATATTAGCAGTAGCCGTAGTAGCAGCATCAGCAGTAGTAATAATAGTATTACTATGTGCAATGCACTGCACTACTATCAGTAGCAGTAGCAGTAGCAATAGTAGCAGCAGCAGAAGCAGTAGTACTAATAGTAGTAGTATCTGCCATGCACTGGACTGCTAGTAGTAGCAGTAGTAGTAGAGGTAGCAACAGCAATAGATGTGACAGCAGCAACAGAAATAGTAGCAGCAGATTTGCCCTGCAGTTGGCCAGTAGTAGTAGTAGTAGTAGTGGTAGGAGAAATAGCAGTAGTAGTAGTAGATTTGCCATGCACTGAGCTAGTAGTATTGATAGTAGTATTAGCAGTAGTAGTAGCAGCAGCAGTTGTAGTAAGAGTAGTAGTATTTGCCATTCCCTGGACTACATGTAGTACCAAGAGTAGTCACAGAAGACGCAGCAGCAGCAGTAGTGTTCATAGTACATATGTTTGCCATGCACTGGACTAGTAGTAGTAGTAGAATTAGCAGCAGCACTAGGAGTAGCTGCAGAAGCAATAGTAGTAGCAGCAGCAGTAGAAGAAGCAGCAGCAGCAGTAGTGGCAGTAGTAGTAATAGTAGTAGTATTTTACATGCACTGAGCTAGTAGCAGTAGTAGTGGTAGCAGCAGCAATAGAAGTGGCAGCTGCAAGGGTAGAACTAGCAGAAGATTTGACTCGCAGTGGGCCAGAAGAAGTATTAGCATCAGCAGTAATAGCTGTAGTACTAATAGACTTGCCATACACAGTGCTAATATTATTAATACTAGTAGTAGAAGTAGCAGCAGCAGCAGCAGTAGCAGTAATAGTAGCAATATTTGCCATGCACTGGACTACTGGTCGTAGCTGTACTAGTAGCTGTAGTAGCCGCTGCAGCAGCAGTAGTAGTAATATAGTAGCATTTGCCATGGACTGGATTAGTAGTAGTAGCAGCAGTAGCAGCAGCAGTAGAAGTAGCCGCAGTAGTAGTAGCAGCAGTAGGAGTAATAGTAGCAGTATATGCCATGCGCTTAGCTTGTAGTAGATGTAGTAGTAGTAGTAGTAATGGTAGCAGGAGCAGTAGAAGTGGCGGCAGTAGCAGTAGTAGTAGCAGCAGATTTGCCCAGCAATGGGCACGTAGTAGTAGTAGAAATAGCAGCAATAACAGTACAGGCAGTAGAATGACCATGCACAGAGGTATTAATATTGAGAGTAGTAGAAGCTGTAGTGGCAGCAGCAACAGCAGTAGCAGTAATATAGTAGCATTTGCACAGACAGGATTAGTAGTAGTAGCAGTGGTAGCCTTAGCAGCAGTCAGAGTCATAGTAGTAGTATTTGCCGAGGACTGGACTACTAGTAGTTGCAGTAGAAGGAGCAGTACTAGTAGCATCAGCAGCAGTAGTAGTGATGGTAGTAGTATTTGCCATTCCCTGGACTACTAGTTGCAGCAGTAGTAGTCACAGTAGTAGCAACTGCAGCAGTAGTGGTCATAATAGTGGTATTTGCCATGCACTGTACTAGTAGTAGTAGAAGTAGCAGCAGCATTAGAAGTAGCTGCAGCTGCAGTAATAGTAGCAGCAGAAGTACTAGTAGCAGTTGTGTTAATAGTAGTAGTATTTGCCATGAACTCTACTACCAGTAGCAGCTGTAGTAGCAGCAGCAGCACTACTAGTTACACTACTAGTATTTACCATGCACTGGGTTAGAAGTGGTGCTAGTAGCAGCAGTAGTAGTAGTCACAGAATTAGTAGTAGTAGCAGCAGTACTGGTAACAGTAGGAGCACTTATCATGAACTGGGTTAGTAGTAGTAGTAGTAGTAGTAGTAGTAGTAGTGGTAGCAGCACCAGTAGAAGTGACAGCAGCAGTACTAGTGACAGCAGATTTACCCTGCAGTTGGCCAGTAAAAGTAGTAGCACTTGCTGAAATAGCCGTAGTAGTAGTAGATTTGCCATGCACTGGGCTGTAGTATTAATACTAGTCGTAGCAGTATTAGCAGCAGCATCAGGAGTAGTAATCGAAGTAGTATTTGCCATGCACTGGGCTACAAGTAATACAAGTACTAGTAGACGTAGTAGCAGCAGCAGCAGTAGTAATAATGGTAGAATACCATTGCCATGCCCTGGGCTAGTAGTATTAGTAACAGTAGTAGTAGCAGCCACAGTAGAATTAGAAGCAGTAGCAGTAGTAGCAGCAGAAGTAGTCGTAAGAGCAAGAGCACTAATAGTAGCAGCAGTGGTAATAGTAGTTGTATTTGGCATGGACTGGGCTAGTAATAGTACTAGTAGCAGCAGCAGTAATGTTAGCATCAGTAGTAGTAGTAGCAGCAGTACTGGTAATATTGGTAGTATTTGAAATGCACTGGGGTAGTAGGAGTAGTAGTTGTATTGGTAGAAGCAGAAGTAGAATTGGCAGCAACATCAGTAGTAGTAGCAGCAGATTAGCCCTGCAGTGTGCACGTAGCAGTATTAGCATTAGCACTAATAGTTGTAGTACTAGAAGATTTGCCATGCACTGGCATAGTAGTGTTGATACTAGTAGTAGCAGCAGCAGAAGTAGCAGTAATAGTAGTATTTGCCATGCGCTAGACTACTAGTAGTAGCAGCAGTAGTAGAGGTAGCACCAGGAATAGAAGTGACATCAGCAGCAGTAAGAGTAGCAGCAGATATGTCCTGCAGTGGGCCAGTAGTACTAGTAGCAGTAGCAGCCATAGCAGTAGAAGGAGCCGATTTGCCATACACAGGGATAGTAGTATTGATAGTAGTAGTAGCAGTAGTAGCAGCATTGGGTGTAGTAGTAGTATCAGTAGTTTTTGCAATGCACTGGAATATTAGTAGTAGCAGTAGTAGTAGCATTGGTACAAGCAGCAGCGGTAGTACTAATAGTAGTAGTATTTGCCATGCACTGGGCGAATAGTAGTAGTAGTAGCAGCAGCAGCAGTAGAAGTAGCAGCAGCAGTAGTAGTAGCAGCAGTAGTAGTCATAGTAGTATTTGCTATGCATTGGGCGAGTAGTACTAGTAGTGGTAGCAGCAGGAGTAGAAGTGGCAGCAGCAGCAGTAGTAGTTGGAGCAGATTGGCCCTGCAAGGTGTGAGTAGTAGTAGTAGAAGTAGCAGCAATAACAGTACTAGTATTAGATTTGCCATGCACAGGGCTATTAGTATGGATAGTAGTAGTAGCAGTAGTAGTAGCAGCAGCAGCAGCAGTAGTAAAGTAGTTGTATGCGTCAAGAACTGGAATACTCGTAGTAGAAGTAGTAGCAGCAGCAGCAGTAGAGGTAAGAGTAGTAGTGTTTGCCATGCACTGAACTAATTGTAGTAGTAGCAGTACCAGCAAGAATAGAAGTAGCTGCAGCAGCAGTAGTAGCAGCAACAGTAGTGGTAAAAGTAGTAGTATTTGCCATGCACTGGGCTAGTAGTAGAAGTCCTAGTAGTAGTGGTAGCAGCAGAAGTCGAAGTGGCAGCAGCAGCAATACTAGGAGCAGCAGATTTGCCATGCAGTGGGCCACCTGTAGTAGTAAGAGTAACAGCTCTAGCAGTAGTAGTAGTATATTTGCCACGCACTGGGCTAGTAGTATTGACAGTAGTAGTAGCAACAGCAGCAGTAGTCACATGAATAGTATTTGCGACACACTGGATTACTAGTAGTAGCAGAAGTAGTAGAAGTAATAGCAACAGCAGCAGCAGTAGTAGAAATACTAGTACTATTTGCCATGCACTGTGCTAGTAGTAGTAGTAGTAGTAATAGTAATAGCAGCAGCAGTAGAGGTAGCAGCAGCAGTGGAAATAGAAGTAGTATCCGCCATGCACTGGGTAAGAAGTAGTAGTAGTAGTAACAGCAATAGTAACAGTAGAAGTAGATTTGCCATGCACTGGGCTCGTAGTATTGATATTAGCAGTAGCCGTAGTAGCAGCATCAGCAGTAGTAATAATAGTATTACTATGTGCAATGCACTGCACTACTATCAGTAGCAGTAGCAGTAGCAATAGTAGCAGCAGCAGAAGCAGTAGTACTAATAGTAGTAGTATCTGCCATGCACTGGACTGCTAGTAGTAGCAGTAGTAGTAGAGGTAGCAACAGCAATAGATGTGACAGCAGCAACAGAAATAGTAGCAGCAGATTTGCCCTGCAGTTGGCCAGTAGTAGTAGTAGTAGTAGTGGTAGGAGAAATAGCAGTAGTAGTAGTAGATTTGCCATGCACTGAGCTAGTAGTATTGATAGTAGTATTAGCAGTAGTAGTAGCAGCAGCAGTTGTAGTAAGAGTAGTAGTATTTGCCATTCCCTGGACTACATGTAGTACCAAGAGTAGTCACAGAAGACGCAGCAGCAGCAGTAGTGTTCATAGTACATATGTTTGCCATGCACTGGACTAGTAGTAGTAGTAGAATTAGCAGCAGCACTAGGAGTAGCTGCAGAAGCAATAGTAGTAGCAGCAGCAGTAGAAGAAGCAGCAGCAGCAGTAGTGGCAGTAGTAGTAATAGTAGTAGTATTTTACATGCACTGAGCTAGTAGCAGTAGTAGTGGTAGCAGCAGCAATAGAAGTGGCAGCTGCAAGGGTAGAACTAGCAGAAGATTTGACTCGCAGTGGGCCAGAAGAAGTATTAGCATCAGCAGTAATAGCTGTAGTACTAATAGACTTGCCATACACAGTGCTAATATTATTAATAGTAGTAGTAGAAGTAGTAGCAGCAGCAGCAGTAGCAGTAATAGTAGCAATATTTGCCATGCACTGGACTACTGGTCGTAGCTGTACTAGTAGCTGTAGTAGCCGCTGCAGCAGCAGTAGTAGTAATATAGTAGCATTTGCCATGGACTGGATTAGTAGTAGTAGCAGCAGTAGCAGCAGCAGTAGAAGTAGCCGCAGTAGGAGTAGCAGCAGTAGGAGTAATAGTAGCAGTATATGCCATGCGCTTAGCTTGTAGTAGATGTAGTAGTAGTAGTAGTAATGGTAGCAGGAGCAGTAGAAATGGCGGCAGTAGCAGTAGTAGTAGCAGCAGATTTGCCCAGCAATGGGCACGTAGTAGTAGTAGAAATAGCAGCAATAACAGTACAGGCAGTAGAATGACCATGCACAGAGGTATTAATATTGATAGTAGTAGAAGCTGTAGTGGCAGCAGCAACAGCAGTAGCAGTAATATAGTAGCATTTGCACAGACAGGATTAGTAGTAGTAGCAGTGGTAGCCTTAGCAGCAGTCAGAGTCATAGTAGTAGTATTTGCCGAGGACTGGACTACTAGTAGTTGCAGTAGAAGGAGCAGTACTAGTAGCATCAGCAGCAGTAGTAGTGATGGTAGTAGTATTTGCCATTCCCTGGACTACTAGTTGCAGCAGTAGTAGTCACAGTAGTAGCAACTGCAGCAGTAGTGGTCATAATAGTGGTATTTGCCATGCACTGTACTAGTAGTAGTAGAATTAGCAGCAGCATTAGAAGTAGCTGCAGCTGCAGTAATAGTAGCAGCAGAAGTACTAGTAGCAGTTGTGTTAATAGTAGTAGTATTTGCCATGAACTGTACTACCAGTAGCAGCTGTAGTAGCAGCAGCAGCACTACTAGTTACACTACTAGTATTTACCATGCACTGGGTTAGAAGTGGTGCTAGTAGCAGCAGTAGTAGTAGTCACAGAATTAGTAGTAGTAGCAGCAGTAGTGGTAACAGTAGGAGCACTTACCATGAACTGGGTTAGTAGTAGTAGTAGTAGTAGTAGTAGTAGTAGTGGTAGCAGCACCAGTAGAAGTGACAGCAGCAGTACTAGTGACAGCAGATTTACCCTGCAGTTGGCCAGTAAAAGTAGTAGCACTTGCTGAAATAGCCATAGTAGTAGTAGATTTGACATGCACTGGGCTGTAGTATTAATACTAGTCGTAGCAGTATTAGCAGCAGCATCAGGAGTAGTAATCGAAGTAGTATTTGCCATGCACTGGGCTACAAGTAATACAAGTACTAGTAGACGTAGTAGCAGCAGCAGCAGTAGTAATAATGGTAGAATACCATTGCCATGCCCTGGGCTAGTAGTATTAGTAACAGTAGTAGTAGCAGCCACAGTAGAATTAGAAGCAGTAGCAGTAGTAGCAGCAGAAGTAGTCGTAAGAGCAAGAGCACTAATAGTAGCAGCAGTGGTAATAGTAGTTGTATTTGGCATGGACTGGGCTAGTAATAGTACTAGTAGCAGCAGCAGTAATGTTAGCATCAGTAGTAGTAGTAGCAGCAGTACTGGTAATATTGGTAGTATTTGAAATGCACTGGGGTAGTAGGAGTAGTAGTTGTATTGGTAGAAGCAGAAGTAGAATTGGCAGCAACATCAGTAGTAGTAGCAGCAGATTAGCCCTGCAGTGTGCACGTAGCAGTATTAGCATTAGCACTAATAGTTGTAGTAGTAGAAGATTTGCCATGCACTGGCATAGTAGTGTTGATACTAGTAGGAGCAGCAGCAGAAGTAGCAGTAACAGTAGTATTTGCCATGCGCTAGACTACTAGTAGTAGCAGCAGTAGTAGAGGTAGCACCAGGAATAGAAGTGACATCAGCAGCAGTAAGAGTAGCAGCAGATATGTCCTGCAGTGGGCCAGTAGTACTAGTAGCAGTAGCAGCCATAGCAGTAGAAGGAGCCGATTTGCCATACACAGGGATAGTAGTATTGATAGTAGTAGTAGCAGTAGTAGCAGCATTGGGTGTAGTAGTAGTATCAGTAGTTTTTGCAATGCACTGGAATATTAGTAGTAGCAGTAGTAGTAGCATTGGTACAAACAGCAGCGGTAGTACTAATAGTAGTAGTATTTGCCATGCACTGGGCGAATAGTAGTAGTAGTAGCAGCAGCAGCAGTAGAAGTAGCAGCAGCAGTAGTAGTAGCAGCAGTAGTAGTCATAGTAGTATTTGCTATGCATTGGGCGAGTAGTACTAGTAGTGGTAGCAGCAGGAGTAGAAGTGGCAGCAGCAGCAGTAGTAGTTGGAGCAGATTGGCCCTGCAAGGTGTGAGTAGTAGTAGTAGAAGTAGCAGCAATAACAGTACTAGTATTAGATTTGCCATGCACAGGGCTATTAGTATTGATAGTAGTAGTAGCAGTAGTAGTAGCAGCAGGAGCAGCAGTAGTAAAGTAGTTGTATGCGTCAAGAACTGGAATACTCGTAGTAGAAGTAGTAGCAGCAGCAGCAGTAGAGGTAAGAGTAGTAGTGTTTGCCATGCACTGAACTAATTGTAGTAGTAGCAGTACCAGCAAGAATAGAAGTAGCTGCAGCAGCAGTAGTAGCAGCAACAGTAGTGGTAAAAGTAGTAGTATTTGCCATGCACTGGGCTAGTAGTAGAAGTCCTAGTAGTAGTGGTAGCAGCAGAAGTCGAAGTGGCAGCAGCAGCAATACTAGGAGCAGCAGATTTGCCATGCAGTGGGCCACCTGTAGTAGTAAGAGTAACAGCTCTAGCAGTAGTAGTAGTATATTTGCCACGCACTGGGCTAGTAGTATTGACAGTAGTAGTAGCAACAGCAGCAGTAGTCACATGAATAGTATTTGCGACACACTGGATTACTAGTAGTAGCAGAAGTAGTAGAAGTAATAGCAACAGCAGCAGCAGTAGTAGAAATACTAGTACTATTTGCCATGCACTGTGCTAGTAGTAGTAGTAGTAGTAATAGTAATAGCAGCAGCAGTAGAGGTAGCAGCAGCAGTGGAAATAGAAGTAGTATCCGCCATGCACTGGGTAAGAAGTAGTAGTAGTAGTAACAGCAATAGTAACAGTAGAAGTAGATTTGCCATGCACTGGGCTCGTAGTATTGATATTAGCAGTAGCCGTAGTAGCAGCATCAGCAGTAGTAATAATAGTATTACTATGTGCAATGCACTGCACTACTATCAGTAGCAGTAGCAGTAGCAATAGTAGCAGCAGCAGAAGCAGTAGTACTAATAGTAGTAGTATCTGCCATGCACTGGACTGCTAGTAGTAGCAGTAGTAGTAGCAACAGCAATAGATGTGACAGCAGCAACAGAAATAGTAGCAGCAGATTTGCCCTGCAGTTGGCCAGTAGTAGTAGTAGTAGTGGTAGGAGAAATAGCAGTAGTAGTAGTAGATTTGCCATGCACTGAGCTAGTAGTATTGATAGTAGTATTAGCAGTAGTAGTAGCAGCAGCAGTTGTAGTAAGAGTAGTAGTATTTGCCATTCCCTGGACTACATGTAGTACCAAGAGTAGTCACAGAAGACGCAGCAGCAGCAGTAGTGTTCATAGTACATATGTTTGCCATGCACTGGACTAGTAGTAGTAGTAGAATTAGCAGCAGCACTAGGAGTAGCTGCAGAAGCAATAGTAGTAGCAGCAGCAGTAGAAGAAGCAGCAGCAGCAGTAGTGGCAGTAGTAGTAATAGTAGTAGTATTTTACATGCACTGAGCTAGTAGCAGTAGTAGTGGTAGCAGCAGCAATAGAAGTGGCAGCTGCAAGGGTAGAACTAGCAGAAGATTTGACTCGCAGTGGGCCAGAAGAAGTATTAGCATCAGCAGTAATAGCTGTAGTACTAATAGACTTGCCATACACAGTGCTAATATTATTAATACTAGTAGTAGAAGTAGCAGCAGCAGCAGCAGTAGCAGTAATAGTAGCAATATTTGCCATGCACTGGACTACTGGTCGTAGCTGTACTAGTAGCTGTAGTAGCCGCTGCAGCAGCAGTAGTAGTAATATAGTAGCATTTGCCATGGACTGGATTAGTAGTAGTAGCAGCAGTAGCAGCAGCAGTAGAAGTAGCCGCAGTAGTAGTAGCAGCAGTAGGAGTAATAGTAGCAGTATATGCCATGCGCTTAGCTTGTAGTAGATGTAGTAGTAGTAGTAGTAATGGTAGCAGGAGCAGTAGAAGTGGCGGCAGTAGCAGTAGTAGTAGCAGCAGATTTGCCCAGCAATGGGCACGTAGTAGTAGTAGAAATAGCAGCAATAACAGTACAGGCAGTAGAATGACCATGCACAGAGGTATTAATATTGATAGTAGTAGAAGCTGTAGTGGCAGCAGCAACAGCAGTAGCAGTAATATAGTAGCATTTGCACAGACAGGATTAGTAGTAGTAGCAGTGGTAGCCTTAGCAGCAGTCAGAGTCATAGTAGTAGTATTTGCCGAGGACTGGACTACTAGTAGTTGCAGTAGAAGGAGCAGTACTAGTAGCATCAGCAGCAGTAGTAGTGATGGTAGTAGTATTTGCCATTCCCTGGACTACTAGTTGCAGCAGTAGTAGTCACAGTAGTAGCAACTGCAGCAGTAGTGGTCATAATAGTGGTATTTGCCATGCACTGTACTAGTAGTAGTAGAATTAGCAGCAGCATTAGAAGTAGCTGCAGCTGCAGTAATAGTAGCAGCAGAAGTACTAGTAGCAGTTGTGTTAATAGTAGTAGTATTTGCCATGAACTGTACTACCAGTAGCAGCTGTAGTAGCAGCAGCAGCACTACTAGTTACACTACTAGTATTTACCATGCACTGGGTTAGAAGTGGTGCTAGTAGCAGCAGTAGTAGTAGTCACAGAATTAGTAGTAGTAGCAGCAGTAGTGGTAACAGTAGGAGCACTTACCATGAACTGGGTTAGTAGTAGTAGTAGTAGTAGTAGTAGTAGTAGTGGTAGCAGCACCAGTAGAAGTGACAGCAGCAGTACTAGTGACAGCAGATTTACCCTGCAGTTGGCCAGTAAAAGTAGTAGCACTTGCTGAAATAGCCGTAGTAGTAGTAGATTTGCCATGCACTGGGCTGTAGTATTAATACTAGTCGTAGCAGTATTAGCAGCAGCATCAGGAGTAGTAATCGAAGTAGTATTTGCCATGCACTGGGCTACAAGTAATACAAGTACTAGTAGACGTAGTAGCAGCAGCAGCAGTAGTAATAATGGTAGAATACCATTGCCATGCCCTGGGCTAGTAGTATTAGTAACAGTAGTAGTAGCAGCCACAGTAGAATTAGAAGCAGTAGCAGTAGTAGCAGCAGAAGTAGTCGTAAGAGCAAGAGCACTAATAGTAGCAGCAGTGGTAATAGTAGTTGTATTTGGCATGGACTGGGCTAGTAATAGTACTAGTAGCAGCAGCAGTAATGTTAGCATCAGTAGTAGTAGTAGCAGCAGTACTGGTAATATTGGTAGTATTTGAAATGCACTGGGGTAGTAGGAGTAGTAGTTGTATTGGTAGAAGCAGAAGTAGAATTGGCAGCAACATCAGTAGTAGTAGCAGCAGATTAGCCCTGCAGTGTGCACGTAGCAGTATTAGCATTAGCACTAATAGTTGTAGTACTAGAAGATTTGCCATGCACTGGCATAGTAGTGTTGATACTAGTAGGAGCAGCAGCAGAAGTAGCAGTAATAGTAGTATTTGCCATGCGCTAGACTACTAGTAGTAGCAGCAGTAGTAGAGGTAGCACCAGGAATAGAAGTGACATCAGCAGCAGTAAGAGTAGCAGCAGATATGTCCTGCAGTGGGCCAGTAGTACTAGTAGCAGTAGCAGCCATAGCAGTAGAAGGAGCCGATTTGCCATACACAGGGATAGTAGTATTGATAGTAGTAGTAGCAGTAGTAGCAGCATTGGGTGTAGTAGTAGTATCAGTAGTTTTTGCAATGCACTGGAATATTAGTAGTAGCAGTAGTAGTAGCATTGGTACAAACAGCAGCGGTAGTACTAATAGTAGTAGTATTTGCCATGCACTGGGCGAATAGTAGTAGTAGTAGCAGCAGCAGCAGTAGAAGTAGCAGCAGCAGTAGTAGTAGCAGCAGTAGTAGTCATAGTAGTATTTGCTATGCATTGGGCGAGTAGTACTAGTAGTGGTAGCAGCAGGAGTAGAAGTGGCAGCAGCAGCAGTAGTAGTTGGAGCAGATTGGCCCTGCAAGGTGTGAGTAGTAGTAGTAGAAGTAGCAGCAATAACAGTACTAGTATTAGATTTGCCATGCACAGGGCTATTAGTATTGATAGTAGTAGTAGCAGTAGTAGTAGCAGCAGGAGCAGCAGTAGTAAAGTAGTTGTATGCGTCAAGAACTGGAATACTCGTAGTAGAAGTAGTAGCAGCAGCAGCAGTAGAGGTAAGAGTAGTAGTGTTTGCCATGCACTGAACTAATTGTAGTAGTAGCAGTACCAGCAAGAATAGAAGTAGCTGCAGCAGCAGTAGTAGCAGCAACAGTAGTGGTAAAAGTAGTAGTATTTGCCATGCACTGGGCTAGTAGTAGAAGTCCTAGTAGTAGTGGTAGCAGCAGAAGTCGAAGTGGCAGCAGCAGCAATACTAGGAGCAGCAGATTTGCCATGCAGTGGGCCACCTGTAGTAGTAAGAGTAACAGCTCTAGCAGTAGTAGTAGTATATTTGCCACGCACTGGGCTAGTAGTATTGACAGTAGTAGTAGCAACAGCAGCAGTAGTCACATGAATAGTATTTGCGACACACTGGATTACTAGTAGTAGCAGAAGTAGTAGAAGTAATAGCAACAGCAGCAGCAGTAGTAGAAATACTAGTACTATTTGCCATGCACTGTGCTAGTAGTAGTAGTAATAGTAATAGCAGCAGCAGTAGAGGTAGCAGCAGCAGTGGAAATAGAAGTAGTATCCGCCATGCACTGGGTAAGAAGTAGTAGTAGTAGTAACAGCAATAGTAACAGTAGAAGTAGATTTGCCATGCACTGGGCTCGTAGTATTGATATTAGCAGTAGCCGTAGTAGCAGCATCAGCAGTAGTAATAATAGTATTACTATGTGCAATGTACTGCACTACTATCAGTAGCAGTAGCAGTAGCAATAGTAGCAGCAGCAGAAGCAGTAGTACTAATAGTAGTAGTATCTGCCATGCACTGGACTGCTAGTAGTAGCAGTAGTAGTAGAGGTAGCAACAGCAATAGATGTGACAGCAGCAACAGAAATAGTAGCAGCAGATTTGCCCTGCAGTTGGCCAGTAGTAGTAGTAGTAGTAGTGGTAGGAGAAATAGCAGTAGTAGTAGTAGATTTGCCATGCACTGAGCTAGTAGTATTGATAGTAGTATTAGCAGTAGTAGTAGCAGCAGCAGTTGTAGTAAGAGTAGTAGTATTTGCCATTCCCTGGACTACATGTAGTACCAAGAGTAGTCACAGAAGACGCAGCAGCAGCAGTAGTGTTCATAGTACATATGTTTGCCATGCACTGGACTAGTAGTAGTAGTAGAATTAGCAGCAGCACTAGGAGTAGCTGCAGAAGCAATAGTAGTAGCAGCAGCAGTAGAAGAAGCAGCAGCAGCAGTAGTGGCAGTAGTAGTAATAGTAGTAGTATTTTACATGCACTGAGCTAGTAGCAGTAGTAGTGGTAGCAGCAGCAATAGAAGTGGCAGCTGCAAGGGTAGAACTAGCAGAAGATTTGACTCGCAGTGGGCCAGAAGAAGTATTAGCATCAGCAGTAATAGCTGTAGTACTAATAGACTTGCCATACACAGTGCTAATATTATTAATACTAGTAGTAGAAGTAGCAGCAGCAGCAGCAGTAGCAGTAATAGTAGCAATATTTGCCATGCACTGGACTACTGGTCGTAGCTGTACTAGTAGCTGTAGTAGCCGCTGCAGCAGCAGTAGTAGTAATATAGTAGCATTTGCCATGGACTGGATTAGCAGTAGTAGCAGCAGTAGCAGCAGCAGTAGAAGTAGCCGCAGTAGGAGTAGCAGCAGTAGGAGTAATAGTAGCAGTATATGCCATGCGCTTAGCTTGTAGTAGATGTAGTAGTAGTAGTAGTAATGGTAGCAGGAGCAGTAGAAGTGGCGGCAGTAGCAGTAGTAGTAGCAGCAGATTTGCCCAGCAATGGGCACGTAGTAGTAGTAGAAATAGCAGCAATAACAGTACAGGCAGTAGAATGACCATGCACAGAGGTATTAATATTGATAGTAGTAGAAGCTGTAGTGGCAGCAGCAACAGCAGTAGCAGTAATATAGTAGCATTTGCACAGACAGGATTAGTAGTAGTAGCAGTGGTAGCCTTAGCAGCAGTCAGAGTCATAGTAGTAGTATTTGCCGAGGACTGGACTACTAGTAGTTGCAGTAGAAGGAGCAGTACTAGTAGCATCAGCAGCAGTAGTAGTGATGGTAGTAGTATTTGCCATTCCCTGGACTACTAGTTGCAGCAGTAGTAGTCACAGTAGTAGCAACTGCAGCAGTAGTGGTCATAATAGTGGTATTTGCCATGCACTGTACTAGTAGTAGTAGAAGTAGCAGCAGCATTAGAAGTAGCTGCAGCTGCAGTAATAGTAGCAGCAGAAGTACTAGTAGCAGTTGTGTTAATAGTAGTAGTATTTGCCATGAACTGTACTACCAGTAGCAGCTGTAGTAGCAGCAGCAGCACTACTAGTTACACTACTAGTATTTACCATGCACTGGGTTAGAAGTGGTGCTAGTAGCAGCAGTAGTAGTAGTCACAGAATTAGTAGTAGTAGCAGCAGTAGTGGTAACAGTAGGAGCACTTACCATGAACTGGGTTAGTAGTAGTAGTAGTAGTAGTAGTAGTAGTAGTGGTAGCAGCACCAGTAGAAGTGACAGCAGCAGTACTAGTGACAGCAGATTTACCCTGCAGTTGGCCAGTAAAAGTAGTAGCACTTGCTGAAATAGCCGTAGTAGTAGTAGATTTGCCATGCACTGGGCTGTAGTATTAATACTAGTCGTAGCAGTATTAGCAGCAGCATCAGGAGTAGTAATCGAAGTAGTATTTGCCATGCACTGGGCTACAAGTAATACAAGTACTAGTAGACGTAGTAGCAGCAGCAGCAGTAGTAATAATGGTAGAATACCATTGCCATGCCCTGGGCTAGTAGTATTAGTAACAGTAGTAGTAGCAGCCACAGTAGAATTAGAAGCAGTAGCAGTAGTAGCAGCAGAAGTAGTCGTAAGAGCAAGAGCACTAATAGTAGCAGCAGTGGTAATAGTAGTTGTATTTGGCATGGACTGGGCTAGTAATAGTACTAGTAGCAGCAGCAGTAATGTTAGCATCAGTAGTAGTAGTAGCAGCAGTACTGGTAATATTGGTAGTATTTGAAATGCACTGGGGTAGTAGGAGTAGTAGTTGTATTGGTAGAAGCAGAAGTAGAATTGGCAGCAACATCAGTAGTAGTAGCAGCAGATTAGCCCTGCAGTGTGCACGTAGCAGTATTAGCATTAGCACTAATAGTTGTAGTAGTAGAAGATTTGCCATGCACTGGCATAGTAGTGTTGATACTAGTAGTAGCAGCAGCAGAAGTAGCAGTAATAGTAGTATTTGCCATGCGCTAGACTACTAGTAGTAGCAGCAGTAGTAGAGGTAGCACCAGGAATAGAAGTGACATCAGCAGCAGTAAGAGTAGCAGCAGATATGTCCTGCAGTGGGCCAGTAGTACTAGTAGCAGTAGCAGCCATAGCAGTAGAAGGAGCCGATTTGCCATACACAGGGATAGTAGTATTGATAGTAGTAGTAGCAGTAGTAGCAGCATTGGGTGTAGTAGTAGTATCAGTAGTTTTTGCAATGCACTGGAATATTAGTAGTAGCAGTAGTAGTAGCATTGGTACAAGCAGCAGCGGTAGTACTAATAGTAGTAGTATTTGCCATGCACTGGGCGAATAGTAGTAGTAGTAGCAGCAGCAGCAGTAGAAGTAGCAGCAGCAGTAGTAGTAGCAGCAGTAGTAGTCATAGTAGTATTTGCTATGCATTGGGCGAGTAGTACTAGTAGTGGTAGCAGCAGGAGTAGAAGTGGCAGCAGCAGCAGTAGTAGTTGGAGCAGATTGGCCCTGCAAGGTGTGAGTAGTAGTAGTAGAAGTAGCAGCAATAACAGTACTAGTATTAGATTTGCCATGCACAGGGCTATTAGTATTGATAGTAGTAGTAGCAGTAGTAGTAGCAGCAGGCGCAGCAGTAGTAAAGTAGTTGTATGCGTCAAGAACTGGAATACTCGTAGTAGAAGTAGTAGCAGCAGCAGCAGTAGAGGTAAGAGTAGTAGTGTTTGCCATGCACTGAACTAATTGTAGTAGTAGCAGTACCAGCAAGAATAGAAGTAGCTGCAGCAGCAGTAGTAGCAGCAACAGTAGTGGTAAAAGTAGTAGTATTTGCCATGCACTGGGCTAGTAGTAGAAGTCCTAGTAGTAGTGGTAGCAGCAGAAGTCGAAGTGGCAGCAGCAGCAATACTAGGAGCAGCAGATTTGCCATGCAGTGGGCCACCTGTAGTAGTAAGAGTAACAGCTCTAGCAGTAGTAGTAGTATATTTGCCACGCACTGGGCTAGTAGTATTGACAGTAGTAGTAGCAACAGCAGCAGTAGTCACATGAATAGTATTTGCGACACACTGGATTACTAGTAGTAGCAGAAGTAGTAGAAGTAATAGCAACAGCAGCAGCAGTAGTAGAAATACTAGTACTATTTGCCATGCACTGTGCTAGTAGTAGTAGTAGTAGTAATAGTAATAGCAGCAGCAGTGGAAATAGAAGTAGTATCCGCCATGCACTGGGTAAGAAGTAGTAGTAGTAGTAACAGCAATAGTAACAGTAGAAGTAGATTTGCCATGCACTGGGCTCGTAGTATTGATATTAGCAGTAGCCGTAGTAGCAGCATCAGCAGTAGTAATAATAGTATTACTATGTGCAATGCACTGCACTACTATCAGTAGCAGTAGCAGTAGCAATAGTAGCAGCAGCAGAAGCAGTAGTACTAATAGTAGTAGTATCTGCCATGCACTGGACTGCTAGTAGTAGCAGTAGTAGTAGAGGTAGCAACAGCAATAGACGTGACAGCAGCAACAGAAATAGTAGCAGCAGATTTGCCCTGCAGTTGGCCAGTAGTAGTAGTAGTAGTGGTAGGAGAAATAGCAGTAGTAGTAGTAGATTTGCCATGCACTGAGCTAGTAGTATTGATAGTAGTATTAGCAGTAGTAGTAGCAGCAGCAGTTGTAGTAAGAGTAGTAGTATTTGCCATTCCCTGGACTACATGTAGTACCAAGAGTAGTCACAGAAGACGCAGCAGCAGCAGTAGTGTTCATAGTACATATGTTTGCCATGCACTGGACTAGTAGTAGTAGTAGAATTAGCAGCAGCACTAGGAGTAGCTGCAGAAGCAATAGTAGTAGCAGCAGCAGTAGAAGAAGCAGCAGCAGCAGTAGTGGCAGTAGTAGTAATAGTAGTAGTATTTTACATGCACTGAGCTAGTAGCAGTAGTAGTGGTAGCAGCAGCAATAGAAGTGGCAGCTGCAAGGGTAGAACTAGCAGAAGATTTGACTCGCAGTGGGCCAGAAGAAGTATTAGCATCAGCAGTAATAGCTGTAGTACTAATAGACTTGCCATACACAGTGCTAATATTATTAATACTAGTAGTAGAAGTAGCAGCAGCAGCAGCAGTAGCAGTAATAGTAGCAATATTTGCCATGCACTGGACTACTGGTCGTAGCTGTACTAGTAGCTGTAGTAGCCGCTGCAGCAGCAGTAGTAGTAATATAGTAGCATTTGCCATGGACTGGATTAGTAGTAGTAGCAGCAGTAGCAGCAGCAGTAGAAGTAGCCGCAGTAGTAGTAGCAGCAGTAGGAGTAATAGTAGCAGTATATGCCATGCGCTTAGCTTGTAGTAGATGTAGTAGTAGTAGTAGTAATGGTAGCAGGAGCAGTAGAAGTGGCGGCAGTAGCAGTAGTAGTAGCAGCAGATTTGCCCAGCAATGGGCACGTAGTAGTAGTAGAAATAGCAGCAATAACAGTACAGGCAGTAGAATGACCATGCACAGAGGTATTAATATTGATAGTAGTAGAAGCTGTAGTGGCAGCAGCAACAGCAGTAGCAGTAATATAGTAGCATTTGCACAGACAGGATTAGTAGTAGTAGCAGTGGTAGCCTTAGCAGCAGTCATAGTCATAGTAGTAGTATTTGCCGAGGACTGGACTACTAGTAGTTGCAGTAGAAGGAGCAGTACTAGTAGCATCAGCAGCAGTAGTAGTGATGGTAGTAGTATTTGCCATTCCCTGGACTACTAGTTGCAGCAGTAGTAGTCACAGTAGTAGCAACTGCAGCAGTAGTGGTCATAATAGTGGTATTTGCCATGCACTGTACTAGTAGTAGTAGAAGTAGCAGCAGCATTAGAAGTAGCTGCAGCTGCAGTAATAGTAGCAGCAGAAGTACTAGTAGCAGTTGTGTTAATAGTAGTAGTATTTGCCATGAACTGTACTACCAGTAGCAGCTGTAGTAGCAGCAGCAGCACTACTAGTTACACTACTAGTATTTACCGTGCACTGGGTTAGAAGTGGTGCTAGTAGCAGCAGTAGTAGTAGTCACAGAATTAGTAGTAGTAGCAGCAGTAGTGGTAACAGTAGGAGCACTTACCATGAACTGGGTTAGTAGTAGTAGTAGTAGTAGTAGTAGTAGTAGTAGTGGTAGCAGCACCAGTAGAAGTGACAGCAGCAGTACTAGTGACAGCAGATTTACCCTGCAGTTGGCCAGTAAAAGTAGTAGCACTTGCTGAAATAGCCGTAGTAGTAGTAGATTTGCCATGCACTGGGCTGTAGTATTAATACTAGTCGTAGCAGTATTAGCAGCAGCATCAGGAGTAGTAATCGAAGTAGTATTTGCCATGCACTGGGCTGCAAGTAATACAAGTACTAGTAGACGTAGTAGCAGCAGCAGCAGTAGTAATAATGGTAGAATACCATTGCCATGCCCTGGGCTAGTAGTATTAGTAACAGTAGTAGTAGCAGCCACAGTAGAATTAGAAGCAGTAGCAGTAGTAGCAGCAGAAGTAGTCGTAAGAGCAAGAGCACTAATAGTAGCAGCAGTGGTAATAGTAGTTGTATTTGGCATGGACTGGGCTAGTAATAGTACTAGTAGCAGCAGCAGTAATGTTAGCATCAGTAGTAGTAGTAGCAGCAGTACTGGTAATATTGGTAGTATTTGAAATGCACTGGGGTAGTAGGAGTAGTAGTTGTATTGGTAGAAGCAGAAGTAGAATTGGCAGCAACATCAGTAGTAGTAGCAGCAGATTAGCCCTGCAGTGTGCACGTAGCAGTATTAGCATTAGCACTAATAGTTGTAGTACTAGAAGATTTGCCATGCACTGGCATAGTAGTGTTGATACTAGTAGTAGCAGCAGCAGAAGTAGCAGTAATAGTAGTATTTGCCATGCGCTAGACTACTAGTAGTAGCAGCAGTAGTAGAGGTAGCACCAGGAATAGAAGTGACATCAGCAGCAGTAAGAGTAGCAGCAGATATGTCCTGCAGTGGGCCAGTAGTACTAGTAGCAGTAGCAGCCATAGCAGTAGAAGGAGCCGATTTGCCATACACAGGGATAGTAGTATTGATAGTAGTAGTAGCAGTAGTAGCAGCATTGGGTGTAGTAGTAGTATCAGTAGTTTTTGCAATGCACTGGAATATTAGTAGTAGCAGTAGTAGTAGCATTGGTACAAGCAGCAGCGGTAGTACTAATAGTAGTAGTATTTGCCATGCACTGGGCGAATAGTAGTAGTAGTAGCAGCAGCAGCAGTAGAAGTAGCAGCAGCAGTAGTAGTAGCAGCAGTAGTAGTCATAGTAGTATTTGCTATGCATTGGGCGAGTAGTACTAGTAGTGGTAGCAGCAGGAGTAGAAGTGGCAGCAGCAGCAGTAGTACTTGGAGCAGATTGGCCCTGCAAGGTGTGAGTAGTAGTAGTAGAAGTAGCAGCAATAACAGTACTAGTATTAGATTTGCCATGCACAGGGCTATTAGTATTGATAGTAGTAGTAGCAGTAGTAGTAGCAGCAGCAGCAGCAGTAGTAAAGTAGTTGTATGCGTCAAGAACTGGAATACTCGTAGTAGAAGTAGTAGCAGCAGCAGCAGTAGAGGTAAGAGTAGTAGTGTTTGCCATGCACTGAACTAATTGTAGTAGTAGCAGTACCAGCAAGAATAGAAGTAGCTGCAGCAGCAGTAGTAGCAGCAACAGTAGTGGTAAAAGTAGTAGTATTTGCCATGCACTGGGCTAGTAGTAGAAGTCCTAGTAGTAGTGGTAGCAGCAGAAGTCGAAGTGGCAGCAGCAGCAATACTAGGAGCAGCAGATTTGCCATGCAGTGGGCCACCTGTAGTAGTAAGAGTAACAGCTCTAGCAGTAGTAGTAGTATATTTGCCACGCACTGGGCTAGTAGTATTGACAGTAGTAGTAGCAACAGCAGCAGTAGTCACATGAATAGTATTTGCGACACACTGGATTACTAGTAGTAGCAGAAGTAGTAGAAGTAATAGCAACAGCAGCAGCAGTAGTAGAAATACTAGTACTATTTGCCATGCACTGTGCTAGTAGTAGTAGTAATAGTAATAGCAGCAGCAGTAGAGGTAGCAGCAGCAGTGGAAATAGAAGTAGTATCCGCCATGCACTGGGTAAGAAGTAGTAGTAGTAGTAACAGCAATAGTAACAGTAGAAGTAGATTTGCCATGCACTGGGCTCGTAGTATTGATATTAGCAGTAGCCGTAGTAGCAGCATCAGCAGTAGTAATAATAGTATTACTATGTGCAATGCACTGCACTACTATCAGTAGCAGTAGCAGTAGCAATAGTAGCAGCAGCAGAAGCAGTAGTACTAATAGTAGTAGTATCTGCCATGCACTGGACTGCTAGTAGTAGCAGTAGTAGTAGAGGTAGCAACAGCAATAGATGTGACAGCAGCAACAGAAATAGTAGCAGCAGATTTGCCCTGCAGTTGGCCAGTAGTAGTAGTAGTAGTGGTAGGAGAAATAGCAGTAGTAGTAGTAGATTTGCCATGCACTGAGCTAGTAGTATTGATAGTAGTATTAGCAGTAGTAGTAGCAGCAGCAGTTGTAGTAAGAGTAGTAGTATTTGCCATTCCCTGGACTACATGTAGTACCAAGAGTAGTCACAGAAGACGCAGCAGCAGCAGTAGTGTTCATAGTACATATGTTTGCCATGCACTGGACTAGTAGTAGTAGTAGAATTAGCAGCAGCACTAGGAGTAGCTGCAGAAGCAATAGTAGTAGCAGCAGCAGTAGAAGAAGCAGCAGCAGCAGTAGTGGCAGTAGTAGTAATAGTAGTAGTATTTTACATGCACTGAGCTAGTAGCAGTAGTAGTGGTAGCAGCAGCAATAGAAGTGGCAGCTGCAAGGGTAGAACTAGCAGAAGATTTGACTCGCAGTGGGCCAGAAGAAGTATTAGCATCAGCAGTAATAGCTGTAGTACTAATAGACTTGCCATACACAGTGCTAATATTATTAATACTAGTAGTAGAAGTAGCAGCAGCAGCAGCAGTAGCAGTAATAGTAGCAATATTTGCCATGCACTGGACTACTGGTCGTAGCTGTACTAGTAGCTGTAGTAGCCGCTGCAGCAGCAGTAGTAGTAATATAGTAGCATTTGCCATGGACTGGATTAGTAGTAGTAGCAGCAGTAGCAGCAGCAGTAGAAGTAGCCGCAGTAGTAGTAGCAGCAGTAGGAGTAATAGTAGCAGTATATGCCATGCGCTTAGCTTGTAGTAGATGTAGTAGTAGTAGTAGTAATGGTAGCAGGAGCAGTAGAAGTGGCGGCAGTAGCAGTAGTAGTAGCAGCAGATTTGCCCAGCAATGGGCACGTAGTAGTAGTAGAAATAGCAGCAATAACAGTACAGGCAGTAGAATGACCATGCACAGAGGTATTAATATTGATAGTAGTAGAAGCTGTAGTGGCAGCAGCAACAGCAGTAGCAGTAATATAGTAGCATTTGCACAGACAGGATTAGTAGTAGTAGCAGTGGTAGCCTTAGCAGCAGTCAGAGTCATAGTAGTAGTATTTGCCGAGGACTGGACTACTAGTAGTTGCAGTAGAAGGAGCAGTACTAGTAGCATCAGCAGCAGTAGTAGTGATGGTAGTAGTATTTGCCATTCCCTGGACTACTAGTTGCAGCAGTAGTAGTCACAGTAGTAGCAACTGCAGCAGTAGTGGTCATAATAGTGGTATTTGCCATGCACTGTACTAGTAGTAGTAGAAGTAGCAGCAGCATTAGAAGTAGCTGCAGCTGCAGTAATAGTAGCAGCAGAAGTACTAGTAGCAGTTGTGTTAATAGTAGTAGTATTTGCCATGAACTGTACTACCAGTAGCAGCTGTAGTAGCAGCAGCAGCACTACTAGTTACACTACTAGTATTTACCGTGCACTGGGTTAGAAGTGGTGCTAGTAGCAGCAGTAGTAGTAGTCACAGAATTAGTAGTAGTAGCAGCAGTAGTGGTAACAGTAGGAGCACTTACCATGAACTGGGTTAGTAGTAGTAGTAGTAGTAGTAGTAGTAGTAGTGGTAGCAGCACCAGTAGAAGTGACAGCAGCAGTACTAGTGACAGCAGATTTACCCTGCAGTTGGCCAGTAAAAGTAGTAGCACTTGCTGAAATAGCCGTAGTAGTAGTAGATTTGCCATGCACTGGGCTGTAGTATTAATACTAGTCGTAGCAGTATTAGCAGCAGCATCAGGAGTAGTAATCGAAGTAGTATTTGCCATGCACTGGGCTGCAAGTAATACAAGTACTAGTAGACGTAGTAGCAGCAGCAGCAGTAGTAATAATGGTAGAATACCATTGCCATGCCCTGGGCTAGTAGTATTAGTAACAGTAGTAGTAGCAGCCACAGTAGAATTAGAAGCAGTAGCAGTAGTAGCAGCAGAAGTAGTCGTAAGAGCAAGAGCACTAATAGTAGCAGCAGTGGTAATAGTAGTTGTATTTGGCATGGACTGGGCTAGTAATAGTACTAGTAGCAGCAGCAGTAATGTTAGCATCAGTAGTAGTAGTAGCAGCAGTACTGGTAATATTGGTAGTATTTGAAATGCACTGGGGTAGTAGGAGTAGTAGTTGTATTGGTAGAAGCAGAAGTAGAATTGGCAGCAACATCAGTAGTAGTAGCAGCAGATTAGCCCTGCAGTGTGCACGTAGCAGTATTAGCATTAGCACTAATAGTTGTAGTAGTAGAAGATTTGCCATGCACTGGCATAGTAGTGTTGATACTAGTAGTAGCAGCAGCAGAAGTAGCAGTAATAGTAGTATTTGCCATGCGCTAGACTACTAGTAGTAGCAGCAGTAGTAGAGGTAGCACCAGGAATAGAAGTGACATCAGCAGCAGTAAGAGTAGCAGCAGATATGTCCTGCAGTGGGCCAGTAGTACTAGTAGCAGTAGCAGCCATAGCAGTAGAAGGAGCCGATTTGCCATACACAGGGATAGTAGTATTGATAGTAGTAGTAGCAGTAGTAGCAGCATTGGGTGTAGTAGTAGTATCAGTAGTTTTTGCAATGCACTGGAATATTAGTAGTAGCAGTAGTAGTAGCATTGGTACAAGCAGCAGCGGTAGTACTAATAGTAGTAGTATTTGCCATGCACTGGGCGAATAGTAGTAGTAGTAGCAGCAGCAGCAGTAGAAGTAGCAGCAGCAGTAGTAGTAGCAGCAGTAGTAGTCATAGTAGTATTTGCTATGCATTGGGCGAGTAGTACTAGTAGTGGTAGCAGCAGGAGTAGAAGTGGCAGCAGCAGCAGTAGTACTTGGAGCAGATTGGCCCTGCAAGGTGTGAGTAGTAGTAGTAGAAGTAGCAGCAATAACAGTACTAGTATTAGATTTGCCATGCACAGGGCTATTAGTATGGATAGTAGTAGTAGCAGTAGTAGCAGCAGCAGCAGCAGTAGAAAAGTAGTTGTATGCGTCAAGAACTGGAATACTCGTAGTAGAAGTAGTAGCAGCAGCAGCAGTAGAGGTAAGAGTAGTAGTGTTTGCCATGCACTGAACTAATTGTAGTAGTAGCAGTACCAGCAAGAATAGAAGTAGCTGCAGCAGCAGTAGTAGCAGCAACAGTAGTGGTAAAAGTAGTAGTATTTGCCATGCACTGGGCTAGTAGTAGAAGTCCTAGTAGTAGTGGTAGCAGCAGAAGTCGAAGTGGCAGCAGCAGCAATACTAGGAGCAGCAGATTTGCCATGCAGTGGGCCACCTGTAGTAGTAAGAGTAACAGCTCTAGCAGTAGTAGTAGTATATTTGCCACGCACTGGGCTAGTAGTATTGACAGTAGTAGTAGCAACAGCAGCAGTAGTCACATGAATAGTATTTGCGACACACTGGATTACTAGTAGTAGCAGAAGTAGTAGAAGTAATAGCAACAGCAGCAGCAGTAGTAGAAATACTAGTACTATTTGCCATGCACTGTGCTAGTAGTAGTAGTAGTAGTAATAGTAATAGCAGCAGCAGTAGAGGTAGCAGCAGCAGTGGAAATAGAAGTAGTATCCGCCATGCACTGGGTAAGAAGTAGTAGTAGTAGTAACAGCAATAGTAACAGTAGAAGTAGATTTGCCATGCACTGGGCTCGTAGTATTGATATTAGCAGTAGCCGTAGTAGCAGCATCAGCAGTAGTAATAATAGTATTACTATGTGCAATGCACTGCACTACTATCAGTAGCAGTAGCAGTAGCAATAGTAGCAGCAGCAGAAGCAGTAGTACTAATAGTAGTAGTATCTGCCATGCACTGGACTGCTAGTAGTAGCAGTAGTAGTAGCAACAGCAATAGACGTGACAGCAGCAACAGAAATAGTAGCAGCAGATTTGCCCTGCAGTTGGCCAGTAGTAGTAGTAGTAGTGGTAGGAGAAATAGCAGTAGTAGTAGTAGATTTGCCATGCACTGAGCTAGTAGTATTGATAGTAGTATTAGCAGTAGTAGTAGCAGCAGCAGTTGTAGTAAGAGTAGTAGTATTTGCCATTCCCTGGACTACATGTAGTACCAAGAGTAGTCACAGAAGACGCAGCAGCAGCAGTAGTGTTCATAGTACATATGTTTGCCATGCACTGGACTAGTAGTAGTAGTAGAATTAGCAGCAGCACTAGGAGTAGCTGCAGAAGCAATAGTAGTAGCAGCAGCAGTAGAAGAAGCAGCAGCAGCAGTAGTGGCAGTAGTAGTAATAGTAGTAGTATTTTACATGCACTGAGCTAGTAGCAGTAGTAGTGGTAGCAGCAGCAATAGAAGTGGCAGCTGCAAGGGTAGAACTAGCAGAAGATTTGACTCGCAGTGGGCCAGAAGAAGTATTAGCATCAGCAGTAATAGCTGTAGTACTAATAGACTTGCCATACACAGTGCTAATATTATTAATACTAGTAGTAGAAGTAGCAGCAGCAGCAGCAGTAGCAGTAATAGTAGCAATATTTGCCATGCACTGGACTACTGGTCGTAGCTGTACTAGTAGCTGTAGTAGCCGCTGCAGCAGCAGTAGTAGTAATATAGTAGCATTTGCCATGGACTGGATTAGTAGTAGTAGCAGCAGTAGCAGCAGCAGTAGAAGTAGCCGCAGTAGTAGTAGCAGCAGTAGGAGTAATAGTAGCAGTATATGCCATGCGCTTAGCTTGTAGTAGATGTAGTAGTAGTAGTAGTAATGGTAGCAGGAGCAGTAGAAGTGGCGGCAGTAGCAGTAGTAGTAGCAGCAGATTTGCCCAGCAATGGGCACGTAGTAGTAGTAGAAATAGCAGCAATAACAGTACAGGCAGTAGAATGACCATGCACAGAGGTATTAATATTGATAGTAGTAGAAGCTGTAGTGGCAGCAGCAACAGCAGTAGCAGTAATATAGTAGCATTTGCACAGACAGGATTAGTAGTAGTAGCAGTGGTAGCCTTAGCAGCAGTCAGAGTCATAGTAGTAGTATTTGCCGAGGACTGGACTACTAGTAGTTGCAGTAGAAGGAGCAGTACTAGTAGCATCAGCAGCAGTAGTAGTGATGGTAGTAGTATTTGCCATTCCCTGGACTACTAGTTGCAGCAGTAGTAGTCACAGTAGTAGCAACTGCAGCAGTAGTGGTCATAATAGTGGTATTTGCCATGCACTGTACTAGTAGTAGTAGAAGTAGCAGCAGCATTAGAAGTAGCTGCAGCTGCAGTAATAGTAGCAGCAGAAGTACTAGTAGCAGTTGTGTTAATAGTAGTAGTATTTGCCATGAACTGTACTACCAGTAGCAGCTGTAGTAGCAGCAGCAGCACTACTAGTTACACTACTAGTATTTACCATGCACTGGGTTAGAAGTGGTGCTAGTAGCAGCAGTAGTAGTAGTCACAGAATTAGTAGTAGTAGCAGCAGTAGTGGTAACAGTAGGAGCACTTACCATGAACTGGGTTAGTAGTAGTAGTAGTAGTAGTAGTAGTGGTAGCAGCACCAGTAGAAGTGACAGCAGCAGTACTAGTGACAGCAGATTTACCCTGCAGTTGGCCAGTAAAAGTAGTAGCACTTGCTGAAATAGCCGTAGTAGTAGTAGATTTGCCATGCACTGGGCTGTAGTATTAATACTAGTCGTAGCAGTATTAGCAGCAGCATCAGGAGTAGTAATCGAAGTAGTATTTGCCATGCACTGGGCTGCAAGTAATACAAGTACTAGTAGACGTAGTAGCAGCAGCAGCAGTAGTAATAATGGTAGAATACCATTGCCATGCCCTGGGCTAGTAGTATTAGTAACAGTAGTAGTAGCAGCCACAGTAGAATTAGAAGCAGTAGCAGTAGTAGCAGCAGAAGTAGTCGTAAGAGCAAGAGCACTAATAGTAGCAGCAGTGGTAATAGTAGTTGTATTTGGCATGGACTGGGCTAGTAATAGTACTAGTAGCAGCAGCAGTAATGTTAGCATCAGTAGTAGTAGTAGCAGCAGTACTGGTAATATTGGTAGTATTTGAAATGCACTGGGGTAGTAGGAGTAGTAGTTGTATTGGTAGAAGCAGAAGTAGAATTGGCAGCAACATCAGTAGTAGTAGCAGCAGATTAGCCCTGCAGTGTGCACGTAGCAGTATTAGCATTAGCACTAATAGTTGTAGTACTAGAAGATTTGCCATGCACTGGCATAGTAGTGTTGATACTAGTAGGAGCAGCAGCAGAAGTAGCAGTAATAGTAGTATTTGCCATGCGCTAGACTACTAGTAGTAGCAGCAGTAGTAGAGGTAGCACCAGGAATAGAAGTGACATCAGCAGCAGTAAGAGTAGCAGCAGATATGTCCTGCAGTGGGCCAGTAGTACTAGTAGCAGTAGCAGCCATAGCAGTAGAAGGAGCCGATTTGCCATACACAGGGATAGTAGTATTGATAGTAGTAGTAGCAGTAGTAGCAGCATTGGGTGTAGTAGTAGTATCAGTAGTTTTTGCAATGCACTGGAATATTAGTAGTAGCAGTAGTAGTAGCATTGGTACAAGCAGCAGCGGTAGTACTAATAGTAGTAGTATTTGCCATGCACTGGGCGAATAGTAGTAGTAGTAGCAGCAGCAGCAGTAGAAGTAGCAGCAGCAGTAGTAGTAGCAGCAGTAGTAGTCATAGTAGTATTTGCTATGCATTGGGCGAGTAGTACTAGTAGTGGTAGCAGCAGGAGTAGAAGTGGCAGCAGCAGCAGTAGTAGTTGGAGCAGATTGGCCCTGCAAGGTGTGAGTAGTAGTAGTAGAAGTAGCAGCAATAACAGTACTAGTATTAGATTTGCCATGCACAGGGCTATTAGTATGGATAGTAGTAGTAGCAGTAGTAGTAGCAGCAGCAGCAGCAGTAGTAAAGTAGTTGTATGCGTCAAGAACTGGAATACTCGTAGTAGAAGTAGTAGCAGCAGCAGCAGTAGAGGTAAGAGTAGTAGTGTTTGCCATGCACTGAACTAATTGTAGTAGTAGCAGTACCAGCAAGAATAGAAGTAGCTGCAGCAGCAGTAGTAGCAGCAACAGTAGTGGTAAAAGTAGTAGTATTTGCCATGCACTGGGCTAGTAGTAGAAGTCCTAGTAGTAGTGGTAGCAGCAGAAGTCGAAGTGGCAGCAGCAGCAATACTAGGAGCAGCAGATTTGCCATGCAGTGGGCCACCTGTAGTAGTAAGAGTAACAGCTCTAGCAGTAGTAGTAGTATATTTGCCACGCACTGGGCTAGTAGTATTGACAGTAGTAGTAGCAACAGCAGCAGTAGTCACATGAATAGTATTTGCGACACACTGGATTACTAGTAGTAGCAGAAGTAGTAGAAGTAATAGCAACAGCAGCAGCAGTAGTAGAAATACTAGTACTATTTGCCATGCACTGTGCTAGTAGTAGTAGTAGTAGTAATAGTAATAGCAGCAGCAGTAGAGGTAGCAGCAGCAGTGGAAATAGAAGTAGTATCCGCCATGCACTGGGTAAGAAGTAGTAGTAGTAGTAACAGCAATAGTAACAGTAGAAGTAGATTTGCCATGCACTGGGCTCGTAGTATTGATATTAGCAGTAGCCGTAGTAGCAGCATCAGCAGTAGTAATAATAGTATTACTATGTGCAATGCACTGCACTACTATCAGTAGCAGTAGCAGTAGCAATAGTAGCAGCAGCAGAAGCAGTAGTACTAATAGTAGTAGTATCTGCCATGCACTGGACTGCTAGTAGTAGCAGTAGTAGTAGAGGTAGCAACAGCAATAGATGTGACAGCAGCAACAGAAATAGTAGCAGCAGATTTGCCCTGCAGTTGGCCAGTAGTAGTAGTAGTAGTAGTGGTAGGAGAAATAGCAGTAGTAGTAGTAGATTTGCCATGCACTGAGCTAGTAGTATTGATAGTAGTATTAGCAGTAGTAGTAGCAGCAGCAGTTGTAGTAAGAGTAGTAGTATTTGCCATTCCCTGGACTACATGTAGTACCAAGAGTAGTCACAGAAGACGCAGCAGCAGCAGTAGTGTTCATAGTACATATGTTTGCCATGCACTGGACTAGTAGTAGTAGTAGAATTAGCAGCAGCACTAGGAGTAGCTGCAGAAGCAATAGTAGTAGCAGCAGCAGTAGAAGAAGCAGCAGCAGCAGTAGTGGCAGTAGTAGTAATAGTAGTAGTATTTTACATGCACTGAGCTAGTAGCAGTAGTAGTGGTAGCAGCAGCAATAGAAGTGGCAGCTGCAAGGGTAGAACTAGCAGAAGATTTGACTCGCAGTGGGCCAGAAGAAGTATTAGCATCAGCAGTAATAGCTGTAGTACTAATAGACTTGCCATACACAGTGCTAATATTATTAATACTAGTAGTAGAAGTAGCAGCAGCAGCAGCAGTAGCAGTAATAGTAGCAATATTTGCCATGCACTGGACTACTGGTCGTAGCTGTACTAGTAGCTGTAGTAGCCGCTGCAGCAGCAGTAGTAGTAATATAGTAGCATTTGCCATGGACTGGATTAGTAGTAGTAGCAGCAGTAGCAGCAGCAGTAGAAGTAGCCGCAGTAGGAGTAGCAGCAGTAGGAGTAATAGTAGCAGTATATGCCATGCGCTTAGCTTGTAGTAGATGTAGTAGTAGTAGTAGTAATGGTAGCAGGAGCAGTAGAAGTGGCGGCAGTAGCAGTAGTAGTAGCAGCAGATTTGCCCAGCAATGGGCACGTAGTAGTAGTAGAAATAGCAGCAATAACAGTACAGGCAGTAGAATGACCATGCACAGAGGTATTAATATTGAGAGTAGTAGAAGCTGTAGTGGCAGCAGCAACAGCAGTAGCAGTAATATAGTAGCATTTGCACAGACAGGATTAGTAGTAGTAGCAGTGGTAGCCTTAGCAGCAGTCATAGTCATAGTAGTAGTATTTGCCGAGGACTGGACTACTAGTAGTTGCAGTAGAAGGAGCAGTACTAGTAGCATCAGCAGCAGTAGTAGTGATGGTAGTAGTATTTGCCATTCCCTGGACTACTAGTTGCAGCAGTAGTAGTCACAGTAGTAGCAACTGCAGCAGTAGTGGTCATAATAGTGGTATTTGCCATGCACTGTACTAGTAGTAGTAGAATTAGCAGCAGCATTAGAAGTAGCTGCAGCTGCAGTAATAGTAGCAGCAGAAGTACTAGTAGCAGTTGTGTTAATAGTAGTAGTATTTGCCATGAACTGTACTACCAGTAGCAGCTGTAGTAGCAGCAGCAGCACTACTAGTTACACTACTAGTATTTACCATGCACTGGGTTAGAAGTGGTGCTAGTAGCAGCAGTAGTAGTAGTCACAGAATTAGTAGTAGTAGCAGCAGTAGTGGTAACAGTAGGAGCACTTACCATGAACTGGGTTAGTAGTAGTAGTAGTAGTAGTAGTAGTAGTAGTAGTGGTAGCAGCACCAGTAGAAGTGACAGCAGCAGTACTAGTGACAGCAGATTTACCCTGCAGTTGGCCAGTAAAAGTAGTAGCACTTGCTGAAATAGCCGTAGTAGTAGTAGATTTGCCATGCACTGGGCTGTAGTATTAATACTAGTCGTAGCAGTATTAGCAGCAGCATCAGGAGTAGTAATCGAAGTAGTATTTGCCATGCACTGGGCTGCAAGTAATACAAGTACTAGTAGACGTAGTAGCAGCAGCAGCAGTAGTAATAATGGTAGAATACCATTGCCATGCCCTGGGCTAGTAGTATTAGTAACAGTAGTAGTAGCAGCCACAGTAGAATTAGAAGCAGTAGCAGTAGTAGCAGCAGAAGTAGTCGTAAGAGCAAGAGCACTAATAGTAGCAGCAGTGGTAATAGTAGTTGTATTTGGCATGGACTGGGCTAGTAATAGTACTAGTAGCAGCAGCAGTAATGTTAGCATCAGTAGTAGTAGTAGCAGCAGTACTGGTAATATTGGTAGTATTTGAAATGCACTGGGGTAGTAGGAGTAGTAGTTGTATTGGTAGAAGCAGAAGTAGAATTGGCAGCAACATCAGTAGTAGTAGCAGCAGATTAGCCCTGCAGTGTGCACGTAGCAGTATTAGCATTAGCACTAATAGTTGTAGTACTAGAAGATTTGCCATGCACTGGCATAGTAGTGTTGATACTAGTAGTAGCAGCAGCAGAAGTAGCAGTAATAGTAGTATTTGCCATGCGCTAGACTACTAGTAGTAGCAGCAGTAGTAGAGGTAGCACCAGGAATAGAAGTGACATCAGCAGCAGTAAGAGTAGCAGCAGATATGTCCTGCAGTGGGCCAGTAGTACTAGTAGCAGTAGCAGCCATAGCAGTAGAAGGAGCCGATTTGCCATACACAGGGATAGTAGTATTGATAGTAGTAGTAGCAGTAGTAGCAGCATTGGGTGTAGTAGTAGTATCAGTAGTTTTTGCAATGCACTGGAATATTAGTAGTAGCAGTAGTAGTAGCATTGGTACAAGCAGCAGCGGTAGTACTAATAGTAGTAGTATTTGCCATGCACTGGGCGAATAGTAGTAGTAGTAGCAGCAGCAGCAGTAGAAGTAGCAGCAGCAGTAGTAGTAGCAGCAGTAGTAGTCATAGTAGTATTTGCTATGCATTGGGCGAGTAGTACTAGTAGTGGTAGCAGCAGGAGTAGAAGTGGCAGCAGCAGCAGTAGTACTTGGAGCAGATTGGCCCTGCAAGGTGTGAGTAGTAGTAGTAGAAGTAGCAGCAATAACAGTACTAGTATTAGATTTGCCATGCACAGGGCTATTAGTATTGATAGTAGTAGTAGCAGTAGTAGTAGCAGCAGCAGCAGCAGTAGTAAAGTAGTTGTATGCGTCAAGAACTGGAATACTCGTAGTAGAAGTAGTAGCAGCAGCAGCAGTAGAGGTAAGAGTAGTAGTGTTTGCCATGCACTGAACTAATTGTAGTAGTAGCAGTACCAGCAAGAATAGAAGTAGCTGCAGCAGCAGTAGTAGCAGCAACAGTAGTGGTAAAAGTAGTAGTATTTGCCATGCACTGGGCTAGTAGTAGAAGTCCTAGTAGTAGTGGTAGCAGCAGAAGTCGAAGTGGCAGCAGCAGCAATACTAGGAGCAGCAGATTTGCCATGCAGTGGGCCACCTGTAGTAGTAAGAGTAACAGCTCTAGCAGTAGTAGTAGTATATTTGCCACGCACTGGGCTAGTAGTATTGACAGTAGTAGTAGCAACAGCAGCAGTAGTCACATGAATAGTATTTGCGACACACTGGATTACTAGTAGTAGCAGAAGTAGTAGAAGTAATAGCAACAGCAGCAGCAGTAGTAGAAATACTAGTACTATTTGCCATGCACTGTGCTAGTAGTAGTAGTAGTAGTAATAGTAATAGCAGCAGCAGTAGAGGTAGCAGCAGCAGTGGAAATAGAAGTAGTATCCGCCATGCACTGGGTAAGAAGTAGTAGTAGTAGTAACAGCAATAGTAACAGTAGAAGTAGATTTGCCATGCACTGGGCTCGTAGTATTGATATTAGCAGTAGCCGTAGTAGCAGCATCAGCAGTAGTAATAATAGTATTACTATGTGCAATGCACTGCACTACTATCAGTAGCAGTAGCAGTAGCAATAGTAGCAGCAGCAGAAGCAGTAGTACTAATAGTAGTAGTATCTGCCATGCACTGGACTGCTAGTAGTAGCAGTAGTAGTAGAGGTAGCAACAGCAATAGATGTGACAGCAGCAACAGAAATAGTAGCAGCAGATTTGCCCTGCAGTTGGCCAGTAGTAGTAGTAGTAGTAGTGGTAGGAGAAATAGCAGTAGTAGTAGTAGATTTGCCATGCACTGAGCTAGTAGTATTGATAGTAGTATTAGCAGTAGTAGTAGCAGCAGCAGTTGTAGTAAGAGTAGTAGTATTTGCCATTCCCTGGACTACATGTAGTACCAAGAGTAGTCACAGAAGACGCAGCAGCAGCAGTAGTGTTCATAGTACATATGTTTGCCATGCACTGGACTAGTAGTAGTAGTAGAATTAGCAGCAGCACTAGGAGTAGCTGCAGAAGCAATAGTAGTAGCAGCAGCAGTAGAAGAAGCAGCAGCAGCAGTAGTGGCAGTAGTAGTAATAGTAGTAGTATTTTACATGCACTGAGCTAGTAGCAGTAGTAGTGGTAGCAGCAGCAATAGAAGTGGCAGCTGCAAGGGTAGAACTAGCAGAAGATTTGACTCGCAGTGGGCCAGAAGAAGTATTAGCATCAGCAGTAATAGCTGTAGTACTAATAGACTTGCCATACACAGTGCTAATATTATTAATACTAGTAGTAGAAGTAGCAGCAGCAGCAGCAGTAGCAGTAATAGTAGCAATATTTGCCATGCACTGGACTACTGGTCGTAGCTGTACTAGTAGCTGTAGTAGCCGCTGCAGCAGCAGTAGTAGTAATATAGTAGCATTTGCCATGGACTGGATTAGTAGTAGTAGCAGCAGTAGCAGCAGCAGTAGAAGTAGCCGCAGTAGGAGTAGCAGCAGTAGGAGTAATAGTAGCAGTATATGCCATGCGCTTAGCTTGTAGTAGATGTAGTAGTAGTAGTAGTAATGGTAGCAGGAGCAGTAGAAGTGGCGGCAGTAGCAGTAGTAGTAGCAGCAGATTTGCCCAGCAATGGGCACGTAGTAGTAGTAGAAATAGCAGCAATAACAGTACAGGCAGTAGAATGACCATGCACAGAGGTATTAATATTGAGAGTAGTAGAAGCTGTAGTGGCAGCAGCAACAGCAGTAGCAGTAATATAGTAGCATTTGCACAGACAGGATTAGTAGTAGTAGCAGTGGTAGCCTTAGCAGCAGTCATAGTCATAGTAGTAGTATTTGCCGAGGACTGGACTACTAGTAGTTGCAGTAGAAGGAGCAGTACTAGTAGCATCAGCAGCAGTAGTAGTGATGGTAGTAGTATTTGCCATTCCCTGGACTACTAGTTGCAGCAGTAGTAGTCACAGTAGTAGCAACTGCAGCAGTAGTGGTCATAATAGTGGTATTTGCCATGCACTGTACTAGTAGTAGTAGAAGTAGCAGCAGCATTAGAAGTAGCTGCAGCTGCAGTAATAGTAGCAGCAGAAGTACTAGTAGCAGTTGTGTTAATAGTAGTAGTATTTGCCATGAACTGTACTACCAGTAGCAGCTGTAGTAGCAGCAGCAGCACTACTAGTTACACTACTAGTATTTACCATGCACTGGGTTAGAAGTGGTGCTAGTAGCAGCAGTAGTAGTAGTCACAGAATTAGTAGTAGTAGCAGCAGTAGTGGTAACAGTAGGAGCACTTACCATGAACTGGGTTAGTAGTAGTAGTAGTAGTAGTAGTAGTAGTAGTAGTGGTAGCAGCACCAGTAGAAGTGACAGCAGCAGTACTAGTGACAGCAGATTTACCCTGCAGTTGGCCAGTAAAAGTAGTAGCACTTGCTGAAATAGCCGTAGTAGTAGTAGATTTGCCATGCACTGGGCTGTAGTATTAATACTAGTCGTAGCAGTATTAGCAGCAGCATCAGGAGTAGTAATCGAAGTAGTATTTGCCATGCACTGGGCTGCAAGTAATACAAGTACTAGTAGACGTAGTAGCAGCAGCAGCAGTAGTAATAATGGTAGAATACCATTGCCATGCCCTGGGCTAGTAGTATTAGTAACAGTAGTAGTAGCAGCCACAGTAGAATTAGAAGCAGTAGCAGTAGTAGCAGCAGAAGTAGTCGTAAGAGCAAGAGCACTAATAGTAGCAGCAGTGGTAATAGTAGTTGTATTTGGCATGGACTGGGCTAGTAATAGTACTAGTAGCAGCAGCAGTAATGTTAGCATCAGTAGTAGTAGTAGCAGCAGTACTGGTAATATTGGTAGTATTTGAAATGCACTGGGGTAGTAGGAGTAGTAGTTGTATTGGTAGAAGCAGAAGTAGAATTGGCAGCAACATCAGTAGTAGTAGCAGCAGATTAGCCCTGCAGTGTGCACGTAGCAGTATTAGCATTAGCACTAATAGTTGTAGTACTAGAAGATTTGCCATGCACTGGCATAGTAGTGTTGATACTAGTAGTAGCAGCAGCAGAAGTAGCAGTAATAGTAGTATTTGCCATGCGCTAGACTACTAGTAGTAGCAGCAGTAGTAGAGGTAGCACCAGGAATAGAAGTGACATCAGCAGCAGTAAGAGTAGCAGCAGATATGTCCTGCAGTGGGCCAGTAGTACTAGTAGCAGTAGCAGCCATAGCAGTAGAAGGAGCCGATTTGCCATACACAGGGATAGTAGTATTGATAGTAGTAGTAGCAGTAGTAGCAGCATTGGGTGTAGTAGTAGTATCAGTAGTTTTTGCAATGCACTGGAATATTAGTAGTAGCAGTAGTAGTAGCATTGGTACAAGCAGCAGCGGTAGTACTAATAGTAGTAGTATTTGCCATGCACTGGGCGAATAGTAGTAGTAGTAGCAGCAGCAGCAGTAGAAGTAGCAGCAGCAGTAGTAGTAGCAGCAGTAGTAGTCATAGTAGTATTTGCTATGCATTGGGCGAGTAGTACTAGTAGTGGTAGCAGCAGGAGTAGAAGTGGCAGCAGCAGCAGTAGTACTTGGAGCAGATTGGCCCTGCAAGGTGTGAGTAGTAGTAGTAGAAGTAGCAGCAATAACAGTACTAGTATTAGATTTGCCATGCACAGGGCTATTAGTATTGATAGTAGTAGTAGCAGTAGTAGTAGCAGCAGGAGCAGCAGTAGTAAAGTAGTTGTATGCGTCAAGAACTGGAATACTCGTAGTAGAAGTAGTAGCAGCAGCAGCAGTAGAGGTAAGAGTAGTAGTGTTTGCCATGCACTGAACTAATTGTAGTAGTAGCAGTACCAGCAAGAATAGAAGTAGCTGCAGCAGCAGTAGTAGCAGCAACAGTAGTGGTAAAAGTAGTAGTATTTGCCATGCACTGGGCTAGTAGTAGAAGTCCTAGTAGTAGTGGTAGCAGCAGAAGTCGAAGTGGCAGCAGCAGCAATACTAGGAGCAGCAGATTTGCCATGCAGTGGGCCACCTGTAGTAGTAAGAGTAACAGCTCTAGCAGTAGTAGTAGTATATTTGCCACGCACTGGGCTAGTAGTATTGACAGTAGTAGTAGCAACAGCAGCAGTAGTCACATGAATAGTATTTGCGACACACTGGATTACTAGTAGTAGCAGAAGTAGTAGAAGTAATAGCAACAGCAGCAGCAGTAGTAGAAATACTAGTACTATTTGCCATGCACTGTGCTAGTAGTAGTAGTAGTAGTAATAGTAATAGCAGCAGCAGTAGAGGTAGCAGCAGCAGTGGAAATAGAAGTAGTATCCGCCATGCACTGGGTAAGAAGTAGTAGTAGTAGTAACAGCAATAGTAACAGTAGAAGTAGATTTGCCATGCACTGGGCTCGTAGTATTGATATTAGCAGTAGCCGTAGTAGCAGCATCAGCAGTAGTAATAATAGTATTACTATGTGCAATGCACTGCACTACTATCAGTAGCAGTAGCAGTAGCAATAGTAGCAGCAGCAGAAGCAGTAGTACTAATAGTAGTAGTATCTGCCATGCACTGGACTGCTAGTAGTAGCAGTAGTAGTAGAGGTAGCAACAGCAATAGATGTGACAGCAGCAACAGAAATAGTAGCAGCAGATTTGCCCTGCAGTTGGCCAGTAGTAGTAGTAGTAGTAGTGGTAGGAGAAATAGCAGTAGTAGTAGTAGATTTGCCATGCACTGAGCTAGTAGTATTGATAGTAGTATTAGCAGTAGTAGTAGCAGCAGCAGTTGTAGTAAGAGTAGTAGTATTTGCCATTCCCTGGACTACATGTAGTACCAAGAGTAGTCACAGAAGACGCAGCAGCAGCAGTAGTGTTCATAGTACATATGTTTGCCATGCACTGGACTAGTAGTAGTAGTAGAATTAGCAGCAGCACTAGGAGTAGCTGCAGAAGCAATAGTAGTAGCAGCAGCAGTAGAAGAAGCAGCAGCAGCAGTAGTGGCAGTAGTAGTAATAGTAGTAGTATTTTACATGCACTGAGCTAGTAGCAGTAGTAGTGGTAGCAGCAGCAATAGAAGTGGCAGCTGCAAGGGTAGAACTAGCAGAAGATTTGACTCGCAGTGGGCCAGAAGAAGTATTAGCATCAGCAGTAATAGCTGTAGTACTAATAGACTTGCCATACACAGTGCTAATATTATTAATACTAGTAGTAGAAGTAGCAGCAGCAGCAGCAGTAGCAGTAATAGTAGCAATATTTGCCATGCACTGGACTACTGGTCGTAGCTGTACTAGTAGCTGTAGTAGCCGCTGCAGCAGCAGTAGTAGTAATAGAGTAGCATTTGCCATGGACTGGATTAGTAGTAGTAGCAGCAGTAGCAGCAGCAGTAGAAGTAGCCGCAGTAGGAGTAGCAGCAGTAGGAGTAATAGTAGCAGTATATGCCATGCGCTTAGCTTGTAGTAGATGTAGTAGTAGTAGTAGTAATGGTAGCAGGAGCAGTAGAAGTGGCGGCAGTAGCAGTAGTAGTAGCAGCAGATTTGCCCAGCAATGGGCACGTAGTAGTAGTAGAAATAGCAGCAATAACAGTACAGGCAGTAGAATGACCATGCACAGAGGTATTAATATTGATAGTAGTAGAAGCTGTAGTGGCAGCAGCAACAGCAGTAGCAGTAATATAGTAGCATTTGCACAGACAGGATTAGTAGTAGTAGCAGTGGTAGCCTTAGCAGCAGTCAGAGTCATAGTAGTAGTATTTGCCGAGGACTGGACTACTAGTAGTTGCAGTAGAAGGAGCAGTACTAGTAGCATCAGCAGCAGTAATAGTGATGGTAGTAGTATTTGCCATTCCCTGGACTACTAGTTGCAGCAGTAGTAGTCACAGTAGTAGCAACTGCAGCAGTAGTGGTCATAATAGTGGTATTTGCCATGCACTGTACTAGTAGTAGTAGAATTAGCAGCAGCATTAGAAGTAGCTGCAGCTGCAGTAATAGTAGCAGCAGAAGTACTAGTAGCAGTTGTGTTAATAGTAGTAGTATTTGCCATGAACTGTACTACCAGTAGCAGCTGTAGTAGCAGCAGCAGCACTACTAGTTACACTACTAGTATTTACCATGCACTGGGTTAGAAGTGGTGCTAGTAGCAGCAGTAGTAGTAGTCACAGAATTAGTAGTAGTAGCAGCAGTAGTGGTAACAGTAGGAGCACTTACCATGAACTGGGTTAGTAGTAGTAGTAGTAGTAGTAGTAGTAGTAGTAGTGGTAGCAGCACCAGTAGAAGTGACAGCAGCAGTACTAGTGACAGCAGATTTACCCTGCAGTTGGCCAGTAAAAGTAGTAGCACTTGCTGAAATAGCCGTAGTAGTAGTAGATTTGCCATGCACTGGGCTGTAGTATTAATACTAGTCGTAGCAGTATTAGCAGCAGCATCAGGAGTAGTAATCGAAGTAGTATTTGCCATGCACTGGGCTGCAAGTAATACAAGTACTAGTAGACGTAGTAGCAGCAGCAGCAGTAGTAATAATGGTAGAATACCATTGCCATGCCCTGGGCTAGTAGTATTAGTAACAGTAGTAGTAGCAGCCACAGTAGAATTAGAAGCAGTAGCAGTAGTAGCAGCAGAAGTAGTCGTAAGAGCAAGAGCACTAATAGTAGCAGCAGTGGTAATAGTAGTTGTATTTGGCATGGACTGGGCTAGTAATAGTACTAGTAGCAGCAGCAGTAATGTTAGCATCAGTAGTAGTAGTAGCAGCAGTACTGGTAATATTGGTAGTATTTGAAATGCACTGGGGTAGTAGGAGTAGTAGTTGTATTGGTAGAAGCAGAAGTAGAATTGGCAGCAACATCAGTAGTAGTAGCAGCAGATTAGCCCTGCAGTGTGCACGTAGCAGTATTAGCATTAGCACTAATAGTTGTAGTACTAGAAGATTTGCCATGCACTGGCATAGTAGTGTTGATACTAGTAGTAGCAGCAGCAGAAGTAGCAGTAATAGTAGTATTTGCCATGCGCTAGACTACTAGTAGTAGCAGCAGTAGTAGAGGTAGCACCAGGAATAGAAGTGACATCAGCAGCAGTAAGAGTAGCAGCAGATATGTCCTGCAGTGGGCCAGTAGTACTAGTAGCAGTAGCAGCCATAGCAGTAGAAGGAGCCGATTTGCCATACACAGGGATAGTAGTATTGATAGTAGTAGTAGCAGTAGTAGCAGCATTGGGTGTAGTAGTAGTATCAGTAGTTTTTGCAATGCACTGGAATATTAGTAGTAGCAGTAGTAGTAGCATTGGTACAAGCAGCAGCGGTAGTACTAATAGTAGTAGTATTTGCCATGCACTGGGCGAATAGTAGTAGTAGTAGCAGCAGCAGCAGTAGAAGTAGCAGCAGCAGTAGTAGTAGCAGCAGTAGTAGTCATAGTAGTATTTGCTATGCATTGGGCGAGTAGTACTAGTAGTGGTAGCAGCAGGAGTAGAAGTGGCAGCAGCAGCAGTAGTACTTGGAGCAGATTGGCCCTGCAAGGTGTGAGTAGTAGTAGTAGAAGTAGCAGCAATAACAGTACTAGTATTAGATTTGCCATGCACAGGGCTATTAGTATTGATAGTAGTAGTAGCAGTAGTAGTAGCAGCAGGAGCAGCAGTAGTAAAGTAGTTGTATGCGTCAAGAACTGGAATACTCGTAGTAGAAGTAGTAGCAGCAGCAGCAGTAGAGGTAAGAGTAGTAGTGTTTGCCATGCACTGAACTAATTGTAGTAGTAGCAGTACCAGCAAGAATAGAAGTAGCTGCAGCAGCAGTAGTAGCAGCAACAGTAGTGGTAAAAGTAGTAGTATTTGCCATGCACTGGGCTAGTAGTAGAAGTCCTAGTAGTAGTGGTAGCAGCAGAAGTCGAAGTGGCAGCAGCAGCAATACTAGGAGCAGCAGATTTGCCATGCAGTGGGCCACCTGTAGTAGTAAGAGTAACAGCTCTAGCAGTAGTAGTAGTATATTTGCCACGCACTGGGCTAGTAGTATTGACAGTAGTAGTAGCAACAGCAGCAGTAGTCACATGAATAGTATTTGCGACACACTGGATTACTAGTAGTAGCAGAAGTAGTAGAAGTAATAGCAACAGCAGCAGCAGTAGTAGAAATACTAGTACTATTTGCCATGCACTGTGCTAGTAGTAGTAGTAGTAGTAATAGTAATAGCAGCAGCAGTAGAGGTAGCAGCAGCAGTGGAAATAGAAGTAGTATCCGCCATGCACTGGGTAAGAAGTAGTAGTAGTAGTAACAGCAATAGTAACAGTAGAAGTAGATTTGCCATGCACTGGGCTCGTAGTATTGATATTAGCAGTAGCCGTAGTAGCAGCATCAGCAGTAGTAATAATAGTATTACTATGTGCAATGCACCGCACTACTATCAGTAGCAGTAGCAGTAGCAATAGTAGCAGCAGCAGAAGCAGTAGTACTAATAGTAGTAGTATCTGCCATGCACTGGACTGCTAGTAGTAGCAGTAGTAGTAGAGGTAGCAACAGCAATAGATGTGACAGCAGCAACAGAAATAGTAGCAGCAGATTTGCCCTGCAGTTGGCCAGTAGTAGTAGTAGTAGTAGTGGTAGGAGAAATAGCAGTAGTAGTAGTAGATTTGCCATGCACTGAGCTAGTAGTATTGATAGTAGTATTAGCAGTAGTAGTAGCAGCAGCAGTTGTAGTAAGAGTAGTAGTATTTGCCATTCCCTGGACTACATGTAGTACCAAGAGTAGTCACAGAAGACGCAGCAGCAGCAGTAGTGTTCATAGTACATATGTTTGCCATGCACTGGACTAGTAGTAGTAGTAGAATTAGCAGCAGCACTAGGAGTAGCTGCAGAAGCAATAGTAGTAGCAGCAGCAGTAGAAGAAGCAGCAGCAGCAGTAGTGGCAGTAGTAGTAATAGTAGTAGTATTTTACATGCACTGAGCTAGTAGCAGTAGTAGTGGTAGCAGCAGCAATAGAAGTGGCAGCTGCAAGGGTAGAACTAGCAGAAGATTTGACTCGCAGTGGGCCAGAAGAAGTATTAGCATCAGCAGTAATAGCTGTAGTACTAATAGACTTGCCATACACAGTGCTAATATTATTAATACTAGTAGTAGAAGTAGCAGCAGCAGCAGCAGTAGCAGTAATAGTAGCAATATTTGCCATGCACTGGACTACTGGTCGTAGCTGTACTAGTAGCTGTAGTAGCCGCTGCAGCAGCAGTAGTAGTAATAGAGTAGCATTTGCCATGGACTGGATTAGTAGTAGTAGCAGCAGTAGCAGCAGCAGTAGAAGTAGCCGCAGTAGGAGTAGCAGCAGTAGGAGTAATAGTAGCAGTATATGCCATGCGCTTAGCTTGTAGTAGATGTAGTAGTAGTAGTAGTAATGGTAGCAGGAGCAGTAGAAGTGGCGGCAGTAGCAGTAGTAGTAGCAGCAGATTTGCCCAGCAATGGGCACGTAGTAGTAGTAGAAATAGCAGCAATAACAGTACAGGCAGTAGAATGACCATGCACAGAGGTATTAATATTGATAGTAGTAGAAGCTGTAGTGGCAGCAGCAACAGCAGTAGCAGTAATATAGTAGCATTTGCACAGACAGGATTAGTAGTAGTAGCAGTGGTAGCCTTAGCAGCAGTCAGAGTCATAGTAGTAGTATTTGCCGAGGACTGGACTACTAGTAGTTGCAGTAGAAGGAGCAGTACTAGTAGCATCAGCAGCAGTAATAGTGATGGTAGTAGTATTTGCCATTCCCTGGACTACTAGTTGCAGCAGTAGTAGTCACAGTAGTAGCAACTGCAGCAGTAGTGGTCATAATAGTGGTATTTGCCATGCACTGTACTAGTAGTAGTAGAATTAGCAGCAGCATTAGAAGTAGCTGCAGCTGCAGTAATAGTAGCAGCAGAAGTACTAGTAGCAGTTGTGTTAATAGTAGTAGTATTTGCCATGAACTGTACTACCAGTAGCAGCTGTAGTAGCAGCAGCAGCACTACTAGTTACACTACTAGTATTTACCATGCACTGGGTTAGAAGTGGTGCTAGTAGCAGCAGTAGTAGTAGTCACAGAATTAGTAGTAGTAGCAGCAGTAGTGGTAACAGTAGGAGCACTTACCATGAACTGGGTTAGTAGTAGTAGTAGTAGTAGTAGTAGTAGTAGTAGTGGTAGCAGCACCAGTAGAAGTGACAGCAGCAGTACTAGTGACAGCAGATTTACCCTGCAGTTGGCCAGTAAAAGTAGTAGCACTTGCTGAAATAGCCGTAGTAGTAGTAGATTTGCCATGCACTGGGCTGTAGTATTAATACTAGTCGTAGCAGTATTAGCAGCAGCATCAGGAGTAGTAATCGAAGTAGTATTTGCCATGCACTGGGCTGCAAGTAATACAAGTACTAGTAGACGTAGTAGCAGCAGCAGCAGTAGTAATAATGGTAGAATACCATTGCCATGCCCTGGGCTAGTAGTATTAGTAACAGTAGTAGTAGCAGCCACAGTAGAATTAGAAGCAGTAGCAGTAGTAGCAGCAGAAGTAGTCGTAAGAGCAAGAGCACTAATAGTAGCAGCAGTGGTAATAGTAGTTGTATTTGGCATGGACTGGGCTAGTAATAGTACTAGTAGCAGCAGCAGTAATGTTAGCATCAGTAGTAGTAGTAGCAGCAGTACTGGTAATATTGGTAGTATTTGAAATGCACTGGGGTAGTAGGAGTAGTAGTTGTATTGGTAGAAGCAGAAGTAGAATTGGCAGCAACATCAGTAGTAGTAGCAGCAGATTAGCCCTGCAGTGTGCACGTAGCAGTATTAGCATTAGCACTAATAGTTGTAGTAGTAGAAGATTTGCCATGCACTGGCATAGTAGTGTTGATACTAGTAGGAGCAGCAGCAGAAGTAGCAGTAATAGTAGTATTTGCCATGTGCTAGACTACTAGTAGTAGCAGCAGTAGTAGAGGTAGCACCAGGAATAGAAGTGACATCAGCAGCAGTAAGAGTAGCAGCAGATATGTCCTGCAGTGGGCCAGTAGTACTAGTAGCAGTAGCAGCCATAGCAGTAGAAGGAGCCGATTTGCCATACACAGGGATAGTAGTATTGATAGTAGTAGTAGCAGTAGTAGCAGCATTGGGTGTAGTAGTAGTATCAGTAGTTTTTGCAATGCACTGGAATATTAGTAGTAGCAGTAGTAGTAGCATTGGTACAAGCAGCAGCGGTAGTACTAATAGTAGTAGTATTTGCCATGCACTGGGCGAATAGTAGTAGTAGTAGCAGCAGCAGCAGTAGAAGTAGCAGCAGCAGTAGTAGTAGCAGCAGTAGTAGTCATAGTAGTATTTGCTATGCATTGGGCGAGTAGTACTAGTAGTGGTAGCAGCAGGAGTAGAAGTGGCAGCAGCAGCAGTAGTAGTTGGAGCAGATTGGCCCTGCAAGGTGTGAGTAGTAGTAGTAGAAGTAGCAGCAATAACAGTACTAGTATTAGATTTGCCATGCACAGGGCTATTAGTATTGATAGTAGTAGTAGCAGTAGTAGTAGCAGCAGCAGCAGCAGTAGTAAAGTAGTTGTATGCGTCAAGAACTGGAATACTCGTAGTAGAAGTAGTAGCAGCAGCAGCAGTAGAGGTAAGAGTAGTAGTGTTTGCCATGCACTGAACTAATTGTAGTAGTAGCAGTACCAGCAAGAATAGAAGTAGCTGCAGCAGCAGTAGTAGCAGCAACAGTAGTGGTAAAAGTAGTAGTATTTGCCATGCACTGGGCTAGTAGTAGAAGTCCTAGTAGTAGTGGTAGCAGCAGAAGTCGAAGTGGCAGCAGCAGCAATACTAGGAGCAGCAGATTTGCCATGCAGTGGGCCACCTGTAGTAGTAAGAGTAACAGCTCTAGCAGTAGTAGTAGTATATTTGCCACGCACTGGGCTAGTAGTATTGACAGTAGTAGTAGCAACAGCAGCAGTAGTCACATGAATAGTATTTGCGACACACTGGATTACTAGTAGTAGCAGAAGTAGTAGAAGTAATAGCAACAGCAGCAGCAGTAGTAGAAATACTAGTACTATTTGCCATGCACTGTGCTAGTAGTAGTAGTAGTAGTAATAGTAATAGCAGCAGCAGTAGAGGTAGCAGCAGCAGTGGAAATAGAAGTAGTATCCGCCATGCACTGGGTAAGAAGTAGTAGTAGTAGTAACAGCAATAGTAACAGTAGAAGTAGATTTGCCATGCACTGGGCTCGTAGTATTGATATTAGCAGTAGCCGTAGTAGCAGCATCAGCAGTAGTAATAATAGTATTACTATGTGCAATGCACTGCACTACTATCAGTAGCAGTAGCAGTAGCAATAGTAGCAGCATCAGAAGCAGTAGTACTAATAGTAGTAGTATCTGCCATGCACTGGACTGCTAGTAGTAGCAGTAGTAGTAGAGGTAGCAACAGCAATAGATGTGACAGCAGCAACAGAAATAGTAGCAGCAGATTTGCCCTGCAGTTGGCCAGTAGTAGTAGTAGTAGTAGTGGTAGGAGAAATAGCAGTAGTAGTAGTAGATTTGCCATGCACTGAGCTAGTAGTATTGATAGTAGTATTAGCAGTAGTAGTAGCAGCAGCAGTTGTAGTAAGAGTAGTAGTATTTGCCATTCCCTGGACTACATGTAGTACCAAGAGTAGTCACAGAAGACGCAGCAGCAGCAGTAGTGTTCATAGTACATATGTTTGCCATGCACTGGACTAGTAGTAGTAGTAGAATTAGCAGCAGCACTAGGAGTAGCTGCAGAAGCAATAGTAGTAGCAGCAGCAGTAGAAGAAGCAGCAGCAGCAGTAGTGGCAGTAGTAGTAATAGTAGTAGTATTTTACATGCACTGAGCTAGTAGCAGTAGTAGTGGTAGCAGCAGCAATAGAAGTGGCAGCTGCAAGGGTAGAACTAGCAGAAGATTTGACTCGCAGTGGGCCAGAAGAAGTATTAGCATCAGCAGTAATAGCTGTAGTACTAATAGACTTGCCATACACAGTGCTAATATTATTAATACTAGTAGTAGAAGTAGCAGCAGCAGCAGCAGTAGCAGTAATAGTAGCAATATTTGCCATGCACTGGACTACTGGTCGTAGCTGTACTAGTAGCTGTAGTAGCCGCTGCAGCAGCAGTAGTAGTAATAGAGTAGCATTTGCCATGGACTGGATTAGTAGTAGTAGCAGCAGTAGCAGCAGCAGTAGAAGTAGCCGCAGTAGTAGTAGCAGCAGTAGGAGTAATAGTAGCAGTATATGCCATGCGCTTAGCTTGTAGTAGATGTAGTAGTAGTAGTAGTAATGGTAGCAGGAGCAGTAGAAATGGCGGCAGTAGCAGTAGTAGTAGCAGCAGATTTGCCCAGCAATGGGCACGTAGTAGTAGTAGAAATAGCAGCAATAACAGTACAGGCAGTAGAATGACCATGCACAGAGGTATTAATATTGATAGTAGTAGAAGCTGTAGTGGCAGCAGCAACAGCAGTAGCAGTAATATAGTAGCATTTGCACAGACAGGATTAGTAGTAGTAGCAGTGGTAGCCTTAGCAGCAGTCAGAGTCATAGTAGTAGTATTTGCCGAGGACTGGACTACTAGTAGTTGCAGTAGAAGGAGCAGTACTAGTAGCATCAGCAGCAGTAGTAGTGATGGTAGTAGTATTTGCCATTCCCTGGACTACTAGTTGCAGCAGTAGTAGTCACAGTAGTAGCAACTGCAGCAGTAGTGGTCATAATAGTGGTATTTGCCATGCACTGTACTAGTAGTAGTAGAAGTAGCAGCAGCATTAGAAGTAGCTGCAGCTGCAGTAATAGTAGCAGCAGAAGTACTAGTAGCAGTTGTGTTAATAGTAGTAGTATTTGCCATGAACTGTACTACCAGTAGCAGCTGTAGTAGCAGCAGCAGCACTACTAGTTACACTACTAGTATTTACCATGCACTGGGTTAGAAGTGGTGCTAGTAGCAGCAGTAGTAGTAGTCACAGAATTAGTAGTAGTAGCAGCAGTAGTGGTAACAGTAGGAGCACTTACCATGAACTGGGTTAGTAGTAGTAGTAGTAGTAGTAGTAGTAGTAGTAGTGGTAGCAGCACCAGTAGAAGTGACAGCAGCAGTACTAGTGACAGCAGATTTACCCTGCAGTTGGCCAGTAAAAGTAGTAGCACTTGCTGAAATAGCCGTAGTAGTAGTAGATTTGCCATGCACTGGGCTGTAGTATTAATACTAGTCGTAGCAGTATTAGCAGCAGCATCAGGAGTAGTAATCGAAGTAGTATTTGCCATGCACTGGGCTGCAAGTAATACAAGTACTAGTAGACGTAGTAGCAGCAGCAGCAGTAGTAATAATGGTAGAATACCATTGCCATGCCCTGGGCTAGTAGTATTAGTAACAGTAGTAGTAGCAGCCACAGTAGAATTAGAAGCAGTAGCAGTAGTAGCAGCAGAAGTAGTCGTAAGAGCAAGAGCACTAATAGTAGCAGCAGTGGTAATAGTAGTTGTATTTGGCATGGACTGGGCTAGTAATAGTACTAGTAGCAGCAGCAGTAATGTTAGCATCAGTAGTAGTAGTAGCAGCAGTACTGGTAATATTGGTAGTATTTGAAATGCACTGGGGTAGTAGGAGTAGTAGTTGTATTGGTAGAAGCAGAAGTAGAATTGGCAGCAACATCAGTAGTAGTAGCAGCAGATTAGCCCTGCAGTGTGCACGTAGCAGTATTAGCATTAGCACTAATAGTTGTAGTAGTAGAAGATTTGCCATGCACTGGCATAGTAGTGTTGATACTAGTAGGAGCAGCAGCAGAAGTAGCAGTAATAGTAGTATTTGCCATGCGCTAGACTACTAGTAGTAGCAGCAGTAGTAGAGGTAGCACCAGGAATAGAAGTGACATCAGCAGCAGTAAGAGTAGCAGCAGATATGTCCTGCAGTGGGCCAGTAGTACTAGTAGCAGTAGCAGCCATAGCAGTAGAAGGAGCCGATTTGCCATACACAGGGATAGTAGTATTGATAGTAGTAGTAGCAGTAGTAGCAGCATTGGGTGTAGTAGTAGTATCAGTAGTTTTTGCAATGCACTGGAATATTAGTAGTAGCAGTAGTAGTAGCATTGGTACAAGCAGCAGCGGTAGTACTAATAGTAGTAGTATTTGCCATGCACTGGGCGAATAGTAGTAGTAGTAGCAGCAGCAGCAGTAGAAGTAGCAGCAGCAGTAGTAGTAGCAGCAGTAGTAGTCATAGTAGTATTTGCTATGCATTGGGCGAGTAGTACTAGTAGTGGTAGCAGCAGGAGTAGAAGTGGCAGCAGCAGCAGTAGTAGTTGGAGCAGATTGGCCCTGCAAGGTGTGAGTAGTAGTAGTAGAAGTAGCAGCAATAACAGTACTAGTATTAGATTTGCCATGCACAGGGCTATTAGTATTGATAGTAGTAGTAGCAGTAGTAGTAGCAGCAGCAGCAGCAGTAGTAAAGTAGTTGTATGCGTCAAGAACTGGAATACTCGTAGTAGAAGTAGTAGCAGCAGCAGCAGTAGAGGTAAGAGTAGTAGTGTTTGCCATGCACTGAACTAATTGTAGTAGTAGCAGTACCAGCAAGAATAGAAGTAGCTGCAGCAGCAGTAGTAGCAGCAACAGTAGTGGTAAAAGTAGTAGTATTTGCCATGCACTGGGCTAGTAGTAGAAGTCCTAGTAGTAGTGGTAGCAGCAGAAGTCGAAGTGGCAGCAGCAGCAATACTAGGAGCAGCAGATTTGCCATGCAGTGGGCCACCTGTAGTAGTAAGAGTAACAGCTCTAGCAGTAGTAGTAGTATATTTGCCACGCACTGGGCTAGTAGTATTGACAGTAGTAGTAGCAACAGCAGCAGTAGTCACATGAATAGTATTTGCGACACACTGGATTACTAGTAGTAGCAGAAGTAGTAGAAGTAATAGCAACAGCAGCAGCAGTAGTAGAAATACTAGTACTATTTGCCATGCACTGTGCTAGTAGTAGTAGTAGTAGTAATAGTAATAGCAGCAGCAGTAGAGGTAGCAGCAGCAGTGGAAATAGAAGTAGTATCCGCCATGCACTGGGTAAGAAGTAGTAGTAGTAGTAACAGCAATAGTAACAGTAGAAGTAGATTTGCCATGCACTGGGCTCGTAGTATTGATATTAGCAGTAGCCGTAGTAGCAGCATCAGCAGTAGTAATAATAGTATTACTATGTGCAATGCACCGCACTACTATCAGTAGCAGTAGCAGTAGCAATAGTAGCAGCAGCAGAAGCAGTAGTACTAATAGTAGTAGTATCTGCCATGCACTGGACTGCTAGTAGTAGCAGTAGTAGTAGAGGTAGCAACAGCAATAGATGTGACAGCAGCAACAGAAATAGTAGCAGCAGATTTGCCCTGCAGTTGGCCAGTAGTAGTAGTAGTAGTAGTGGTAGGAGAAATAGCAGTAGTAGTAGTAGATTTGCCATGCACTGAGCTAGTAGTATTGATAGTAGTATTAGCAGTAGTAGTAGCAGCAGCAGTTGTAGTAAGAGTAGTAGTATTTGCCATTCCCTGGACTACATGTAGTACCAAGAGTAGTCACAGAAGACGCAGCAGCAGCAGTAGTGTTCATAGTACATATGTTTGCCATGCACTGGACTAGTAGTAGTAGTAGAATTAGCAGCAGCACTAGGAGTAGCTGCAGAAGCAATAGTAGTAGCAGCAGCAGTAGAAGAAGCAGCAGCAGCAGTAGTGGCAGTAGTAGTAATAGTAGTAGTATTTTACATGCACTGAGCTAGTAGCAGTAGTAGTGGTAGCAGCAGCAATAGAAGTGGCAGCTGCAAGGGTAGAACTAGCAGAAGATTTGACTCGCAGTGGGCCAGAAGAAGTATTAGCATCAGCAGTAATAGCTGTAGTACTAATAGACTTGCCATACACAGTGCTAATATTATTAATACTAGTAGTAGAAGTAGCAGCAGCAGCAGCAGTAGCAGTAATAGTAGCAATATTTGCCATGCACTGGACTACTGGTCGTAGCTGTACTAGTAGCTGTAGTAGCCGCTGCAGCAGCAGTAGTAGTAATAGAGTAGCATTTGCCATGGACTGGATTAGTAGTAGTAGCAGCAGTAGCAGCAGCAGTAGAAGTAGCCGCAGTAGTAGTAGCAGCAGTAGGAGTAATAGTAGCAGTATATGCCATGCGCTTAGCTTGTAGTAGATGTAGTAGTAGTAGTAGTAATGGTAGCAGGAGCAGTAGAAATGGCGGCAGTAGCAGTAGTAGTAGCAGCAGATTTGCCCAGCAATGGGCACGTAGTAGTAGTAGAAATAGCAGCAATAACAGTACAGGCAGTAGAATGACCATGCACAGAGGTATTAATATTGATAGTAGTAGAAGCTGTAGTGGCAGCAGCAACAGCAGTAGCAGTAATATAGTAGCATTTGCACAGACAGGATTAGTAGTAGTAGCAGTGGTAGCCTTAGCAGCAGTCAGAGTCATAGTAGTAGTATTTGCCGAGGACTGGACTACTAGTAGTTGCAGTAGAAGGAGCAGTACTAGTAGCATCAGCAGCAGTAGTAGTGATGGTAGTAGTATTTGCCATTCCCTGGACTACTAGTTGCAGCAGTAGTAGTCACAGTAGTAGCAACTGCAGCAGTAGTGGTCATAATAGTGGTATTTGCCATGCACTGTACTAGTAGTAGTAGAAGTAGCAGCAGCATTAGAAGTAGCTGCAGCTGCAGTAATAGTAGCAGCAGAAGTACTAGTAGCAGTTGTGTTAATAGTAGTAGTATTTGCCATGAACTGTACTACCAGTAGCAGCTGTAGTAGCAGCAGCAGCACTACTAGTTACACTACTAGTATTTACCATGCACTGGGTTAGAAGTGGTGCTAGTAGCAGCAGTAGTAGTAGTCACAGAATTAGTAGTAGTAGCAGCAGTAGTGGTAACAGTAGGAGCACTTACCATGAACTGGGTTAGTAGTAGTAGTAGTAGTAGTAGTAGTAGTAGTAGTGGTAGCAGCACCAGTAGAAGTGACAGCAGCAGTACTAGTGACAGCAGATTTACCCTGCAGTTGGCCAGTAAAAGTAGTAGCACTTGCTGAAATAGCCGTAGTAGTAGTAGATTTGCCATGCACTGGGCTGTAGTATTAATACTAGTCGTAGCAGTATTAGCAGCAGCATCAGGAGTAGTAATCGAAGTAGTATTTGCCATGCACTGGGCTGCAAGTAATACAAGTACTAGTAGACGTAGTAGCAGCAGCAGCAGTAGTAATAATGGTAGAATACCATTGCCATGCCCTGGGCTAGTAGTATTAGTAACAGTAGTAGTAGCAGCCACAGTAGAATTAGAAGCAGTAGCAGTAGTAGCAGCAGAAGTAGTCGTAAGAGCAAGAGCACTAATAGTAGCAGCAGTGGTAATAGTAGTTGTATTTGGCATGGACTGGGCTAGTAATAGTACTAGTAGCAGCAGCAGTAATGTTAGCATCAGTAGTAGTAGTAGCAGCAGTACTGGTAATATTGGTAGTATTTGAAATGCACTGGGGTAGTAGGAGTAGTAGTTGTATTGGTAGAAGCAGAAGTAGAATTGGCAGCAACATCAGTAGTAGTAGCAGCAGATTAGCCCTGCAGTGTGCACGTAGCAGTATTAGCATTAGCACTAATAGTTGTAGTACTAGAAGATTTGCCATGCACTGGCATAGTAGTGTTGATACTAGTAGTAGCAGCAGCAGAAGTAGCAGTAATAGTAGTATTTGCCATGCGCTAGACTACTAGTAGTAGCAGCAGTAGTAGAGGTAGCACCAGGAATAGAAGTGACATCAGCAGCAGTAAGAGTAGCAGCAGATATGTCCTGCAGTGGGCCAGTAGTACTAGTAGCAGTAGCAGCCATAGCAGTAGAAGGAGCCGATTTGCCATACACAGGGATAGTAGTATTGATAGTAGTAGTAGCAGTAGTAGCAGCATTGGGTGTAGTAGTAGTATCAGTAGTTTTTGCAATGCACTGGAATATTAGTAGTAGCAGTAGTAGTAGCATTGGTACAAGCAGCAGCGGTAGTACTAATAGTAGTAGTATTTGCCATGCACTGGGCGAATAGTAGTAGTAGTAGCAGCAGCAGCAGTAGAAGTAGCAGCAGCAGTAGTAGTAGCAGCAGTAGTAGTCATAGTAGTATTTGCTATGCATTGGGCGAGTAGTACTAGTAGTGGTAGCAGCAGGAGTAGAAGTGGCAGCAGCAGCAGTAGTACTTGGAGCAGATTGGCCCTGCAAGGTGTGAGTAGTAGTAGTAGAAGTAGCAGCAATAACAGTACTAGTATTAGATTTGCCATGCACAGGGCTATTAGTATTGATAGTAGTAGTAGCAGTAGTAGTAGCAGCAGCAGCAGCAGTAGTAAAGTAGTTGTATGCGTCAAGAACTGGAATACTCGTAGTAGAAGTAGTAGCAGCAGCAGCAGTAGAGGTAAGAGTAGTAGTGTTTGCCATGCACTGAACTAATTGTAGTAGTAGCAGTACCAGCAAGAATAGAAGTAGCTGCAGCAGCAGTAGTAGCAGCAACAGTAGTGGTAAAAGTAGTAGTATTTGCCATGCACTGGGCTAGTAGTAGAAGTCCTAGTAGTAGTGGTAGCAGCAGAAGTCGAAGTGGCAGCAGCAGCAATACTAGGAGCAGCAGATTTGCCATGCAGTGGGCCACCTGTAGTAGTAAGAGTAACAGCTCTAGCAGTAGTAGTAGTATATTTGCCACGCACTGGGCTAGTAGTATTGACAGTAGTAGTAGCAACAGCAGCAGTAGTCACATGAATAGTATTTGCGACACACTGGATTACTAGTAGTAGCAGAAGTAGTAGAAGTAATAGCAACAGCAGCAGCAGTAGTAGAAATACTAGTACTATTTGCCATGCACTGTGCTAGTAGTAGTAGTAGTAGTAATAGTAATAGCAGCAGCAGTAGAGGTAGCAGCAGCAGTGGAAATAGAAGTAGTATCCGCCATGCACTGGGTAAGAAGTAGTAGTAGTAGTAACAGCAATAGTAACAGTAGAAGTAGATTTGCCATGCACTGGGCTCATAGTATTGATATTAGCAGTAGCCGTAGTAGCAGCATCAGCAGTAGTAATAATAGTATTACTATGTGCAATGCACTGCAATACTATCAGTAGCAGTAGCAGTAGCAATAGTAGCAGCAGCAGAAGCAGTAGTACTAATAGTAGTAGTATCTGCCATGCACTGGACTGCTAGTAGTAGCAGTAGTAGTAGAGGTAGCAACAGCAATAGATGTGACAGCAGCAACAGAAATAGTAGCAGCAGATTTGCCCTGCAGTTGGCCAGTAGTAGTAGTAGTAGTAGTGGTAGGAGAAATAGCAGTAGTAGTAGTAGATTTGCCATGCACTGAGCTAGTAGTATTGATAGTAGTATTAGCAGTAGTAGTAGCAGCAGCAGTTGTAGTAAGAGTAGTAGTATTTGCCATTCCCTGGACTACATGTAGTACCAAGAGTAGTCACAGAAGACGCAGCAGCAGCAGTAGTGTTCATAGTACATATGTTTGCCATGCACTGGACTAGTAGTAGTAGTAGAATTAGCAGCAGCACTAGGAGTAGCTGCAGAAGCAATAGTAGTAGCAGCAGCAGTAGAAGAAGCAGCAGCAGCAGTAGTGGCAGTAGTAGTAATAGTAGTAGTATTTTACATGCACTGAGCTAGTAGCAGTAGTAGTGGTAGCAGCAGCAATAGAAGTGGCAGCTGCAAGGGTAGAACTAGCAGAAGATTTGACTCGCAGTGGGCCAGAAGAAGTATTAGCATCAGCAGTAATAGCTGTAGTACTAATAGACTTGCCATACACAGTGCTAATATTATTAATACTAGTAGTAGAAGTAGCAGCAGCAGCAGCAGTAGCAGTAATAGTAGCAATATTTGCCATGCACTGGACTACTGGTCGTAGCTGTACTAGTAGCTGTAGTAGCCGTTGCAGCAGCAGTAGTAGTAATATAGTAGCATTTGCCATGGACTGGATTAGTAGTAGTAGCAGCAGTAGCAGCAGCAGTAGAAGTAGCCGCAGTAGGAGAAGCAGCAGTAGGAGTAATAGTAGCAGTATATGCCATGCGCTTAGCTTGTAGTAGATGTAGTAGTAGTAGTAGTAATGGTAGCAGGAGCAGTAGAAGTGGCGGCAGTAGCAGTAGTAGTAGCAGCAGATTTGCCCAGCAATGGGCACGTAGTAGTAGTAGAAATAGCAGCAATAACAGTACAGGCAGTAGAATGACCATGCACAGAGGTATTAATATTGAGAGTAGTAGAAGCTGTAGTGGCAGCAGCAACAGCAGTAGCAGTAATATAGTAGCATTTGCACAGACAGGATTAGTAGTAGTAGCAGTGGTAGCCTTAGCAGCAGTCATAGTCATAGTAGTAGTATTTGCCGAGGACTGGACTACTAGTAGTTGCAGTAGAAGGAGCAGTACTAGTAGCATCAGCAGCAGTAGTAGTGATGGTAGTAGTATTTGCCATTCCCTGGACTACTAGTTGCAGCAGTAGTAGTCACAGTAGTAGCAACTGCAGCAGTAGTGGTCATAATAGTGGTATTTGCCATGCACTGTACTAGTAGTAGTAGAATTAGCAGCAGCATTAGAAGTAGCTGCAGCTGCAGTAATAGTAGCAGCAGAAGTACTAGTAGCAGTTGTGTTAATAGTAGTAGTATTTGCCATGAACTGTACTACCAGTAGCAGCTGTAGTAGCAGCAGCAGCACTACTAGTTACACTACTAGTATTTACCATGCACTGGGTTAGAAGTGGTGCTAGTAGCAGCAGTAGTAGTAGTCACAGAATTAGTAGTAGTAGCAGCAGTAGTGGTAACAGTAGGAGCACTTACCATGAACTGGGTTAGTAGTAGTAGTAGTAGTAGTAGTAGTAGTAGTAGTGGTAGCAGCACCAGTAGATGTGACAGCAGCAGTACTAGTGACAGCAGATTTACCCTGCAGTTGGCCAGTAAAAGTAGTAGCACTTGCTGAAATAGCCGTAGTAGTAGTAGATTTGCCATGCACTGGGCTGTAGTATTAATACTAGTCGTAGCAGTATTAGCAGCAGCATCAGGAGTAGTAATCGAAGTAGTATTTGCCATGCACTGGGCTACAAGTAATACAAGTACTAGTAGACGTAGTAGCAGCAGCAGCAGTAGTAATAATGGTAGAATACCATTGCCATGCCCTGGGCTAGTAGTATTAGTAACAGTAGTAGTAGCAGCCACAGTAGAATTAGAAGCAGTAGCAGTAGTAGCAGCAGAAGTAGTCGTAAGAGCAAGAGCACTAATAGTAGCAGCAGTGGTAATAGTAGTTGTATTTGGCATGGACTGGGCTAGTAATAGTACTAGTAGCAGCAGCAGTAATGTTAGCATCAGTAGTAGTAGTAGCAGCAGTACTGGTAATATTGGTAGTATTTGAAATGCACTGGGGTAGTAGGAGTAGTAGTTGTATTGGTAGAAGCAGAAGTAGAATTGGCAGCAACATCAGTAGTAGTAGCAGCAGATTAGCCCTGCAGTGTGCACGTAGCAGTATTAGCATTAGCACTAATAGTTGTAGTAGTAGAAGATTTGCCATGCACTGGCATAGTAGTGTTGATACTAGTAGTAGCAGCAGCAGAAGTAGCAGTAATAGTAGTATTTGCCATGCGCTAGACTACTAGTAGTAGCAGCAGTAGTAGAGGTAGCACCAGGAATAGAAGTGACATCAGCAGCAGTAAGAGTAGCAGCAGATATGTCCTGCAGTGGGCCAGTAGTACTAGTAGCAGTAGCAGCCATAGCAGTAGAAGGAGCCGATTTGCCATACACAGGGATAGTAGTATTGATAGTAGTAGTAGCAGTAGTAGCAGCATTGGGTGTAGTAGTAGTATCAGTAGTTTTTGCAATGCACTGGAATATTAGTAGTAGCAGTAGTAGTAGCATTGGTACAAGCAGCAGCGGTAGTACTAATAGTAGTAGTATTTGCCATGCACTGGGCGAATAGTAGTAGTAGTAGCAGCAGCAGCAGTAGAAGTAGCAGCAGCAGTAGTAGTAGCAGCAGTAGTAGTCATAGTAGTATTTGCTATGCATTGGGCGAGTAGTACTAGTAGTGGTAGCAGCAGGAGTAGAAGTGGCAGCAGCAGCAGTAGTACTTGGAGCAGATTGGCCCTGCAAGGTGTGAGTAGTAGTAGTAGAAGTAGCAGCAATAACAGTACTAGTATTAGATTTGCCATGCACAGGGCTATTAGTATTGATAGTAGTAGTAGCAGTAGTAGTAGCAGCAGCAGCAGCAGTAGTAAAGTAGTTGTATGCGTCAAGAACTGGAATACTCGTAGTAGAAGTAGTAGCAGCAGCAGCAGTAGAGGTAAGAGTAGTAGTGTTTGCCATGCACTGAACTAATTGTAGTAGTAGCAGTACCAGCAAGAATAGAAGTAGCTGCAGCAGCAGTAGTAGCAGCAACAGTAGTGGTAAAAGTAGTAGTATTTGCCATGCACTGGGCTAGTAGTAGAAGTCCTAGTAGTAGTGGTAGCAGCAGAAGTCGAAGTGGCAGCAGCAGCAATACTAGGAGCAGCAGATTTGCCATGCAGTGGGCCACCTGTAGTAGTAAGAGTAACAGCTCTAGCAGTAGTAGTAGTATATTTGCCACGCACTGGGCTAGTAGTATTGACAGTAGTAGTAGCAACAGCAGCAGTAGTCACATGAATAGTATTTGCGACACACTGGATTACTAGTAGTAGCAGAAGTAGTAGAAGTAATAGCAACAGCAGCAGCAGTAGTAGAAATACTAGTACTATTTGCCATGCACTGTGCTAGTAGTAGTAGTAGTAGTAATAGTAATAGCAGCAGCAGTAGAGGTAGCAGCAGCAGTGGAAATAGAAGTAGTATCCGCCATGCACTGGGTAAGAAGTAGTAGTAGTAGTAACAGCAATAGTAACAGTAGAAGTAGATTTGCCATGCACTGGGCTCGTAGTATTGATATTAGCAGTAGCCGTAGTAGCAGCATCAGCAGTAGTAATAATAGTATTACTATGTGCAATGCACTGCACTACTATCAGTAGCAGTAGCAGTAGCAATAGTAGCAGCAGCAGAAGCAGTAGTACTAATAGTAGTAGTATCTGCCATGCACTGGACTGCTAGTAGTAGCAGTAGTAGTAGAGGTAGCAACAGCAATAGATGTGACAGCAGCAACAGAAATAGTAGCAGCAGATTTGCCCTGCAGTTGGCCAGTAGTAGTAGTAGTAGTAGTGGTAGGAGAAATAGCAGTAGTAGTAGTAGATTTGCCATGCACTGAGCTAGTAGTATTGATAGTAGTATTAGCAGTAGTAGTAGCAGCAGCAGTTGTAGTAAGAGTAGTAGTATTTGCCATTCCCTGGACTACATGTAGTACCAAGAGTAGTCACAGAAGACGCAGCAGCAGCAGTAGTGTTCATAGTACATATGTTTGCCATGCACTGGACTAGTAGTAGTAGTAGAATTAGCAGCAGCACTAGGAGTAGCTGCAGAAGCAATAGTAGTAGCAGCAGCAGTAGAAGAAGCAGCAGCAGCAGTAGTGGCAGTAGTAGTAATAGTAGTAGTATTTTACATGCACTGAGCTAGTAGCAGTAGTAGTGGTAGCAGCAGCAATAGAAGTGGCAGCTGCAAGGGTAGAACTAGCAGAAGATTTGACTCGCAGTGGGCCAGAAGAAGTATTAGCATCAGCAGTAATAGCTGTAGTACTAATAGACTTGCCATACACAGTGCTAATATTATTAATACTAGTAGTAGAAGTAGCAGCAGCAGCAGCAGTAGCAGTAATAGTAGCAATATTTGCCATGCACTGGACTACTGGTCGTAGCTGTACTAGTAGCTGTAGTAGCCGCTGCAGCAGCAGTAGTAGTAATAGAGTAGCATTTGCCATGGACTGGATTAGTAGTAGTAGCAGCAGTAGCAGCAGCAGTAGAAGTAGCCGCAGTAGTAGTAGCAGCAGTAGGAGTAATAGTAGCAGTATATGCCATGCGCTTAGCTTGTAGTAGATGTAGTAGTAGTAGTAGTAATGGTAGCAGGAGCAGTAGAAATGGCGGCAGTAGCAGTAGTAGTAGCAGCAGATTTGCCCAGCAATGGGCACGTAGTAGTAGTAGAAATAGCAGCAATAACAGTACAGGCAGTAGAATGACCATGCACAGAGGTATTAATATTGATAGTAGTAGAAGCTGTAGTGGCAGCAGCAACAGCAGTAGCAGTAATATAGTAGCATTTGCACAGACAGGATTAGTAGTAGTAGCAGTGGTAGCCTTAGCAGCAGTCAGAGTCATAGTAGTAGTATTTGCCGAGGACTGGACTACTAGTAGTTGCAGTAGAAGGAGCAGTACTAGTAGCATCAGCAGCAGTAGTAGTGATGGTAGTAGTATTTGCCATTCCCTGGACTACTAGTTGCAGCAGTAGTAGTCACAGTAGTAGCAACTGCAGCAGTAGTGGTCATAATAGTGGTATTTGCCATGCACTGTACTAGTAGTAGTAGAAGTAGCAGCAGCATTAGAAGTAGCTGCAGCTGCAGTAATAGTAGCAGCAGAAGTACTAGTAGCAGTTGTGTTAATAGTAGTAGTATTTGCCATGAACTGTACTACCAGTAGCAGCTGTAGTAGCAGCAGCAGCACTACTAGTTACACTACTAGTATTTACCATGCACTGGGTTAGAAGTGGTGCTAGTAGCAGCAGTAGTAGTAGTCACAGAATTAGTAGTAGTAGCAGCAGTAGTGGTAACAGTAGGAGCACTTACCATGAACTGGGTTAGTAGTAGTAGTAGTAGTAGTAGTAGTAGTAGTAGTAGTGGTAGCAGCACCAGTAGAAGTGACAGCAGCAGTACTAGTGACAGCAGATTTACCCTGCAGTTGGCCAGTAAAAGTAGTAGCACTTGCTGAAATAGCCGTAGTAGTAGTAGATTTGCCATGCACTGGGCTGTAGTATTAATACTAGTCGTAGCAGTATTAGCAGCAGCATCAGGAGTAGTAATCGAAGTAGTATTTGCCATGCACTGGGCTGCAAGTAATACAAGTACTAGTAGACGTAGTAGCAGCAGCAGCAGTAGTAATAATGGTAGAATACCATTGCCATGCCCTGGGCTAGTAGTATTAGTAACAGTAGTAGTAGCAGCCACAGTAGAATTAGAAGCAGTAGCAGTAGTAGCAGCAGAAGTAGTCGTAAGAGCAAGAGCACTAATAGTAGCAGCAGTGGTAATAGTAGTTGTATTTGGCATGGACTGGGCTAGTAATAGTACTAGTAGCAGCAGCAGTAATGTTAGCATCAGTAGTAGTAGTAGCAGCAGTACTGGTAATATTGGTAGTATTTGAAATGCACTGGGGTAGTAGGAGTAGTAGTTGTATTGGTAGAAGCAGAAGTAGAATTGGCAGCAACATCAGTAGTAGTAGCAGCAGATTAGCCCTGCAGTGTGCACGTAGCAGTATTAGCATTAGCACTAATAGTTGTAGTACTAGAAGATTTGCCATGCACTGGCATAGTAGTGTTGATACTAGTAGTAGCAGCAGCAGAAGTAGCAGTAATAGTAGTATTTGCCATGCGCTAGACTACTAGTAGTAGCAGCAGTAGTAGAGGTAGCACCAGGAATAGAAGTGACATCAGCAGCAGTAAGAGTAGCAGCAGATATGTCCTGCAGTGGGCCAGTAGTACTAGTAGCAGTAGCAGCCATAGCAGTAGAAGGAGCCGATTTGCCATACACAGGGATAGTAGTATTGATAGTAGTAGTAGCAGTAGTAGCAGCATTGGGTGTAGTAGTAGTATCAGTAGTTTTTGCAATGCACTGGAATATTAGTAGTAGCAGTAGTAGTAGCATTGGTACAAGCAGCAGCGGTAGTACTAATAGTAGTAGTATTTGCCATGCACTGGGCGAATAGTAGTAGTAGTAGCAGCAGCAGCAGTAGAAGTAGCAGCAGCAGTAGTAGTAGCAGCAGTAGTAGTCATAGTAGTATTTGCTATGCATTGGGCGAGTAGTACTAGTAGTGGTAGCAGCAGGAGTAGAAGTGGCAGCAGCAGCAGTAGTACTTGGAGCAGATTGGCCCTGCAAGGTGTGAGTAGTAGTAGTAGAAGTAGCAGCAATAACAGTACTAGTATTAGATTTGCCATGCACAGGGCTATTAGTATTGATAGTAGTAGTAGCAGTAGTAGTAGCAGCAGCAGCAGCAGTAGTAAAGTAGTTGTATGCGTCAAGAACTGGAATACTCGTAGTAGAAGTAGTAGCAGCAGCAGCAGTAGAGGTAAGAGTAGTAGTGTTTGCCATGCACTGAACTAATTGTAGTAGTAGCAGTACCAGCAAGAATAGAAGTAGCTGCAGCAGCAGTAGTAGCAGCAACAGTAGTGGTAAAAGTAGTAGTATTTGCCATGCACTGGGCTAGTAGTAGAAGTCCTAGTAGTAGTGGTAGCAGCAGAAGTCGAAGTGGCAGCAGCAGCAATACTAGGAGCAGCAGATTTGCCATGCAGTGGGCCACCTGTAGTAGTAAGAGTAACAGCTCTAGCAGTAGTAGTAGTATATTTGCCACGCACTGGGCTAGTAGTATTGACAGTAGTAGTAGCAACAGCAGCAGTAGTCACATGAATAGTATTTGCGACACACTGGATTACTAGTAGTAGCAGAAGTAGTAGAAGTAATAGCAACAGCAGCAGCAGTAGTAGAAATACTAGTACTATTTGCCATGCACTGTGCTAGTAGTAGTAGTAGTAGTAATAGTAATAGCAGCAGCAGTAGAGGTAGCAGCAGCAGTGGAAATAGAAGTAGTATCCGCCATGCACTGGGTAAGAAGTAGTAGTAGTAGTAACAGCAATAGTAACAGTAGAAGTAGATTTGCCATGCACTGGGCTCATAGTATTGATATTAGCAGTAGCCGTAGTAGCAGCATCAGCAGTAGTAATAATAGTATTACTATGTGCAATGCACTGCACTACTATCAGTAGCAGTAGCAGTAGCAATAGTAGCAGCAGCAGAAGCAGTAGTACTAATAGTAGTAGTATCTGCCATGCACTGGACTGCTAGTAGTAGCAGTAGTAGTAGAGGTAGCAACAGCAATAGATGTGACAGCAGCAACAGAAATAGTAGCAGCAGATTTGCCCTGCAGTTGGCCAGTAGTAGTAGTAGTAGTAGTGGTAGGAGAAATAGCAGTAGTAGTAGTAGATTTGCCATGCACTGAGCTAGTAGTATTGATAGTAGTATTAGCAGTAGTAGTAGCAGCAGCAGTTGTAGTAAGAGTAGTAGTATTTGCCATTCCCTGGACTACATGTAGTACCAAGAGTAGTCACAGAAGACGCAGCAGCAGCAGTAGTGTTCATAGTACATATGTTTGCCATGCACTGGACTAGTAGTAGTAGTAGAATTAGCAGCAGCACTAGGAGTAGCTGCAGAAGCAATAGTAGTAGCAGCAGCAGTAGAAGAAGCAGCAGCAGCAGTAGTGGCAGTAGTAGTAATAGTAGTAGTATTTTACATGCACTGAGCTAGTAGCAGTAGTAGTGGTAGCAGCAGCAATAGAAGTGGCAGCTGCAAGGGTAGAACTAGCAGAAGATTTGACTCGCAGTGGGCCAGAAGAAGTATTAGCATCAGCAGTAATAGCTGTAGTACTAATAGACTTGCCATACACAGTGCTAATATTATTAATACTAGTAGTAGAAGTAGCAGCAGCAGCAGCAGTAGCAGTAATAGTAGCAATATTTGCCATGCACTGGACTACTGGTCGTAGCTGTACTAGTAGCTGTAGTAGCCGTTGCAGCAGCAGTAGTAGTAATATAGTAGCATTTGCCATGGACTGGATTAGTAGTAGTAGCAGCAGTAGCAGCAGCAGTAGAAGTAGCCGCAGTAGGAGAAGCAGCAGTAGGAGTAATAGTAGCAGTATATGCCATGCGCTTAGCTTGTAGTAGATGTAGTAGTAGTAGTAGTAATGGTAGCAGGAGCAGTAGAAGTGGCGGCAGTAGCAGTAGTAGTAGCAGCAGATTTGCCCAGCAATGGGCACGTAGTAGTAGTAGAAATAGCAGCAATAACAGTACAGGCAGTAGAATGACCATGCACAGAGGTATTAATATTGAGAGTAGTAGAAGCTGTAGTGGCAGCAGCAACAGCAGTAGCAGTAATATAGTAGCATTTGCACAGACAGGATTAGTAGTAGTAGCAGTGGTAGCCTTAGCAGCAGTCATAGTCATAGTAGTAGTATTTGCCGAGGACTGGACTACTAGTAGTTGCAGTAGAAGGAGCAGTACTAGTAGCATCAGCAGCAGTAGTAGTGATGGTAGTAGTATTTGCCATTCCCTGGACTACTAGTTGCAGCAGTAGTAGTCACAGTAGTAGCAACTGCAGCAGTAGTGGTCATAATAGTGGTATTTGCCATGCACTGTACTAGTAGTAGTAGAATTAGCAGCAGCATTAGAAGTAGCTGCAGCTGCAGTAATAGTAGCAGCAGAAGTACTAGTAGCAGTTGTGTTAATAGTAGTAGTATTTGCCATGAACTGTACTACCAGTAGCAGCTGTAGTAGCAGCAGCAGCACTACTAGTTACACTACTAGTATTTACCATGCACTGGGTTAGAAGTGGTGCTAGTAGCAGCAGTAGTAGTAGTCACAGAATTAGTAGTAGTAGCAGCAGTAGTGGTAACAGTAGGAGCACTTACCATGAACTGGGTTAGTAGTAGTAGTAGTAGTAGTAGTAGTAGTAGTAGTGGTAGCAGCACCAGTAGAAGTGACAGCAGCAGTACTAGTGACAGCAGATTTACCCTGCAGTTGGCCAGTAAAAGTAGTAGCACTTGCTGAAATAGCCGTAGTAGTAGTAGATTTGCCATGCACTGGGCTGTAGTATTAATACTAGTCGTAGCAGTATTAGCAGCAGCATCAGGAGTAGTAATCGAAGTAGTATTTGCCATGCACTGGGCTACAAGTAATACAAGTACTAGTAGACGTAGTAGCAGCAGCAGCAGTAGTAATAATGGTAGAATACCATTGCCATGCCCTGGGCTAGTAGTATTAGTAACAGTAGTAGTAGCAGCCACAGTAGAATTAGAAGCAGTAGCAGTAGTAGCAGCAGAAGTAGTCGTAAGAGCAAGAGCACTAATAGTAGCAGCAGTGGTAATAGTAGTTGTATTTGGCATGGACTGGGCTAGTAATAGTACTAGTAGCAGCAGCAGTAATGTTAGCATCAGTAGTAGTAGTAGCAGCAGTACTGGTAATATTGGTAGTATTTGAAATGCACTGGGGTAGTAGGAGTAGTAGTTGTATTGGTAGAAGCAGAAGTAGAATTGGCAGCAACATCAGTAGTAGTAGCAGCAGATTAGCCCTGCAGTGTGCACGTAGCAGTATTAGCATTAGCACTAATAGTTGTAGTACTAGAAGATTTGCCATGCACTGGCATAGTAGTGTTGATACTAGTAGTAGCAGCAGCAGAAGTAGCAGTAATAGTAGTATTTGCCATGCGCTAGACTACTAGTAGTAGCAGCAGTAGTAGAGGTAGCACCAGGAATAGAAGTGACATCAGCAGCAGTAAGAGTAGCAGCAGATATGTCCTGCAGTGGGCCAGTAGTACTAGTAGCAGTAGCAGCCATAGCAGTAGAAGGAGCCGATTTGCCATACACAGGGATAGTAGTATTGATAGTAGTAGTAGCAGTAGTAGCAGCATTGGGTGTAGTAGTAGTATCAGTAGTTTTTGCAATGCACTGGAATATTAGTAGTAGCAGTAGTAGTAGCATTGGTACAAGCAGCAGCGGTAGTACTAATAGTAGTAGTATTTGCCATGCACTGGGCGAATAGTAGTAGTAGTAGCAGCAGCAGCAGTAGAAGTAGCAGCAGCAGTAGTAGTAGCAGCAGTAGTAGTCATAGTAGTATTTGCTATGCATTGGGCGAGTAGTACTAGTAGTGGTAGCAGCAGGAGTAGAAGTGGCAGCAGCAGCAGTAGTACTTGGAGCAGATTGGCCCTGCAAGGTGTGAGTAGTAGTAGTAGAAGTAGCAGCAATAACAGTACTAGTATTAGATTTGCCATGCACAGGGCTATTAGTATTGATAGTAGTAGTAGCAGTAGTAGTAGCAGCAGCAGCAGCAGTAGTAAAGTAGTTGTATGCGTCAAGAACTGGAATACTCATAGTAGAAGTAGTAGCAGCAGCAGCAGTAGAGGTAAGAGTAGTAGTGTTTGCCATGCACTGAACTAATTGTAGTAGTAGCAGTACCAGCAAGAATAGAAGTAGCTGCAGCAGCAGTAGTAGCAGCAACAGTAGTGGTAAAAGTAGTAGTATTTGCCATGCACTGGGCTAGTAGTAGAAGTCCTAGTAGTAGTGGTAGCAGCAGAAGTCGAAGTGGCAGCAGCAGCAATACTAGGAGCAGCAGATTTGCCATGCAGTGGGCCACCTGTAGTAGTAAGAGTAACAGCTCTAGCAGTAGTAGTAGTATATTTGCCACGCACTGGGCTAGTAGTATTGACAGTAGTAGTAGCAACAGCAGCAGTAGTCACATGAATAGTATTTGCGACACACTGGATTACTAGTAGTAGCAGAAGTAGTAGAAGTAATAGCAACAGCAGCAGCAGTAGTAGAAATACTAGTACTATTTGCCATGCACTGTGCTAGTAGTAGTAGTAGTAGTAATAGTAATAGCAGCAGCAGTAGAGGTAGCAGCAGCAGTGGAAATAGAAGTAGTATCCGCCATGCACTGGGTAAGAAGTAGTAGTAGTAGTAACAGCAATAGTAACAGTAGAAGTAGATTTGCCATGCACTGGGCTCGTAGTATTGATATTAGCAGTAGCCGTAGTAGCAGCATCAGCAGTAGTAATAATAGTATTACTATGTGCAATGCACTGCACTACTATCAGTAGCAGTAGCAGTAGCAATAGTAGCAGCAGCAGAAGCAGTAGTACTAATAGTAGTAGTATCTGCCATGCACTGGACTGCTAGTAGTAGCAGTAGTAGTAGAGGTAGCAACAGCAATAGATGTGACAGCAGCAACAGAAATAGTAGCAGCAGATTTGCCCTGCAGTTGGCCAGTAGTAGTAGTAGTAGTAGTGGTAGGAGAAATAGCAGTAGTAGTAGTAGATTTGCCATGCACTGAGCTAGTAGTATTGATAGTAGTATTAGCAGTAGTAGTAGCAGCAGCAGTTGTAGTAAGAGTAGTAGTATTTGCCATTCCCTGGACTACATGTAGTACCAAGAGTAGTCACAGAAGACGCAGCAGCAGCAGTAGTGTTCATAGTACATATGTTTGCCATGCACTGGACTAGTAGTAGTAGTAGAATTAGCAGCAGCACTAGGAGTAGCTGCAGAAGCAATAGTAGTAGCAGCAGCAGTAGAAGAAGCAGCAGCAGCAGTAGTGGCAGTAGTAGTAATAGTAGTAGTATTTTACATGCACTGAGCTAGTAGCAGTAGTAGTGGTAGCAGCAGCAATAGAAGTGGCAGCTGCAAGGGTAGAACTAGCAGAAGATTTGACTCGCAGTGGGCCAGAAGAAGTATTAGCATCAGCAGTAATAGCTGTAGTACTAATAGACTTGCCATACACAGTGCTAATATTATTAATACTAGTAGTAGAAGTAGCAGCAGCAGCAGCAGTAGCAGTAATAGTAGCAATATTTGCCATGCACTGGACTACTGGTCGTAGCTGTACTAGTAGCTGTAGTAGCCGCTGCAGCAGCAGTAGTAGTAATATAGTAGCATTTGCCATGGACTGGATTAGTAGTAGTAGCAGCAGTAGCAGCAGCAGTAGAAGTAGCCGCAGTAGGAGTAGCAGCAGTAGGAGTAATAGTAGCAGTATATGCCATGCGCTTAGCTTGTAGTAGATGTAGTAGTAGTAGTAGTAATGGTAGCAGGAGCAGTAGAAGTGGCGGCAGTAGCAGTAGTAGTAGCAGCAGATTTGCCCAGCAATGGGCACGTAGTAGTAGTAGAAATAGCAGCAATAACAGTACAGGCAGTAGAATGACCATGCACAGAGGTATTAATATTGATAGTAGTAGAAGCTCTAGTGGCAGCAGCAACAGCAGTAGCAGTAATATAGTAGCATTTGCACAGACAGGATTAGTAGTAGTAGCAGTGGTAGCCTTAGCAGCAGTCATAGTCATAGTAGTAGTATTTGCCGAGGACTGGACTACTAGTAGTTGCAGTAGAAGGAGCAGTACTAGTAGCATCAGCAGCAGTAGTAGTGATGGTAGTAGTATTTGCCATTCCCTGGACTACTAGTTGCAGCAGTAGTAGTCACAGTAGTAGCAACTGCAGCAGTAGTGGTCATAATAGTGGTATTTGCCATGCACTGTACTAGTAGTAGTAGAAGTAGCAGCAGCATTAGAAGTAGCTGCAGCTGAAGTAATAGTAGCAGCAGAAGTACTAGTAGCAGTTGTGTTAATAGTAGTAGTATTTGCCATGAACTGTACTACCAGTAGCAGCTGTAGTAGCAGCAGCAGCACTACTAGTTACACTACTAGTATTTACCATGCACTGGGTTAGAAGTGGTGCTAGTAGCAGCAGTAGTAGTAGTCACAGAATTAGTAGTAGTAGCAGCAGTAGTGGTAACAGTAGGAGCACTTACCATGAACTGGGTTAGTAGTAGTAGTAGTAGTAGTAGTAGTGGTAGCAGCACCAGTAGAAGTGACAGCAGCAGTACTAGTGACAGCAGATTTACCCTGCAGTTGGCCAGTAAAAGTAGTAGCACTTGCTGAAATAGCCGTAGTAGTAGTAGATTTGCCATGCACTGGGCTGTAGTATTAATACTAGTCGTAGCAGTATTAGCAGCAGCATCAGGAGTAGTAATCGAAGTAGTATTTGCCATGCACTGGGCTACAAGTAATACAAGTACTAGTAGACGTAGTAGCAGCAGCAGCAGTAGTAATAATGGTAGAATACCATTGCCATGCCCTGGGCTAGTAGTATTAGTAACAGTAGTAGTAGCAGCCACAGTAGAATTAGAAGCAGTAGCAGTAGTAGCAGCAGAAGTAGTCGTAAGAGCAAGAGCACTAATAGTAGCAGCAGTGGTAATAGTAGTTGTATTTGGCATGGACTGGGCTAGTAATAGTACTAGTAGCAGCAGCAGTAATGTTAGCATCAGTAGTAGTAGTAGCAGCAGTACTGGTAATATTGGTAGTATTTGAAATGCACTGGGGTAGTAGGAGTAGTAGTTGTATTGGTAGAAGCAGAAGTAGAATTGGCAGCAACATCAGTAGTAGTAGCAGCAGATTAGCCCTGCAGTGTGCACGTAGCAGTATTAGCATTAGCACTAATAGTTTTAGTACTAGAAGATTTGCCATGCACTGGCATAGTAGTGTTGATACTAGTAGTAGCAGCAGCAGAAGTAGCAGTAATAGTAGTATTTGCCATGCGCTAGACTACTAGTAGTAGCAGCAGTAGTAGAGGTAGCACCAGGAATAGAAGTGACATCAGCAGCAGTAAGAGTAGCAGCAGATATGTCCTGCAGTGGGCCAGTAGTACTAGTAGCAGTAGCAGCCATAGCAGTAGAAGGAGCCGATTTGCCATACACAGGGATAGTAGTATTGATAGTAGTAGTAGCAGTAGTAGCAGCATTGGGTGTAGTAGTAGTATCAGTAGTTTTTGCAATGCACTGGAATATTAGTAGTAGCAGTAGTAGTAGCATTGGTACAAGCAGCAGCGGTAGTACTAATAGTAGTAGTATTTGCCATGCACTGGGCGAATAGTAGTAGTAGTAGCAGCAGCAGCAGTAGAAGTAGCAGCAGCAGTAGTAGTAGCAGCAGTAGTAGTCATAGTAGTATTTGCTATGCATTGGGCGAGTAGTACTAGTAGTGGTAGCAGCAGGAGTAGAAGTGGCAGCAGCAGCAGTAGTACTTGGAGCAGATTGGCCCTGCAAGGTGTGAGTAGTAGTAGTAGAAGTAGCAGCAATAACAGTACTAGTATTAGATTTGCCATGCACAGGGCTATTAGTATTGATAGTAGTAGTAGCAGTAGTAGTAGCAGCAGCAGCAGCAGTAGTAAAGTAGTTGTATGCGTCAAGAACTGGAATACTCGTAGTAGAAGTAGTAGCAGCAGCAGCAGTAGAGGTAAGAGTAGTAGTGTTTGCCATGCACTGAACTAATTGTAGTAGTAGCAGTACCAGCAAGAATAGAAGTAGCTGCAGCAGCAGTAGTAGCAGCAACAGTAGTGGTAAAAGTAGTAGTATTTGCCATGCACTGGGCTAGTAGTAGAAGTCCTAGTAGTAGTGGTAGCAGCAGAAGTCGAAGTGGCAGCAGCAGCAATACTAGGAGCAGCAGATTTGCCATGCAGTGGGCCACCTGTAGTAGTAAGAGTAACAGCTCTAGCAGTAGTAGTAGTGTATTTGCCACGCACTGGGCTAGTAGTATTGACAGTAGTAGTAGCAACAGCAGCAGTAGTCACATGAATAGTATTTGCGACACACTGGATTACTAGTAGTAGCAGAAGTAGTAGAAGTAATAGCAACAGCAGCAGCAGTAGTAGAAATACTAGTACTATTTGCCATGCACTGTGCTAGTAGTAGTAGTAGTAGTAATAGTAATAGCAGCAGCAGTAGAGGTAGCAGCAGCAGTGGAAATAGAAGTAGTATCCGCCATGCACTGGGTAAGAAGTAGTAGTAGTAGTAACAGCAATAGTAACAGTAGAAGTAGATTTGCCATGCACTGGGCTCGTAGTATTGATATTAGCAGTAGCCGTAGTAGCAGCATCAGCAGTAGTAATAATAGTATTACTATGTGCAATGCACTGCACTACTATCAGTAGCAGTAGCAGTAGCAATAGTAGCAGCAGCAGAAGCAGTAGTACTAATAGTAGTAGTATCTGCCATGCACTGGACTGCTAGTAGTAGCAGTAGTAGTAGAGGTAGCAACAGCAATAGATGTGACAGCAGCAACAGAAATAGTAGCAGCAGATTTGCCCTGCAGTTGGCCAGTAGTAGTAGTAGTAGTGGTAGGAGAAATAGCAGTAGTAGTAGTAGATTTGCCATGCACTGAGCTAGTAGTATTGATAGTAGTATTAGCAGTAGTAGTAGCAGCAGCAGTTGTAGTAAGAGTAGTAGTATTTGCCATTCCCTGGACTACATGTAGTACCAAGAGTAGTCACAGAAGACGCAGCAGCAGCAGTAGTGTTCATAGTACATATGTTTGCCATGCACTGGACTAGTAGTAGTAGTAGAATTAGCAGCAGCACTAGGAGTAGCTGCAGAAGCAATAGTAGTAGCAGCAGCAGTAGAAGAAGCAGCAGCAGCAGTAGTGGCAGTAGTAGTAATAGTAGTAGTATTTTACATGCACTGAGCTAGTAGCAGTAGTAGTGGTAGCAGCAGCAATAGAAGTGGCAGCTGCAAGGGTAGAACTAGCAGAAGATTTGACTCGCAGTGGGCCAGAAGAAGTATTAGCATCAGCAGTAATAGCTGTAGTACTAATAGACTTGCCATACACAGTGCTAATATTATTAATACTAGTAGTAGAAGTAGCAGCAGCAGCAGCAGTAGCAGTAATAGTAGCAATATTTGCCATGCACTGGACTACTGGTCGTAGCTGTACTAGTAGCTGTAGTAGCCGCTGCAGCAGCAGTAGTAGTAATATAGTAGCATTTGCCATGGACTGGATTAGTAGTAGTAGCAGCAGTAGCAGCAGCAGTAGAAGTAGCCGCAGTAGGAGTAGCAGCAGTAGGAGTAATAGTAGCAGTATATGCCATGCGCTTAGCTTGTAGTAGATGTAGTAGTAGTAGTAGTAATGGTAGCAGGAGCAGTAGAAGTGGCGGCAGTAGCAGTAGTAGTAGCAGCAGATTTGCCCAGCAATGGGCACGTAGTAGTAGTAGAAATAGCAGCAATAACAGTACAGGCAGTAGAATGACCATGCACAGAGGTATTAATATTGATAGTAGTAGAAGCTGTAGTGGCAGCAGCAACAGCAGTAGCAGTAATATAGTAGCATTTGCACAGACAGGATTAGTAGTAGTAGCAGTGGTAGCCTTAGCAGCAGTCAGAGTCATAGTAGTAGTATTTGCCGAGGACTGGACTACTAGTAGTTGCAGTAGAAGGAGCAGTACTAGTAGCATCAGCAGCAGTAGTAGTGATGGTAGTAGTATTTGCCATTCCCTGGACTACTAGTTGCAGCAGTAGTAGTCACAGTAGTAGCAACTGCAGCAGTAGTGGTCATAATAGTGGTATTTGCCATGCACTGTACTAGTAGTAGTAGAAGTAGCAGCAGCATTAGAAGTAGCTGCAGCTGCAGTAATAGTTGCAGCAGAAGTACTAGTAGCAGTTGTGTTAATAGTAGTAGTATTTGCCATGAACTGTACTACCAGTAGCAGCTGTAGTAGCAGCAGCAGCACTACTAGTTACACTACTAGTATTTACCATGCACTGGGTTAGAAGTGGTGCTAGTAGCAGCAGTAGTAGTAGTCACAGAATTAGTAGTAGTAGCAGCAGTAGTGGTAACAGTAGGAGCACTTACCATGAACTGGGTTAGTAGTAGTAGTAGTAGTAGTAGTAGTAGTAGTAGTGGTAGCAGCACCAGTAGAAGTGACAGCAGCAGTACTAGTGACAGCAGATTTACCCTGCAGTTGGCCAGTAAAAGTAGTAGCACTTGCTGAAATAGCCGTAGTAGTAGTAGATTTGCCATGCACTGGGCTGTAGTATTAATACTAGTCGTAGCAGTATTAGCAGCAGCATCAGGAGTAGTAATCGAAGTAGTATTTGCCATGCACTGGGCTACAAGTAATACAAGTACTAGTAGACGTAGTAGCAGCAGCAGCAGTAGTAATAATGGTAGAATACCATTGCCATGCCCTGGGCTAGTAGTATTAGTAACAGTAGTAGTAGCAGCCACAGTAGAATTAGAAGCAGTAGCAGTAGTAGCAGCAGAAGTAGTCGTAAGAGCAAGAGCACTAATAGTAGCAGCAGTGGTAATAGTAGTTGTATTTGGCATGGACTGGGCTAGTAATAGTACTAGTAGCAGCAGCAGTAATGTTAGCATCAGTAGTAGTAGTAGCAGCAGTACTGGTAATATTGGTAGTATTTGAAATGCACTGGGGTAGTAGGAGTAGTAGTTGTATTGGTAGAAGCAGAAGTAGAATTGGCAGCAACATCAGTAGTAGTAGCAGCAGATTAGCCCTGCAGTGTGCACGTAGCAGTATTAGCATTAGCACTAATAGTTGTAGTACTAGAAGATTTGCCATGCACTGGCATAGTAGTGTTGATACTAGTAGTAGCAGCAGCAGAAGTAGCAGTAATAGTAGTATTTGCCATGCGCTAGACTACTAGTAGTAGCAGCAGTAGTAGAGGTAGCACCAGGAATAGAAGTGACATCAGCAGCAGTAAGAGTAGCAGCAGATATGTCCTGCAGTGGGCCAGTAGTACTAGTAGCAGTAGCAGCCATAGCAGTAGAAGGAGCCGATTTGCCATACACAGGGATAGTAGTATTGATAGTAGTAGTAGCAGTAGTAGCAGCATTGGGTGTAGTAGTAGTATCAGTAGTTTTTGCAATGCACTGGAATATTAGTAGTAGCAGTAGTAGTAGCATTGGTACAAGCAGCAGCGGTAGTACTAATAGTAGTAGTACTTGCCATGCACTGGGCGAATAGTAGTAGTAGTAGCAGCAGCAGCAGTAGAAGTAGCAGCAGCAGTAGTAGTAGCAGCAGTAGTAGTCATAGTAGTATTTGCTATGCATTGGGCGAGTAGTACTAGTAGTGGTAGCAGCAGGAGTAGAAGTGGCAGCAGCAGCAGTAGTAGTTGGAGCAGATTGGCCCTGCAAGGTGTGAGTAGTAGTAGTAGAAGTAGCAGCAATAACAGTACTAGTATTAGATTTGCCATGCACAGGGCTATTAGTATTGATAGTAGTAGTAGCAGTAGTAGTAGCAGCAGGAGCAGCAGTAGTAAAGTAGTTGTATGCGTCAAGAACTGGAATACTCGTAGTAGAAGTAGTAGCAGCAGCAGCAGTAGAGGTAAGAGTAGTAGTGTTTGCCATGCACTGAACTAATTGTAGTAGTAGCAGTACCAGCAAGAATAGAAGTAGCTGCAGCAGCAGTAGTAGCAGCAACAGTAGTGGTAAAAGTAGTAGTATTTGCCATGCACTGGGCTAGTAGTAGAAGTCCTAGTAGTAGTGGTAGCAGCAGAAGTCGAAGTGGCAGCAGCAGCAATACTAGGAGCAGCAGATTTGCCATGCAGTGGGCCACCTGTAGTAGTAAGTGTAACAGCTCTAGCAGTAGTAGTAGTATATTTGCCACACACTGGGCTAGTAGTATTGACAGTAGTAGTAGCAACAGCAGCAGTAGTCACATGAATAGTATTTGCGACACACTGGATTACTAGTAGTAGCAGAAGTAGTAGAAGTAATAGCAACAGCAGCAGCAGTAGTAGAAATACTAGTACTATTTGCCATGCACTGTGCTAGTAGTAGTAGTAGTAGTAATAGTAATAGCAGCAGCAGTAGAGGTAGCAGCAGCAGTGGAAATAGAAGTAGTATCCGCCATGCACTGGGTAAGAAGTAGTAGTAGTAGTAACAGCAATAGTAACAGTAGAAGTAGATTTGCCATGCACTGGGCTCGTAGTATTGATATTAGCAGTAGCCGTAGTAGCAGCATCAGCAGTAGTAATAATAGTATTACTATGTGCAATGCACTGCACTACTATCAGTAGCAGTAGCAGTAGCAATAGTAGCAGCAGCAGAAGCAGTAGTACTAATAGTAGTAGTATCTGCCATGCACTGGACTGCTAGTAGTAGCAGTAGTAGTAGAGGTAGCAACAGCAATAGATGTGACAGCAGCAACAGAAATAGTAGCAGCAGATTTGCCCTGCAGTTGGCCAGTAGTAGTAGTAGTAGTAGTGGTAGGAGAAATAGCAGTAGTAGTAGTAGATTTGCCATGCACTGAGCTAGTAGTATTGATAGTAGTATTAGCAGTAGTAGTAGCAGCAGCAGTTGTAGTAAGAGTAGTATTATTTGCCATTCCCTGGACTACATGTAGTACCAAGAGTAGTCACAGAAGACGCAGCAGCAGCAGTAGTGTTCATAGTACATATGTTTGCCATGCACTGGACTAGTAGTAGTAGTAGAATTAGCAGCAGCACTAGGAGTAGCTGCAGAAGCAATAGTAGTAGCAGCAGCAGTAGAAGAAGCAGCAGCAGCAGTAGTGGCAGTAGTAGTAATAGTAGTAGTATTTTACATGCACTGAGCTAGTAGCAGTAGTAGTGGTAGCAGCAGCAATAGAAGTGGCAGCTGCAAGGGTAGAACTAGCAGAAGATTTGACTCGCAGTGGGCCAGAAGAAGTATTAGCATCAGCAGTAATAGCTGTAGTACTAATAGACTTGCCATACACAGTGCTAATATTATTAATACTAGTAGTAGAAGTAGCAGCAGCAGCAGCAGTAGCAGTAATAGTAGCAATATTTGCCATGCACTGGACTACTGGTCGTAGCTGTACTAGTAGCTGTAGTAGCCGCTGCAGCAGCAGTAGTAGTAATATAGTAGCATTTGCCATGGACTGGATTAGTAGTAGTAGCAGCAGTAGCAGCAGCAGTAGAAGTAGCCGCAGTAGGAGTAGCAGCAGTAGGAGTAATAGTAGCAGTATATGCCATGCGCTTAGCTTGTAGTAGATGTAGTAGTAGTAGTAGTAATGGTAGCAGGAGCAGTAGAAGTGGCGGCAGTAGCAGTAGTAGTAGCAGCAGATTTGCCCAGCAATGGGCACGTAGTAGTAGTAGAAATAGCAGCAATAACAGTACAGGCAGTAGAATGACCATGCACAGAGGTATTAATATTGATAGTAGTAGAAGCTGTAGTGGCAGCAGCAACAGCAGTAGCAGTAATATAGTAGCATTTGCACAGACAGGATTAGTAGTAGTAGCAGTGGTAGCCTTAGCAGCAGTCAGAGTCATAGTAGTAGTATTTGCCGAGGACTGGACTACTAGTAGTTGCAGTAGAAGGAGCAGTACTAGTAGCATCAGCAGCAGTAGTAGTGATGGTAGTAGTATTTGCCATTCCCTGGACTACTAGTTGCAGCAGTAGTAGTCACAGTAGTAGCAACTGCAGCAGTAGTGGTCATAATAGTGGTATTTGCCATGCACTGTACTAGTAGTAGTAGAATTAGCAGCAGCATTAGAAGTAGCTGCAGCTGCAGTAATAGTAGCAGCAGAAGTACTAGTAGCAGTTGTGTTAATAGTAGTAGTATTTGCCATGAACTGTACTACCAGTAGCAGCTGTAGTAGCAGCAGCAGCACTACTAGTTACACTACTAGTATTTACCATGCACTGGGTTAGAAGTGGTGCTAGTAGCAGCAGTAGTAGTAGTCACAGAATTAGTAGTAGTAGCAGCAGTAGTGGTAACAGTAGGAGCACTTATCATGAACTGGGTTAGTAGTAGTAGTAGTAGTAGTAGTAGTAGTAGTAGTGGTAGCAGCACCAGTAGAAGTGACAGCAGCAGTACTAGTGACAGCAGATTTACCCTGCAGTTGGCCAGTAAAAGTAGTAGCACTTGCTGAAATAGCCGTAGTAGTAGTAGATTTGCCATGCACTGGGCTGTAGTATTAATACTAGTCGTAGCAGTATTAGCAGCAGCATCAGGAGTAGTAATCGAAGTAGTATTTGCCATGCACTGGGCTGCAAGTAATACAAGTACTAGTAGACGTAGTAGCAGCAGCAGCAGTAGTAATAATGGTAGAATACCATTGCCATGCCCTGGGCTAGTAGTATTAGTAACAGTAGTAGTAGCAGCCACAGTAGAATTAGAAGCAGTAGCAGTAGTAGCAGCAGAAGTAGTCGTAAGAGCAAGAGCACTAATAGTAGCAGCAGTGGTAATAGTAGTTGTATTTGGCATGGACTGGGCTAGTAATAGTACTAGTAGCAGCAGCAGTAATGTTAGCATCAGTAGTAGTAGTAGCAGCAGTACTGGTAATATTGGTAGTATTTGAAATGCACTGGGGTAGTAGGAGTAGTAGTTGTATTGGTAGAAGCAGAAGTAGAATTGGCAGCAACATCAGTAGTAGTAGCAGCAGATTAGCCCTGCAGTGTGCACGTAGCAGTATTAGCATTAGCACTAATAGTTGTAGTACTAGAAGATTTGCCATGCACTGGCATAGTAGTGTTGATACTAGTAGTAGCAGCAGCAGAAGTAGTAGTAATAGTAGTATTTGCCATGCGCTAGACTACTAGTAGTAGCAGCAGTAGTAGAGGTAGCACCAGGAATAGAAGTGATATCAGCAGCAGTAAGAGTAGCAGCAGATATGTCCTGCAGTGGGCCAGTAGTACTAGTAGCAGTAGCAGCCATAGCAGTAGAAGGAGCCGATTTGCCATACACAGGGATAGTAGTATTGATAGTAGTAGTAGCAGTAGTAGCAGCATTGGGTGTAGTAGTAGTATCAGTAGTTTTTGCAATGCACTGGAATATTAGTAGTAGCAGTAGTAGTAGCATTGGTACAAGCAGCAGCGGTAGTACTAATAGTAGTAGTATTTGCCATGCACTGGGCGAATAGTAGTAGTAGTAGTAGCAGCAGCAGTAGAAGTAGCAGCAGCAGTAGTAGTAGCAGCAGTAGTAGTCATAGTAGTATTTGCTATGCATTGGGCGAGTAGTACTAGTAGTGGTAGCAGCAGGAGTAGAAGTGGCAGCAGCAGCAGTAGTAGTTGGAGCAGATTGGCCCTGCAAGGTGTGAGTAGTAGTAGTAGAAGTAGCAGCAATAACAGTACTAGTATTAGATTTGCCATGCACAGGGCTATTAGTATTGATAGTAGTAGTAGCAGTAGTAGCAGCAGCAGCAGCAGTAGTAAAGTAGTTGTATGCGTCAAGAACTGGAATACTCGTAGTAGAAGTAGTAGCAGCAGCAGCAGTAGAGGTAAGAGTAGTAGTGTTTGCCATGCACTGAACTAATTGTAGTAGTAGCAGTACCAGCAAGAATAGAAGTAGCTGCAGCAGCAGTAGTAGCAGCAACAGTAGTGGTAAAAGTAGTAGTATTTGCCATGCACTGGGCTAGTAGTGGAAGTCCTAGTAGTAGTGGTAGCAGCAGAAGTCGAAGTGGCAGCAGCAGCAATACTAGGAGCAGCAGATTTGCCATGCAGTGGGCCACCTGTAGTAGTAAGAGTAACAGCTCTAGCAGTAGTAGTAGTATATTTGCCACGCACTGGGCTAGTAGTATTGACAGTAGTAGTAGCAACAGCAGCAGTAGTCACATGAATAGTATTTGTGACACACTGGATTACTAGTAGTAGCAGAAGTAGTAGAAGTAATAGCAACAGCAGCAGCAGTAGTAGAAATACTAGTACTATTTGCCATGCACTGTGCTAGTAGTAGTAGTAGTAGTAATAGTAATAGCAGCAGCAGTAGAGGTAGCAGCAGCAGTGGAAATAGAAGTAGTATCCGCCATGCACTGGGTAAGAAGTAGTAGTAGTAGTAACAGCAATAGTAACAGTAGAAGTAGATTTGCCATGCACTGGGCTCGTAGTATTGATATTAGCAGTAGCCGTAGTAGCAGCATCAGCAGTAGTAATAATAGTATTACTATGTGCAATGCACTGCACTACTATCAGTAGCAGTAGCAGTAGCAATAGTAGCAGCAGCAGAAGCAGTAGTACTAATAGTAGTAGTATCTGCCATGCACTGGACTGCTAGTAGTAGCAGTAGTAGTAGAGGTAGCAACAGCAATAGATGTGACAGCAGCAACAGAAATAGTAGCAGCAGATTTGCCCTGCAGTTGGCCAGTAGTAGTAGTAGTAGTAGTGGTAGGAGAAATAGCAGTAGTAGTAGTAGATTTGCCATGCACTGAGCTAGTAGTATTGATAGTAGTATTAGCAGTAGTAGTAGCAGCAGCAGTTGTAGTAAGAGTAGTAGTATTTGCCATTCCCTGGACTACATGTAGTACCAAGAGTAGTCACAGAAGACGCAGCAGCAGCAGTAGTGTTCATAGTACATATGTTTGCCATGCACTGGACTAGTAGTAGTAGTAGAATTAGCAGCAGCACTAGGAGTAGCTGCAGAAGCAATAGTAGTAGCAGCAGCAGTAGAAGAAGCAGCAGCAGCAGTAGTGGCAGTAGTAGTAATAGTAGTAGTATTTTACATGCACTGAGCTAGTAGCAGTAGTAGTGGTAGCAGCAGCAATAGAAGTGGCAGCTGCAAGGGTAGAACTAGCAGAAGATTTGACTCGCAGTGGGCCAGAAGAAGTATTAGCATCAGCAGTAATAGCTGTAGTACTAATAGACTTGCCATACACAGTGCTAATATTATTAATACTAGTAGTAGAAGTAGCAGCAGCAGCAGCAGTAGCAGTAATAGTAGCAATATTTGCCATGCACTGGACTACTGGTCGTAGCTGTACTAGTAGCTGTAGTAGCCGCTGCAGCAGCAGTAGTAGTAATAGAGTAGCATTTGCCATGGACTGGATTAGTAGTAGTAGCAGCAGTAGCAGCAGCAGTAGAAGTAGCCGCAGTAGTAGTAGCAGCAGTAGGAGTAATAGTAGCAGTATATGCCATGCGCTTAGCTTGTAGTAGATGTAGTAGTAGTAGTAGTAATGGTAGCAGGAGCAGTAGAAATGGCGGCAGTAGCAGTAGTAGTAGCAGCAGATTTGCCCAGCAATGGGCACGTAGTAGTAGTAGAAATAGCAGCAATAACAGTACAGGCAGTAGAATGACCATGCACAGAGGTATTAATATTGATAGTAGTAGAAGCTGTAGTGGCAGCAGCAACAGCAGTAGCAGTAATATAGTAGCATTTGCACAGACAGGATTAGTAGTAGTAGCAGTGGTAGCCTTAGCAGCAGTCAGAGTCATAGTAGTAGTATTTGCCGAGGACTGGACTACTAGTAGTTGCAGTAGAAGGAGCAGTACTAGTAGCATCAGCAGCAGTAGTAGTGATGGTAGTAGTATTTGCCATTCCCTGGACTACTAGTTGCAGCAGTAGTAGTCACAGTAGTAGCAACTGCAGCAGTAGTGGTCATAATAGTGGTATTTGCCATGCACTGTACTAGTAGTAGTAGAAGTAGCAGCAGCATTAGAAGTAGCTGCAGCTGCAGTAATAGTTGCAGAAGAAGTACTAGTAGCAGTTGTGTTAATAGTAGTAGTATTTGCCATGAACTGTACTACCAGTAGCAGCTGTAGTAGCAGCAGCAGCACTACTAGTTACACTACTAGTATTTACCATGCACTGGGTTAGAAGTGGTGCTAGTAGCAGCAGTAGTAGTAGTCACAGAATTAGTAGTAGTAGCAGCAGTAGTGGTAACAGTAGGAGCACTTACCATGAACTGGGTTAGTAGTAGTAGTAGTAGTAGTAGTAGTAGTAGTAGTGGTAGCAGCACCAGTAGAAGTGACAGCAGCAGTACTAGTGACAGCAGATTTACCCTGCAGTTGGCCAGTAAAAGTAGTAGCACTTGCTGAAATAGCCGTAGTAGTAGTAGATTTGCCATGCACTGGGCTGTAGTATTAATACTAGTCGTAGCAGTATTAGCAGCAGCATCAGGAGTAGTAATCGAAGTAGTATTTGCCATGCACTGGGCTGCAAGTAATACAAGTACTAGTAGACGTAGTAGCAGCAGCAGCAGTAGTAATAATGGTAGAATACCATTGCCATGCCCTGGGCTAGTAGTATTAGTAACAGTAGTAGTAGCAGCCACAGTAGAATTAGAAGCAGTAGCAGTAGTAGCAGCAGAAGTAGTCGTAAGAGCAAGAGCACTAATAGTAGCAGCAGTGGTAATAGTAGTTGTATTTGGCATGGACTGGGCTAGTAATAGTACTAGTAGCAGCAGCAGTAATGTTAGCATCAGTAGTAGTAGTAGCAGCAGTACTGGTAATATTGGTAGTATTTGAAATGCACTGGGGTAGTAGGAGTAGTAGTTGTATTGGTAGAAGCAGAAGTAGAATTGGCAGCAACATCAGTAGTAGTAGCAGCAGATTAGCCCTGCAGTGTGCACGTAGCAGTATTAGCATTAGCACTAATAGTTGTAGTACTAGAAGATTTGCCATGCACTGGCATAGTAGTGTTGATACTAGTAGTAGCAGCAGCAGAAGTAGCAGTAATAGTAGTATTTGCCATGCGCTAGACTACTAGTAGTAGCAGCAGTAGTAGAGGTAGCACCAGGAATAGAAGTGACATCAGCAGCAGTAAGAGTAGCAGCAGATATGTCCTGCAGTGGGCCAGTAGTACTAGTAGCAGTAGCAGCCATAGCAGTAGAAGGAGCCGATTTGCCATACACAGGGATAGTAGTATTGATAGTAGTAGTAGCAGTAGTAGCAGCATTGGGTGTAGTAGTAGTATCAGTAGTTTTTGCAATGCACTGGAATATTAGTAGTAGCAGTAGTAGTAGCATTGGTACAAGCAGCAGCGGTAGTACTAATAGTAGTAGTATTTGCCATGCACTGGGCGAATAGTAGTAGTAGTAGCAGCAGCAGCAGTAGAAGTAGCAGCAGCAGTAGTAGTAGCAGCAGTAGTAGTCATAGTAGTATTTGCTATGCATTGGGCGAGTAGTACTAGTAGTGGTAGCAGCAGGAGTAGAAGTGGCAGCAGCAGCAGTAGTACTTGGAGCAGATTGGCCCTGCAAGGTGTGAGTAGTAGTAGTAGAAGTAGCAGCAATAACAGTACTAGTATTAGATTTGCCAGGCACAGGGCTATTAGTATTGATAGTAGTAGTAGCAGTAGTAGTAGCAGCAGGAGCAGCAGTAGTAAAGTAGTTGTATGCGTCAAGAACTGGAATACTCGTAGTAGAAGTAGTAGCAGCAGCAGCAGTAGAGGTAAGAGTAGTAGTGTTTGCCATGCACTGAACTAATTGTAGTAGTAGCAGTACCAGCAAGAATAGAAGTAGCTGCAGCAGCAGTAGTAGCAGCAACAGTAGTGGTAAAAGTAGTAGTATTTGCCATGCACTGGGCTAGTAGTAGAAGTCCTAGTAGTAGTGGTAGCAGCAGAAGTCGAAGTGGCAGCAGCAGCAATACTAGGAGCAGCAGATTTGCCATGCAGTGGGCCACCTGTAGTAGTAAGAGTAACAGCTCTAGCAGTAGTAGTAGTATATTTGCCACGCACTGGGCTAGTAGTATTGACAGTAGTAGTAGCAACAGCAGCAGTAGTCACATGAATAGTATTTGCGACACACTGGATTACTAGTAGTAGCAGAAGTAGTAGAAGTAATAGCAACAGCAGCAGCAGTAGTAGAAATACTAGTACTATTTGCCATGCACTGTGCTAGTAGTAGTAGTAGTAGTAATAGTAATAGCAGCAGCAGTAGAGGTAGCAGCAGCAGTGGAAATAGAAGTAGTATCCGCCATGCACTGGGTAAGAAGTAGTAGTAGTAGTAACAGCAATAGTAACAGTAGAAGTAGATTTGCCATGCACTGGGCTCGTAGTATTGATATTAGCAGTAGCCGTAGTAGCAGCATCAGCAGTAGTAATAATAGTATTACTATGTGCAATGCACTGCACTACTATCAGTAGCAGTAGCAGTAGCAATAGTAGCAGCAGCAGAAGCAGTAGTACTAATAGTAGTAGTATCTGCCATGCACTGGACTGCTAGTAGTAGCAGTAGTAGTAGAGGTAGCAACAGCAATAGATGTGACAGCAGCAACAGAAATAGTAGCAGCAGATTTGCCCTGCAGTTGGCCAGTAGTAGTAGTAGTAGTAGTGGTAGGAGAAATAGCAGTAGTAGTAGTAGATTTGCCATGCACTGAGCTAGTAGTATTGATAGTAGTATTAGCAGTAGTAGTAGCAGCAGCAGTTGTAGTAAGAGTAGTAGTATTTGCCATTCCCTGGACTACATGTAGTACCAAGAGTAGTCACAGAAGACGCAGCAGCAGCAGTAGTGTTCATAGTACATATGTTTGCCATGCACTGGACTAGTAGTAGTAGTAGAATTAGCAGCAGCACTAGGAGTAGCTGCAGAAGCAATAGTAGTAGCAGCAGCAGTAGAAGAAGCAGCAGCAGCAGTAGTGGCAGTAGTAGTAATAGTAGTAGTATTTTACATGCACTGAGCTAGTAGCAGTAGTAGTGGTAGCAGCAGCAATAGAAGTGGCAGCTGCAAGGGTAGAACTAGCAGAAGATTTGACTCGCAGTGGGCCAGAAGAAGTATTAGCATCAGCAGTAATAGCTGTAGTACTAATAGACTTGCCATACACAGTGCTAATATTATTAATACTAGTAGTAGAAGTAGCAGCAGCAGTAGCAGTAATAGTAGCAATATTTGCCATGCACTGGACTACTGGTCGTAGCTGTACTAGTAGCTGTAGTAGCCGCTGCAGCAGCAGTAGTAGTAATATAGTAGCATTTGCCATGGACTGGATTAGTAGTAGTAGCAGCAGTAGCAGCAGCAGTAGAAGTAGCCGCAGTAGGAGTAGCAGCAGTAGGAGTAATAGTAGCAGTATATGCCATGCGCTTAGCTTGTAGTAGATGTAGTAGTAGTAGTAGTAATGGTAGCAGGAGCAGTAGAAGTGGCGGCAGTAGCAGTAGTAGTAGCAGCAGATTTGCCCAGCAATGGGCACGTAGTAGTAGTAGAAATAGCAGCAATAACAGTACAGGCAGTAGAATGACCATGCACAGAGGTATTAATATTGATAGTAGTAGAAGCTGTAGTGGCAGCAGCAACAGCAGTAGCAGTAATATAGTAGCATTTGCACAGACAGGATTAGTAGTAGTAGCAGTGGTAGCCTTAGCAGCAGTCAGAGTCATAGTAGTAGTATTTGCCGAGGACTGGACTACTAGTAGTTGCAGTAGAAGGAGCAGTACTAGTAGCATCAGCAGCAGTAGTAGTGATGGTAGTAGTATTTGCCATTCCCTGGACTACTAGTTGCAGCAGTAGTAGTCACAGTAGTAGCAACTGCAGCAGTAGTGGTCATAATAGTGGTATTTGCCATGCACTGTACTAGTAGTAGTAGAAGTAGCAGCAGCATTAGAAGTAGCTGCAGCTGCAGTAATAGTAGCAGCAGAAGTACTAGTAGCAGTTGTGTTAATAGTAGTAGTATTTGCCATGAACTGTACTACCAGTAGCAGCTGTAGTAGCAGCAGCAGCACTACTAGTTACACTACTAGTATTTACCATGCACTGGGTTAGAAGTGGTGCTAGTAGCAGCAGTAGTAGTAGTCACAGAATTAGTAGTAGTAGCAGCAGTAGTGGTAACAGTAGGAGCACTTACCATGAACTGGGTTAGTAGTAGTAGTAGTAGTAGTAGTAGTAGTGGTAGCAGCACCAGTAGAAGTGACAGCAGCAGTACTAGTGACAGCAGATTTACCCTGCAGTTGGCCAGTAAAAGTAGTAGCACTTGCTGAAATAGCCGTAGTAGTAGTAGATTTGCCATGCACTGGGCTGTAGTATTAATACTAGTCGTAGCAGTATTAGCAGCAGCATCAGGAGTAGTAATCGAAGTAGTATTTGCCATGCACTGGGCTGCAAGTAATACAAGTACTAGTAGACGTAGTAGCAGCAGCAGCAGTAGTAATAATGGTAGAATACCATTGCCATGCCCTGGGCTAGTAGTATTAGTAACAGTAGTAGTAGCAGCCACAGTAGAATTAGAAGCAGTAGCAGTAGTAGCAGCAGAAGTAGTCGTAAGAGCAAGAGCACTAATAGTAGCAGCAGTGGTAATAGTAGTTGTATTTGGCATGGACTGGGCTAGTAATAGTACTAGTAGCAGCAGCAGTAATGTTAGCATCAGTAGTAGTAGTAGCAGCAGTACTGGTAATATTGGTAGTATTTGAAATGCACTGGGGTAGTAGGAGTAGTAGTTGTATTGGTAGAAGCAGAAGTAGAATTGGCAGCAACATCAGTAGTAGTAGCAGCAGATTAGCCCTGCAGTGTGCACGTAGCAGTATTAGCATTAGCACTAATAGTTGTAGTACTAGAAGATTTGCCATGCACTGGCATAGTAGTGTTGATACTAGTAGGAGCAGCAGCAGAAGTAGCAGTAATAGTAGTATTTGCCATGCGCTAGACTACTAGTAGTAGCAGCAGTAGTAGAGGTAGCACCAGGAATAGAAGTGACATCAGCAGCAGTAAGAGTAGCAGCAGATATGTCCTGCAGTGGGCCAGTAGTACTAGTAGCAGTAGCAGCCATAGCAGTAGAAGGAGCCGATTTGCCATACACAGGGATAGTAGTATTGATAGTAGTAGTAGCAGTAGTAGCAGCATTGGGTGTAGTAGTAGTATCAGTAGTTTTTGCAATGCACTGGAATATTAGTAGTAGCAGTAGTAGTAGCATTGGTACAAACAGCAGCGGTAGTACTAATAGTAGTAGTATTTGCCATGCACTGGGCGAATAGTAGTAGTAGTAGCAGCAGCAGCAGTAGAAGTAGCAGCAGCAGTAGTAGTAGCAGCAGTAGTAGTCATAGTAGTATTTGCTATGCATTGGGCGAGTAGTACTAGTAGTGATAGCAGCAGAAGTAGAAGTGGCAGCAGCAGCAGTAGTAGTTGGAGCAGATTGGCCCTGCAAGGTGTGAGTAGTAGTAGTAGAAGTAGCAGCAATAACAGTACTAGTATTAGATTTGCCATGCACAGGGCTATTAGTATTGATAGTAGTAGTAGCAGTAGTAGTAGCAGCAGCAGAATCAGTAGTAAAGTAGTTGTATGCGTCAAGAACTGGAATACTCGTAGTAGAAGTAGTAGCAGCAGCAGCAGTAGAGGTAAGAGTAGTAGTGTTTGCCATGCACTGAACTAATTGTAGTAGTAGCAGTACCAGCAAGAATAGAAGTAGCTGCAGCAGCAGTAGTAGCAGCAACAGTAGTGGTAAAAGTAGTAGTATTTGCCATGCACTGGGCTAGTAGTAGAAGTCCTAGTAGTAGTGGTAGCAGCAGAAGTCGAAGTGGCAGCAGCAGCAATACTAGGAGCAGCAGATTTGCCATGCAGTGGGCCACCTGTAGTAGTAAGAGTAACAGCTCTAGCAGTAGTAGTAGTATATTTGCCACGCACTGGGCTAGTAGTATTGACAGTAGTAGTAGCAACAGCAGCAGTAGTCACATGAATAGTATTTGCGACACACTGGATTACTAGTAGTAGCAGAAGTAGTAGAAGTAATAGCAACAGCAGCAGCAGTAGTAGAAATACTAGTACTATTTGCCATGCACTGTGCTAGTAGTAGTAGTAGTAGTAATAGTAATAGCAGCAGCAGTAGAGGTAGCAGCAGCAGTGGAAATAGAAGTAGTATCCGCCATGCACTGGGTAAGAAGTAGTAGTAGTAGTAACAGCAATAGTAACAGTAGAAGTAGATTTGCCATGCACTGGGCTCGTAGTATTGATATTAGCAGTAGCCGTAGTAGCAGCATCAGCAGTAGTAATAATAGTATTACTATGTGCAATGCACTGCACTACTATCAGTAGCAGTAGCAGTAGCAATAGTAGCAGCAGCAGAAGCAGTAGTACTAATAGTAGTAGTATCTGCCATGCACTGGACTGCTAGTAGTAGCAGTAGTAGTAGAGGTAGCAACAGCAATAGATGTGACAGCAGCAACAGAAATAGAAGCAGCAGATTTGCCCTGCAGTTGGCCAGTAGTAGTAGTAGTAGTGGTAGGAGAAATAGCAGTAGTAGTAGTAGATTTGCCATGCACTGAGCTAGTAGTATTGATAGTAGCATTAGCAGTAGTAGTAGCAGCAGCAGTTGTAGTAAGAGTAGTAGTATTTGCCATTCCCTGGACTACATGTAGTACCAAGAGTAGTCACAGAAGACGCAGCAGCAGCAGTAGTGTTCATAGTACATATGTTTGCCATGCACTGGACTAGTAGTAGTAGTAGAATTAGCAGCAGCACTAGGAGTAGCTGCAGAAGCAATAGTAGTAGCAGCAGCAGTAGAAGAAGCAGCAGCAGCAGTAGTGGCAGTAGTAGTAATAGTAGTAGTATTTTACATGCACTGAGCTAGTAGCAGTAGTAGTGGTAGCAGCAGCAATAGAAGTGGCAGCTGTAAGGGTAGAACTAGCAGAAGATTTGACTCGCAGTGGGCCAGAAGAAGTATTAGCATCAGCAGTAATAGCTGTAGTACTAATAGACTTGCCATACACAGTGCTAATATTATTAATACTAGTAGTAGAAGTAGCAGCAGCAGCAGCAGTAGCAGTAATAGTAGCAATATTTGCCATGCACTGGACTACTGGTCGTAGCTGTACTAGTAGCTGTAGTAGCCGCTGCAGCAGCAGTAGTAGTAATATAGTAGCATTTGCCATGGACTGGATTAGTAGTAGTAGCAGCAGTAGCAGCAGCAGTAGAAGTAGCCACAGTAGGAGTAGCAGCAGTAGGAGTAATAGTAGCAGTATATGCCATGCGCTTAGCTTGTAGTAGATGTAGTAGTAGTAGTAGTAATGGTAGCAGGAGCAGTAGAAGTGGCGGCAGTAGCAGTAGTAGTAGCAGCAGATTTGCCCAGCAATGGGCACGTAGTAGTAGTAGAAATAGCAGCAATAACAGTACAGGCAGTAGAATGACCATGCACAGAGGTATTAATATTGATAGTAGTAGAAGCTGTAGTGGCAGCAGCAACAGCAGTAGCAGTAATATAGTAGCATTTGCACAGACAGGATTAGTAGTAGTAGCAGTGGTAGCCTTAGCAGCAGTCAGAGTCATAGTAGTAGTATTTGCCGAGGACTGGACTACTAGTAGTTGCAGTAGAAGGAGCAGTACTAGTAGCATCAGCAGCAGTAGTAGTGATGGTAGTAGTATTTGCCATTCCCTGGACTACTAGTTGCAGCAGTAGTAGTCACAGTAGTAGCAACTGCAGCAGTAGTGGTCATAATAGTGGTATTTGCCATGCACTGTACTAGTAGTAGTAGAAGTAGCAGCAGCATTAGAAGTAGCTGCAGCTGCAGTAATAGTAGCAGCAGAAGTACTAGTAGCAGTTGTGTTAATAGTAGTAGTATTTGCCATGAACTGTACTACCAGTAGCAGCTGTAGTAGCAGCAGCAGCACTACTAGTTACACTACTAGTATTTACCATGCACTGGGTTAGAAGTGGTGCTAGTAGCAGCAGTAGTAGTAGTCACAGAATTAGTAGTAGTAGCAGCAGTAGTGGTAACAGTAGGAGCACTTACCATGAACTGGGTTAGTAGTAGTAGTAGTAGTAGTAGTAGTAGTAGTGGTAGCAGCACCAGTAGAAGTGACAGCAGCAGTACTAGTGACAGCAGATTTACCCTGCAGTTGGCCAGTAAAAGTAGTAGCACTTGCTGAAATAGCCGTAGTAGTAGTAGATTTGCCATGCACTGGGCTGTAGTATTAATACTAGTCGTAGCAGTATTAGCAGCAGCATCAGGAGTAGTAATCGAAGTAGTATTTGCCATGCACTGGGCTACAAGTAATACAAGTACTAGTAGACGTAGTAGCAGCAGCAGCAGTAGTAATAATGGTAGAATACCATTGCCATGCCCTGGGCTAGTAGTATTAGTAACAGTAGTAGTAGCAGCCACAGTAGAATTAGAAGCAGTAGCAGTAGTAGCAGCAGAAGTAGTCGTAAGAGCAAGAGCACTAATAGTAGCAGCAGTGGTAATAGTAGTTGTATTTGGCATGGACTGGGCTAGTAATAGTACTAGTAGCAGCAGCAGTAATGTTAGCATCAGTAGTAGTAGTAGCAGCAGTACTGGTAATATTGGTAGTATTTGAAATGCGCTGGGGTAGTAGGAGTAGTAGTTGTATTGGTAGAAGCAGAAGTAGAATTGGCAGCAACATCAGTAGTAGTAGCAGCAGATTAGCCCTGCAGTGTGCACGTAGCAGTATTAGCATTAGCACTAATAGTTGTAGTAGTAGAAGATTTGCCATGCACTGGCATAGTAGTGTTGATACTAGTAGGAGCAGCAGCAGAAGTAGCAGTAATAGTAGTATTTGCCATGCGCTAGACTACTAGTAGTAGCAGCAGTAGTAGAGGTAGCACCAGGAATAGAAGTGACATCAGCAGCAGTAAGAGTAGCAGCAGATATGTCCTGCAGTGGGCCAGTAGTACTAGTAGCAGTAGCAGCCATAGCAGTAGAAGGAGCCGATTTGCCATACACAGGGATAGTAGTATTGATAGTAGTAGTAGCAGTAGTAGCAGCATTGGGTGTAGTAGTAGTATCAGTAGTTTTTGCAATGCACTGGAATATTAGTAGTAGCAGTAGTAGTAGCATTGGTACAAACAGCAGCGGTAGTACTAATAGTAGTAGTATTTGCCATGCACTGGGCGAATAGTAGTAGTAGTAGCAGCAGCAGCAGTAGAAGTAGCAGCAGCAGTAGTAGTAGCAGCAGTAGTAGTCATAGTAGTATTTGCTATGCATTGGGCGAGTAGTACTAGTAGTGGTAGCAGCAGGAGTAGAAGTGGCAGCAGCAGCAGTAGTAGTTGGAGCAGATTGGCCCTGCAAGGTGTGAGTAGTAGTAGTAGAAGTAGCAGCAATAACAGTACTAGTATTAGATTTGCCATGCACAGGGCTATTAGTATTGATAGTAGTAGTAGCAGTAGTAGTAGCAGCAGGAGCAGCAGTAGTAAAGTAGTTGTATGCGTCAAGAACTGGAATACTCGTAGTAGAAGTAGTAGCAGCAGCAGCAGTAGAGGTAAGAGTAGTAGTGTTTGCCATGCACTGAACTAATTGTAGTAGTAGCAGTACCAGCAAGAATAGAAGTAGCTGCAGCAGCAGTAGTAGCAGCAACAGTAGTGGTAAAAGTAGTAGTATTTGCCATGCACTGGGCTAGTAGTAGAAGTCCTAGTAGTAGTGGTAGCAGCAGAAGTCGAAGTGGCAGCAGCAGCAATACTAGGAGCAGCAGATTTGCCATGCAGTGGGCCACCTGTAGTAGTAAGAGTAACAGCTCTAGCAGTAGTAGTAGTATATTTGCCACGCACTGGGCTAGTAGTATTGACAGTAGTAGTAGCAACAGCAGCAGTAGTCACATGAATAGTATTTGCGACACACTGGATTACTAGTAGTAGCAGAAGTAGTAGAAGTAATAGCAACAGCAGCAGCAGTAGTAGAAATACTAGTACTATTTGCCATGCACTGTGCTAGTAGTAGTAGTAGTAGTAATAGTAATAGCAGCAGCAGTAGAGGTAGCAGCAGCAGTGGAAATAGAAGTAGTATCCGCCATGCACTGGGTAAGAAGTAGTAGTAGTAGTAACAGCAATAGTAACAGTAGAAGTAGATTTGCCATGCACTGGGCTCGTAGTATTGATATTAGCAGTAGCCGTAGTAGCAGCATCAGCAGTAGTAATAATAGTATTACTATGTGCAATGCACTGCACTACTATCAGTAGCAGTAGCAGTAGCAATAGTAGCAGCAGCAGAAGCAGTAGTACTAATAGTAGTAGTATCTGCCATGCACTGGACTGCTAGTAGTAGCAGTAGTAGTAGAGGTAGCAACAGCAATAGATGTGACAGCAGCAACAGAAATAGAAGCAGCAGATTTGCCCTGCAGTTGGCCAGTAGTAGTAGTAGTAGTGGTAGGAGAAATAGCAGTAGTAGTAGTAGATTTGCCATGCACTGAGCTAGTAGTATTGATAGTAGCATTAGCAGTAGTAGTAGCAGCAGCAGTTGTAGTAAGAGTAGTAGTATTTGCCATTCCCTGGACTACATGTAGTACCAAGAGTAGTCACAGAAGACGCAGCAGCAGCAGTAGTGTTCATAGTACATATGTTTGCCATGCACTGGACTAGTAGTAGTAGTAGAATTAGCAGCAGCACTAGGAGTAGCTGCAGAAGCAATAGTAGTAGCAGCAGCAGTAGAAGAAGCAGCAGCAGCAGTAGTGGCAGTAGTAGTAATAGTAGTAGTATTTTACATGCACTGAGCTAGTAGCAGTAGTAGTGGTAGCAGCAGCAATAGAAGTGGCAGCTGCAAGGGTAGAACTAGCAGAAGATTTGACTCGCAGTGGGCCAGAAGAAGTATTAGCATCAGCAGTAATAGCTGTAGTACTAATAGACTTGCCATACACAGTGCTAATATTATTAATACTAGTAGTAGAAGTAGCAGCAGCAGCAGCAGTAGCAGTAATAGTAGCAATATTTGCCATGCACTGGACTACTGGTCGTAGCTGTACTAGTAGCTGTAGTAGCCGCTGCAGCAGCAGTAGTAGTAATATAGTAGCATTTGCCATGGACTGGATTAGTAGTAGTAGCAGCAGTAGCAGCAGCAGTAGAAGTAGCCGCAGTAGGAGTAGCAGCAGTAGGAGTAATAGTAGCAGTATATGCCATGCGCTTAGCTTGTAGTAGATGTAGTAGTAGTAGTAGTAATGGTAGCAGGAGCAGTAGAAGTGGCGGCAGTAGCAGTAGTAGTAGCAGCAGATTTGCCCAGCAATGGGCACGTAGTAGTAGTAGAAATAGCAGCAATAACAGTACAGGCAGTAGAATGACCATGCACAGAGGTATTAATATTGAGAGTAGTAGAAGCTGTAGTGGCAGCAGCAACAGCAGTAGCAGTAATATAGTAGCATTTGCACAGACAGGATTAGTAGTAGTAGCAGTGGTAGCCTTAGCAGCAGTCAGAGTCATAGTAGTAGTATTTGCCGAGGACTGGACTACTAGTAGTTGCAGTAGAAGGAGCAGTACTAGTAGCATCAGCAGCAGTAGTAGTGATGGTAGTAGTATTTGCCATTCCCTGGACTACTAGTTGCAGCAGTAGTAGTCACAGTAGTAGCAACTGCAGCAGTAGTGGTCATAATAGTGGTATTTGCCATGCACTGTACTAGTAGTAGTAGAAGTAGCAGCAGCATTAGAAGTAGCTGCAGCTGCAGTAATAGTAGCAGCAGAAGTACTAGTAGCAGTTGTGTTAATAGTAGTAGTATTTGCCATGAACTGTACTACCAGTAGCAGCTGTAGTAGCAGCAGCAGCACTACTAGTTACACTACTAGTATTTACCATGCACTGGGTTAGAAGTGGTGCTAGTAGCAGCAGTAGTAGTAGTCACAGAATTAGTAGTAGTAGCAGCAGTAGTGGTAACAGTAGGAGCACTTACCATGAACTGGGTTAGTAGTAGTAGTAGTAGTAGTAGTAGTAGTGGTAGCAGCACCAGTAGAAGTGACAGCAGCAGTACTAGTGACAGCAGATTTACCCTGCAGTTGGCCAGTAAAAGTAGTAGCACTTGCTGAAATAGCCGTAGTAGTAGTAGATTTGCCATGCACTGGGCTGTAGTATTAATACTAGTCGTAGCAGTATTAGCAGCAGCATCAGGAGTAGTAATCGAAGTAGTATTTGCCATGCACTGGGCTACAAGTAATACAAGTACTAGTAGACGTAGTAGCAGCAGCAGCAGTAGTAATAATGGTAGAATACCATTGCCATGCCCTGGGCTAGTAGTATTAGTAACAGTAGTAGTAGCAGCCACAGTAGAATTAGAAGCAGTAGCAGTAGTAGCAGCAGAAGTAGTCGTAAGAGCAAGAGCACTAATAGTAGCAGCAGTGGTAATAGTAGTTGTATTTGGCATGGACTGGGCTAGTAATAGTACTAGTAGCAGCAGCAGTAATGTTAGCATCAGTAGTAGTAGTAGCAGCAGTACTGGTAATATTGGTAGTATTTGAAATGCACTGGGGTAGTAGGAGTAGTAGTTGTATTGGTAGAAGCAGAAGTAGAATTGGCAGCAACATCAGTAGTAGTAGCAGCAGATTAGCCCTGCAGTGTGCACGTAGCAGTATTAGCATTAGCACTAATAGTTGTAGTACTAGAAGATTTGCCATGCACTGGCATAGTAGTGTTGATACTAGTAGTAGCAGCAGCAGAAGTAGCAGTAATAGTAGTATTTGCCATGCGCTAGACTACTAGTAGTAGCAGCAGTAGTAGAGGTAGCACCAGGAATAGAAGTGACATCAGCAGCAGTAAGAGTAGCAGCAGATATGTCCTGCAGTGGGCCAGTAGTACTAGTAGCAGTAGCAGCCATAGCAGTAGAAGGAGCCGATTTGCCATACACAGGGATAGTAGTATTGATAGTAGTAGTAGCAGTAGTAGCAGCATTGGGTGTAGTAGTAGTATCAGTAGTTTTTGCAATGCACTGGAATATTAGTAGTAGCAGTAGTAGTAGCATTGGTACAAGCAGCAGCGGTAGTACTAATAGTAGTAGTATTTGCCATGCACTGGGCGAATAGTAGTAGTAGTAGCAGCAGCAGCAGTAGAAGTAGCAGCAGCAGTAGTAGTAGCAGCAGTAGTAGTCATAGTAGTATTTGCTATGCATTGGGCGAGTAGTACTAGTAGTGGTAGCAGCAGGAGTAGAAGTGGCAGCAGCAGCAGTAGTAGTTGGAGCAGATTGGCCCTGCAAGGTGTGAGTAGTAGTAGTAGAAGTAGCAGCAATAACAGTACTAGTATTAGATTTGCCATGCACAGGGCTATTAGTATTGATAGTAGTAGTAGCAGTAGTAGTAGCAGCAGCAGCAGCAGTAGTAAAGTAGTTGTATGCGTCAAGAACTGGAATACTCGTAGTAGAAGTAGTAGCAGCAGCAGCAGTAGAGATAAGAGTAGTAGTGTTTGCCATGCACTGAACTAATTGTAGTAGTAGCAGTACCAGCAAGAATAGAAGTAGCTGCAGCAGCAGTAGTAGCAGCAACAGTAGTGGTAAAAGTAGTAGTATTTGCCATGCACTGGGCTAGTAGTAGAAGTCCTAGTAGTAGTGGTAGCAGCAGAAGTCGAAGTGGCAGCAGCAGCAATACTAGGAGCAGCAGATTTGCCATGCAGTGGGCCACCTGTAGTAGTAAGAGTAACAGCTCTAGCAGTAGTAGTAGTATATTTGCCACGCACTGGGCTAGTAGTATTGACAGTAGTAGTAGCAACAGCAGCAGTAGTCACATGAATAGTATTTGCGACACACTGGATTACTAGTAGTAGCAGAAGTAGTAGAAGTAATAGCAACAGCAGCAGCAGTAGTAGAAATACTAGTACTATTTGCCATGCACTGTGCTAGTAGTAGTAGTAGTAGTAATAGTAATAGCAGCAGCAGTAGAGGTAGCAGCAGCAGTGGAAATAGAAGTAGTATCCGCCATGCACTGGGTAAGAAGTAGTAGTAGTAGTAACAGCAATAGTAACAGTAGAAGTAGATTTGCCATGCACTGGGCTCGTAGTATTGATATTAGCAGTAGCCGTAGTAGCAGCATCAGCAGTAGTAATAATAGTATTACTATGTGCAATGCACTGCACTACTATCAGTAGCAGTAGCAGTAGCAATAGTAGCAGCAGCAGAAGCAGTAGTACTAATAGTAGTAGTATCTGCCATGCACTGGACTGCTAGTAGTAGCAGTAGTAGTAGAGGTAGCAACAGCAATAGATGTGACAGCAGCAACAGAAATAGTAGCAGCAGATTTGCCCTGCAGTTGGCCAGTAGTAGTAGTAGTAGTAGTGGTAGGAGAAATAGCAGTAGTAGTAGTAGATTTGCCATGCACTGAGCTAGTAGTATTGATAGTAGTATTAGCAGTAGTAGTAGCAGCAGCAGTTGTAGTAAGAGTAGTAGTATTTGCCATTCCCTGGACTACATGTAGTACCAAGAGTAGTCACAGAAGACGCAGCAGCAGCAGTAGTGTTCATAGTACATATGTTTGCCATGCACTGGACTAGTAGTAGTAGTAGAATTAGCAGCAGCACTAGGAGTAGCTGCAGAAGCAATAGTAGTAGCAGCAGCAGTAGAAGAAGCAGCAGCAGCAGTAGTGGCAGTAGTAGTAATAGTAGTAGTATTTTACATGCACTGAGCTAGTAGCAGTAGTAGTGGTAGCAGCAGCAATAGAAGTGGCAGCTGCAAGGGTAGAACTAGCAGAAGATTTGACTCGCAGTGGGCCAGAAGAAGTATTAGCATCAGCAGTAATAGCTGTAGTACTAATAGACTTGCCATACACAGTGCTAATATTATTAATAGTAGTAGTAGAAGTAGTAGCAGCAGCAGCAGTAGCAGTAATAGTAGCAATATTTGCCATGCACTGGACTACTGGTCGTAGCTGTACTAGTAGCTGTAGTAGCCGCTGCAGCAGCAGTAGTAGTAATATAGTAGCATTTGCCATGGACTGGATTAGTAGTAGTAGCAGCAGTAGCAGCAGCAGTAGAAGTAGCCGCAGTAGGAGTAGCAGCAGTAGGAGTAATAGTAGCAGTATATGCCATGCGCTTAGCTTGTAGTAGATGTAGTAGTAGTAGTAGTAATGGTAGCAGGAGCAGTAGAAATGGCGGCAGTAGCAGTAGTAGTAGCAGCAGATTTGCCCAGCAATGGGCACGTAGTAGTAGTAGAAATAGCAGCAATAACAGTACAGGCAGTAGAATGACCATGCACAGAGGTATTAATATTGAGAGTAGTAGAAGCTGTAGTGGCAGCAGCAACAGCAGTAGCAGTAATATAGTAGCATTTGCACAGACAGGATTAGTAGTAGTAGCAGTGGTAGCCTTAGCAGCAGTCAGAGTCATAGTAGTAGTATTTGCCGAGGACTGGACTACTAGTAGTTGCAGTAGAAGGAGCAGTACTAGTAGCATCAGCAGCAGTAGTAGTGATGGTAGTAGTATTTGCCATTCCCTGGACTACTAGTTGCAGCAGTAGTAGTCACAGTAGTAGCAACTGCAGCAGTAGTGGTCATAATAGTGGTATTTGCCATGCACTGTACTAGTAGTAGTAGAATTAGCAGCAGCATTAGAAGTAGCTGCAGCTGCAGTAATAGTAGCAGCAGAAGTACTAGTAGCAGTTGTGTTAATAGTAGTAGTATTTGCCATGAACTGTACTACCAGTAGCAGCTGTAGTAGCAGCAGCAGCACTACTAGTTACACTACTAGTATTTACCATGCACTGGGTTAGAAGTGGTGCTAGTAGCAGCAGTAGTAGTAGTCACAGAATTAGTAGTAGTAGCAGCAGTAGTGGTAACAGTAGGAGCACTTACCATGAACTGGGTTAGTAGTAGTAGTAGTAGTAGTAGTAGTAGTAGTGGTAGCAGCACCAGTAGAAGTGACAGCAGCAGTACTAGTGACAGCAGATTTACCCTGCAGTTGGCCAGTAAAAGTAGTAGCACTTGCTGAAATAGCCATAGTAGTAGTAGATTTGACATGCACTGGGCTGTAGTATTAATACTAGTCGTAGCAGTATTAGCAGCAGCATCAGGAGTAGTAATCGAAGTAGTATTTGCCATGCACTGGGCTACAAGTAATACAAGTACTAGTAGACGTAGTAGCAGCAGCAGCAGTAGTAATAATGGTAGAATACCATTGCCATGCCCTGGGCTAGTAGTATTAGTAACAGTAGTAGTAGCAGCCACAGTAGAATTAGAAGCAGTAGCAGTAGTAGCAGCAGAAGTAGTCGTAAGAGCAAGAGCACTAATAGTAGCAGCAGTGGTAATAGTAGTTGTATTTGGCATGGACTGGGCTAGTAATAGTACTAGTAGCAGCAGCAGTAATGTTAGCATCAGTAGTAGTAGTAGCAGCAGTACTGGTAATATTGGTAGTATTTGAAATGCACTGGGGTAGTAGGAGTAGTAGTTGTATTGGTAGAAGCAGAAGTAGAATTGGCAGCAACATCAGTAGTAGTAGCAGCAGATTAGCCCTGCAGTGTGCACGTAGCAGTATTAGCATTAGCACTAATAGTTGTAGTAGTAGAAGATTTGCCATGCACTGGCATAGTAGTGTTGATACTAGTAGGAGCAGCAGCAGAAGTAGCAGTAACAGTAGTATTTGCCATGCGCTAGACTACTAGTAGTAGCAGCAGTAGTAGAGGTAGCACCAGGAATAGAAGTGACATCAGCAGCAGTAAGAGTAGCAGCAGATATGTCCTGCAGTGGGCCAGTAGTACTAGTAGCAGTAGCAGCCATAGCAGTAGAAGGAGCCGATTTGCCATACACAGGGATAGTAGTATTGATAGTAGTAGTAGCAGTAGTAGCAGCATTGGGTGTAGTAGTAGTATCAGTAGTTTTTGCAATGCACTGGAATATTAGTAGTAGCAGTAGTAGTAGCATTGGTACAAACAGCAGCGGTAGTACTAATAGTAGTAGTATTTGCCATGCACTGGGCGAATAGTAGTAGTAGTAGCAGCAGCAGCAGTAGAAGTAGCAGCAGCAGTAGTAGTAGCAGCAGTAGTAGTCATAGTAGTATTTGCTATGCATTGGGCGAGTAGTACTAGTAGTGGTAGCAGCAGGAGTAGAAGTGGCAGCAGCAGCAGTAGTAGTTGGAGCAGATTGGCCCTGCAAGGTGTGAGTAGTAGTAGTAGAAGTAGCAGCAATAACAGTACTAGTATTAGATTTGCCATGCACAGGGCTATTAGTATTGATAGTAGTAGTAGCAGTAGTAGTAGCAGCAGGAGCAGCAGTAGTAAAGTAGTTGTATGCGTCAAGAACTGGAATACTCGTAGTAGAAGTAGTAGCAGCAGCAGCAGTAGAGGTAAGAGTAGTAGTGTTTGCCATGCACTGAACTAATTGTAGTAGTAGCAGTACCAGCAAGAATAGAAGTAGCTGCAGCAGCAGTAGTAGCAGCAACAGTAGTGGTAAAAGTAGTAGTATTTGCCATGCACTGGGCTAGTAGTGGAAGTCCTAGTAGTAGTGGTAGCAGCAGAAGTCGAAGTGGCAGCAGCAGCAATACTAGGAGCAGCAGATTTGCCATGCAGTGGGCCACCTGTAGTAGTAAGAGTAACAGCTCTAGCAGTAGTAGTAGTATATTTGCCACGCACTGGGCTAGTAGTATTGACAGTAGTAGTAGCAACAGCAGCAGTAGTCACATGAATAGTATTTGTGACACACTGGATTACTAGTAGTAGCAGAAGTAGTAGAAGTAATAGCAACAGCAGCAGCAGTAGTAGAAATACTAGTACTATTTGCCATGCACTGTGCTAGTAGTAGTAGTAGTAGTAATAGTAATAGCAGCAGCAGTAGAGGTAGCAGCAGCAGTGGAAATAGAAGTAGTATCCGCCATGCACTGGGTAAGAAGTAGTAGTAGTAGTAACAGCAATAGTAACAGTAGAAGTAGATTTGCCATGCACTGGGCTCGTAGTATTGATATTAGCAGTAGCCGTAGTAGCAGCATCAGCAGTAGTAATAATAGTATTACTATGTGCAATGCACTGCACTACTATCAGTAGCAGTAGCAGTAGCAATAGTAGCAGCAGCAGAAGCAGTAGTACTAATAGTAGTAGTATCTGCCATGCACTGGACTGCTAGTAGTAGCAGTAGTAGTAGAGGTAGCAACAGCAATAGATGTGACAGCAGCAACAGAAATAGTAGCAGCAGATTTGCCCTGCAGTTGGCCAGTAGTAGTAGTAGTAGTAGTGGTAGGAGAAATAGCAGTAGTAGTAGTAGATTTGCCATGCACTGAGCTAGTAGTATTGATAGTAGTATTAGCAGTAGTAGTAGCAGCAGCAGTTGTAGTAAGAGTAGTAGTATTTGCCATTCCCTGGACTACATGTAGTACCAAGAGTAGTCACAGAAGACGCAGCAGCAGCAGTAGTGTTCATAGTACATATGTTTGCCATGCACTGGACTAGTAGTAGTAGTAGAATTAGCAGCAGCACTAGGAGTAGCTGCAGAAGCAATAGTAGTAGCAGCAGCAGTAGAAGAAGCAGCAGCAGCAGTAGTGGCAGTAGTAGTAATAGTAGTAGTATTTTACATGCACTGAGCTAGTAGCAGTAGTAGTGGTAGCAGCAGCAATAGAAGTGGCAGCTGCAAGGGTAGAACTAGCAGAAGATTTGACTCGCAGTGGGCCAGAAGAAGTATTAGCATCAGCAGTAATAGCTGTAGTACTAATAGACTTGCCATACACAGTGCTAATATTATTAATACTAGTAGTAGAAGTAGCAGCAGCAGCAGCAGTAGCAGTAATAGTAGCAATATTTGCCATGCACTGGACTACTGGTCGTAGCTGTACTAGTAGCTGTAGTAGCCGCTGCAGCAGCAGTAGTAGTAATAGAGTAGCATTTGCCATGGACTGGATTAGTAGTAGTAGCAGCAGTAGCAGCAGCAGTAGAAGTAGCCGCAGTAGTAGTAGCAGCAGTAGGAGTAATAGTAGCAGTATATGCCATGCGCTTAGCTTGTAGTAGATGTAGTAGTAGTAGTAGTAATGGTAGCAGTAGCAGTAGAAATGGCGGCAGTAGCAGTAGTAGTAGCAGCAGATTTGCCCAGCAATGGGCACGTAGTAGTAGTAGAAATAGCAGCAATAACAGTACAGGCAGTAGAATGACCATGCACAGAGGTATTAATATTGATAGTAGTAGAAGCTGTAGTGGCAGCAGCAACAGCAGTAGCAGTAATATAGTAGCATTTGCACAGACAGGATTAGTAGTAGTAGCAGTGGTAGCCTTAGCAGCAGTCAGAGTCATAGTAGTAGTATTTGCCGAGGACTGGACTACTAGTAGTTGCAGTAGAAGGAGCAGTACTAGTAGCATCAGCAGCAGTAGTAGTGATGGTAGTAGTATTTGCCATTCCCTGGACTACTAGTTGCAGCAGTAGTAGTCACAGTAGTAGCAACTGCAGCAGTAGTGGTCATAATAGTGGTATTTGCCATGCACTGTACTAGTAGTAGTAGAAGTAGCAGCAGCATTAGAAGTAGCTGCAGCTGCAGTAATAGTTGCAGAAGAAGTACTAGTAGCAGTTGTGTTAATAGTAGTAGTATTTGCCATGAACTGTACTACCAGTAGCAGCTGTAGTAGCAGCAGCAGCACTACTAGTTACACTACTAGTATTTACCATGCACTGGGTTAGAAGTGGTGCTAGTAGCAGCAGTAGTAGTAGTCACAGAATTAGTAGTAGTAGCAGCAGTAGTGGTAACAGTAGGAGCACTTACCATGAACTGGGTTAGTAGTAGTAGTAGTAGTAGTAGTAGTAGTAGTAGTGGTAGCAGCACCAGTAGAAGTGACAGCAGCAGTACTAGTGACAGCAGATTTACCCTGCAGTTGGCCAGTAAAAGTAGTAGCACTTGCTGAAATAGCCGTAGTAGTAGTAGATTTGCCATGCACTGGGCTGTAGTATTAATACTAGTCGTAGCAGTATTAGCAGCAGCATCAGGAGTAGTAATCGAAGTAGTATTTGCCATGCACTGGGCTGCAAGTAATACAAGTACTAGTAGACGTAGTAGCAGCAGCAGCAGTAGTAATAATGGTAGAATACCATTGCCATGCCCTGGGCTAGTAGTATTAGTAACAGTAGTAGTAGCAGCCACAGTAGAATTAGAAGCAGTAGCAGTAGTAGCAGCAGAAGTAGTCGTAAGAGCAAGAGCACTAATAGTAGCAGCAGTGGTAATAGTAGTTGTATTTGGCATGGACTGGGCTAGTAATAGTACTAGTAGCAGCAGCAGTAATGTTAGCATCAGTAGTAGTAGTAGCAGCAGTACTGGTAATATTGGTAGTATTTGAAATGCACTGGGGTAGTAGGAGTAGTAGTTGTATTGGTAGAAGCAGAAGTAGAATTGGCAGCAACATCAGTAGTAGTAGCAGCAGATTAGCCCTGCAGTGTGCACGTAGCAGTATTAGCATTAGCACTAATAGTTGTAGTACTAGAAGATTTGCCATGCACTGGCATAGTAGTGTTGATACTAGTAGTAGCAGCAGCAGAAGTAGCAGTAATAGTAGTATTTGCCATGCGCTAGACTACTAGTAGTAGCAGCAGTAGTAGAGGTAGCACCAGGAATAGAAGTGACATCAGCAGCAGTAAGAGTAGCAGCAGATATGTCCTGCAGTGGGCCAGTAGTACTAGTAGCAGTAGCAGCCATAGCAGTAGAAGGAGCCGATTTGCCATACACAGGGATAGTAGTATTGATAGTAGTAGTAGCAGTAGTAGCAGCATTGGGTGTAGTAGTAGTATCAGTAGTTTTTGCAATGCACTGGAATATTAGTAGTAGCAGTAGTAGTAGCATTGGTACAAGCAGCAGCGGTAGTACTAATAGTAGTAGTATTTGCCATGCACTGGGCGAATAGTAGTAGTAGTAGCAGCAGCAGCAGTAGAAGTAGCAGCAGCAGTAGTAGTAGCAGCAGTAGTAGTCATAGTAGTATTTGCTATGCATTGGGCGAGTAGTACTAGTAGTGGTAGCAGCAGGAGTAGAAGTGGCAGCAGCAGCAGTAGTACTTGGAGCAGATTGGCCCTGCAAGGTGTGAGTAGTAGTAGTAGAAGTAGCAGCAATAACAGTACTAGTATTAGATTTGCCAGGCACAGGGCTATTAGTATTGATAGTAGTAGTAGCAGTAGTAGTAGCAGCAGGAGCAGCAGTAGTAAAGTAGTTGTATGCGTCAAGAACTGGAATACTCGTAGTAGAAGTAGTAGCAGCAGCAGCAGTAGAGGTAAGAGTAGTAGTGTTTGCCATGCACTGAACTAATTGTAGTAGTAGCAGTACCAGCAAGAATAGAAGTAGCTGCAGCAGCAGTAGTAGCAGCAACAGTAGTGGTAAAAGTAGTAGTATTTGCCATGCACTGGGCTAGTAGTAGAAGTCCTAGTAGTAGTGGTAGCAGCAGAAGTCGAAGTGGCAGCAGCAGCAATACTAGGAGCAGCAGATTTGCCATGCAGTGGGCCACCTGTAGTAGTAAGAGTAACAGCTCTAGCAGTAGTAGTAGTATATTTGCCACGCACTGGGCTAGTAGTATTGACAGTAGTAGTAGCAACAGCAGCAGTAGTCACATGAATAGTATTTGCGACACACTGGATTACTAGTAGTAGCAGAAGTAGTAGAAGTAATAGCAACAGCAGCAGCAGTAGTAGAAATACTAGTACTATTTGCCATGCACTGTGCTAGTAGTAGTAGTAGTAGTAATAGTAATAGCAGCAGCAGTAGAGGTAGCAGCAGCAGTGGAAATAGAAGTAGTATCCGCCATGCACTGGGTAAGAAGTAGTAGTAGTAGTAACAGCAATAGTAACAGTAGAAGTAGATTTGCCATGCACTGGGCTCGTAGTATTGATATTAGCAGTAGCCGTAGTAGCAGCATCAGCAGTAGTAATAATAGTATTACTATGTGCAATGCACTGCACTACTATCAGTAGCAGTAGCAGTAGCAATAGTAGCAGCAGCAGAAGCAGTAGTACTAATAGTAGTAGTATCTGCCATGCACTGGACTGCTAGTAGTAGCAGTAGTAGTAGAGGTAGCAACAGCAATAGATGTGACAGCAGCAACAGAAATAGTAGCAGCAGATTTGCCCTGCAGTTGGCCAGTAGTAGTAGTAGTAGTAGTGGTAGGAGAAATAGCAGTAGTAGTAGTAGATTTGCCATGCACTGAGCTAGTAGTATTGATAGTAGTATTAGCAGTAGTAGTAGCAGCAGCAGTTGTAGTAAGAGTAGTAGTATTTGCCATTCCCTGGACTACATGTAGTACCAAGAGTAGTCACAGAAGACGCAGCAGCAGCAGTAGTGTTCATAGTACATATGTTTGCCATGCACTGGACTAGTAGTAGTAGTAGAATTAGCAGCAGCACTAGGAGTAGCTGCAGAAGCAATAGTAGTAGCAGCAGCAGTAGAAGAAGCAGCAGCAGCAGTAGTGGCAGTAGTAGTAATAGTAGTAGTATTTTACATGCACTGAGCTAGTAGCAGTAGTAGTGGTAGCAGCAGCAATAGAAGTGGCAGCTGCAAGGGTAGAACTAGCAGAAGATTTGACTCGCAGTGGGCCAGAAGAAGTATTAGCATCAGCAGTAATAGCTGTAGTACTAATAGACTTGCCATACACAGTGCTAATATTATTAATACTAGTAGTAGAAGTAGCAGCAGCAGTAGCAGTAATAGTAGCAATATTTGCCATGCACTGGACTACTGGTCGTAGCTGTACTAGTAGCTGTAGTAGCCGCTGCAGCAGCAGTAGTAGTAATATAGTAGCATTTGCCATGGACTGGATTAGTAGTAGTAGCAGCAGTAGCAGCAGCAGTAGAAGTAGCCGCAGTAGGAGTAGCAGCAGTAGGAGTAATAGTAGCAGTATATGCCATGCGCTTAGCTTGTAGTAGATGTAGTAGTAGTAGTAGTAATGGTAGCAGGAGCAGTAGAAGTGGCGGCAGTAGCAGTAGTAGTAGCAGCAGATTTGCCCAGCAATGGGCACGTAGTAGTAGTAGAAATAGCAGCAATAACAGTACAGGCAGTAGAATGACCATGCACAGAGGTATTAATATTGATAGTAGTAGAAGCTGTAGTGGCAGCAGCAACAGCAGTAGCAGTAATATAGTAGCATTTGCACAGACAGGATTAGTAGTAGTAGCAGTGGTAGCCTTAGCAGCAGTCAGAGTCATAGTAGTAGTATTTGCCGAGGACTGGACTACTAGTAGTTGCAGTAGAAGGAGCAGTACTAGTAGCATCAGCAGCAGTAGTAGTGATGGTAGTAGTATTTGCCATTCCCTGGACTACTAGTTGCAGCAGTAGTAGTCACAGTAGTAGCAACTGCAGCAGTAGTGGTCATAATAGTGGTATTTGCCATGCACTGTACTAGTAGTAGTAGAAGTAGCAGCAGCATTAGAAGTAGCTGCAGCTGCAGTAATAGTAGCAGCAGAAGTACTAGTAGCAGTTGTGTTAATAGTAGTAGTATTTGCCATGAACTGTACTACCAGTAGCAGCTGTAGTAGCAGCAGCAGCACTACTAGTTACACTACTAGTATTTACCATGCACTGGGTTAGAAGTGGTGCTAGTAGCAGCAGTAGTAGTAGTCACAGAATTAGTAGTAGTAGCAGCAGTAGTGGTAACAGTAGGAGCACTTACCATGAACTGGGTTAGTAGTAGTAGTAGTAGTAGTAGTAGTAGTGGTAGCAGCACCAGTAGAAGTGACAGCAGCAGTACTAGTGACAGCAGATTTACCCTGCAGTTGGCCAGTAAAAGTAGTAGCACTTGCTGAAATAGCCGTAGTAGTAGTAGATTTGCCATGCACTGGGCTGTAGTATTAATACTAGTCGTAGCAGTATTAGCAGCAGCATCAGGAGTAGTAATCGAAGTAGTATTTGCCATGCACTGGGCTGCAAGTAATACAAGTACTAGTAGACGTAGTAGCAGCAGCAGCAGTAGTAATAATGGTAGAATACCATTGCCATGCCCTGGGCTAGTAGTATTAGTAACAGTAGTAGTAGCAGCCACAGTAGAATTAGAAGCAGTAGCAGTAGTAGCAGCAGAAGTAGTCGTAAGAGCAAGAGCACTAATAGTAGCAGCAGTGGTAATAGTAGTTGTATTTGGCATGGACTGGGCTAGTAATAGTACTAGTAGCAGCAGCAGTAATGTTAGCATCAGTAGTAGTAGTAGCAGCAGTACTGGTAATATTGGTAGTATTTGAAATGCACTGGGGTAGTAGGAGTAGTAGTTGTATTGGTAGAAGCAGAAGTAGAATTGGCAGCAACATCAGTAGTAGTAGCAGCAGATTAGCCCTGCAGTGTGCACGTAGCAGTATTAGCATTAGCACTAATAGTTGTAGTACTAGAAGATTTGCCATGCACTGGCATAGTAGTGTTGATACTAGTAGGAGCAGCAGCAGAAGTAGCAGTAATAGTAGTATTTGCCATGCGCTAGACTACTAGTAGTAGCAGCAGTAGTAGAGGTAGCACCAGGAATAGAAGTGACATCAGCAGCAGTAAGAGTAGCAGCAGATATGTCCTGCAGTGGGCCAGTAGTACTAGTAGCAGTAGCAGCCATAGCAGTAGAAGGAGCCGATTTGCCATACACAGGGATAGTAGTATTGATAGTAGTAGTAGCAGTAGTAGCAGCATTGGGTGTAGTAGTAGTATCAGTAGTTTTTGCAATGCACTGGAATATTAGTAGTAGCAGTAGTAGTAGCATTGGTACAAACAGCAGCGGTAGTACTAATAGTAGTAGTATTTGCCATGCACTGGGCGAATAGTAGTAGTAGTAGCAGCAGCAGCAGTAGAAGTAGCAGCAGCAGTAGTAGTAGCAGCAGTAGTAGTCATAGTAGTATTTGCTATGCATTGGGCGAGTAGTACTAGTAGTGATAGCAGCAGAAGTAGAAGTGGCAGCAGCAGCAGTAGTAGTTGGAGCAGATTGGCCCTGCAAGGTGTGAGTAGTAGTAGTAGAAGTAGCAGCAATAACAGTACTAGTATTAGATTTGCCATGCACAGGGCTATTAGTATTGATAGTAGTAGTAGCAGTAGTAGTAGCAGCAGCAGAATCAGTAGTAAAGTAGTTGTATGCGTCAAGAACTGGAATACTCGTAGTAGAAGTAGTAGCAGCAGCAGCAGTAGAGGTAAGAGTAGTAGTGTTTGCCATGCACTGAACTAATTGTAGTAGTAGCAGTACCAGCAAGAATAGAAGTAGCTGCAGCAGCAGTAGTAGCAGCAACAGTAGTGGTAAAAGTAGTAGTATTTGCCATGCACTGGGCTAGTAGTAGAAGTCCTAGTAGTAGTGG